>NC_141934.1:30564076-30875542 GCF_057802395.1 Ceratotherium simum simum
CTAATCCCAGGTGTGTCTACTATCAAAAGAAAATTCAATGAGTTTTACTTGATATGAATATTTTATTGAGTTGGAAACAACATTTTTGGGAACAGAGAAACGTCCCAACTGAAAGTGGTGAAGAACCTGGGCTCCCAGCAGTTCCAGCTCAGGGTACAGAGCACAAATGTGTAAGTACATTGTTTTCTATTGTGACTGGTTCCAGAAACTTACATTCATTTTCATCACAAAAGCTGACTTGATTGTAGCTGATTAGCTTGGAAGCTGCAACTTTCCACTGGCATGAAGAAAGCTTAAGTTTTGTTTAAAATCAGAGTCAGAATTTGGGGAATCAGGACAGTTTTAAGTTTTGGTTTCATGACTGAATCTTTGGTCTAGGGATATATTCAAACTGTGGGCTCCCTTTCATTTTTTTTGACAATCCCCCCTTTTGATCATTCTCTCAGTTGACCTGAGAGAGAGGCCAGCCAGTTAGCATTACTCTTGGTCCCCACATGTTCCTCCTTCTGGGGATGCCTGAGGATCATGACCCGGAACCTCAGGAGGTTCTTCTGATGACTCTTACCCCTGTGGTTCTTGCTCAGTTCACACAGAAATCATTGGATCAGTCAGTGGCTGCTGAAAAGCACTGAAAACTCTTGAGAAAATACAGCTCACAGGATACTATTAATATGATTGATAGGATAACATCAAGTGTCTGAAAAATACCCCAAAGCCAAGGTGCCCACATGCCCAAATCTAACCAACTGAAGAGATCAAATGGGTTATAATCAGATCCAGTGTTTACTTTAACAAGCCAATAGGCATTGTTTTGCGTAATGTGTCAATGGGTTTCAATTTTTTCTGAGTTTTATATATATATATATATAGGCAAAACATGATGTATTAGCAGTAACATATATTCCTCCTTGTTCAGCTAGTAAATAGTCTAAGGCTATCCAAGTGTCTAACACGACTCTGGCTAAAGAGTTCATAGATTCTTATTGTAATTATAGATATTCTGCAATAGATAAGGTCACTTCCATGGAGTTTCAGTTAGGTACACCTGGGGAATTTGAGACATAATTTGTAAGGGTAGACACACCTGGGAAACTAGGTCAAAATACCAGGTTAGAATAGACACACTTGGCAAGTTAGGCAGACATACTAGGTCAGGTAGACGTATCTGGGATGTAGGGATCATCCTGGGTTATATTAAACTCACCTTGGGAATTATGGAGACATCCCATATGGATGTAGACATACCTGGGGAATGAGGGATACAACCAAGGCCAGAGTAGACACACCTGGGGAATTAGGTAGATATCCCCATTAAGTGGAGACACACCTGTGGAATTGGAGTGACTTTCCTGATCTGGGTTGACACTCCAGGGTAATTAGAGAGACAATCCAGGTAAGAGTAGTCACACCTGGGGAAAGAGTACTATTCCAGGTAAGTGTACACACACCTGAGTTATTAAGGAGACACCTTGGTGTATATAACCTGAACCTGGATAAGTAAAGAGGCATCCCTGATCAGGGTTGACAGAGCTGGGGAATTAGAGAGACATCCAAGTTAAGAGTAGACACACTTGGGGAAACACAGAGTCTTCCCAGGTCAGTGTAGAAGTATTTGAGGAATGAAGATGATGTCCTAGGTCATGGTAGCTTCTCCTGTAGAAACAGACATAACATGTCGGAGTAGACACACCTGGGCTATTAGGGAGACATCCAGATTCACAGTAGACACAAGTGAGGAATAAGGGATGCAGCCCAGGTTATGGTAGACAAACCTGAAGGGTTAGACAGCCAGGGTCAGTGCAGATAAACCTAGAGAATTAGGGAGACATCCCAAGTCAGAGTAGATGCTCCAGGGAACTGGGGAGCCCTCTTAAGTCAGAGTAGAAATACTTGGGGAAACGGTGGTCACTCCAGATCATATCAGATCCCCCATAGAATGAGAGAGACATCCCTGGTCCTCTTAGATAATCCAGAGTGACAAGGGAGCTGCAGGGAGACATCCCAAGTCAAAGTAGGCACACTGGGGTGTTAGAGACACAACCCACGTCAGTGTAGACACACTCGGGAGACCAGTGAGATATCCTAGCTCAGGGCAGAAACACTGGGTAATCAGAGAGACATCACAGTTGGGGGTAGACATACCTGGGGAATTAGTGTGATATCCAAGGTCAGAGTAGAGACACATAGTGAATTAAGGAGAAGTCCCTGTTCGGGTACACAGTACTGGGGTTTCATGTGGACATACCAGGTCAGGGTAACATACCTAGGGAACTAGGGAGACATCCAAAGGCTAGGTAGACACACATGGGGACTTAGACATCATAGGTCAGTGTAGATACACCTGCAAAATCAGGGACACATCCCAGGTCAGGACAGACACACCTGGGGTTTTAGAAAGCCATACCTGTTCACTGTAGACACATCTGTGTAATTAGACAGATATCTCAGTTATCAATAGGCACACCTGGGGAAACAGGGAGCCAAATCATGTCAGTGTACACTTCTGGGGAACTAGGGAGATCTTCCAGGTCAGGGTAGACACACCTGGGGCATTAGATAGACACAGTAGGTCAAGTGCAGACACCAGGGGGAATTAGAGAAACATTGCAGGTTAGTGTAGACCTACCTGGAGTATTAGAAAGACATCCTGCGGCCGGCCCCGTGGCTTGGTGGTTGAGTGCATGCACTCCGCTACTGGCGGCCTGGGTTCAGAATCCCAGGCGCTCACCGACTCACCGCTTGTCGGGCCATGCTGAGGCAGCGTCCCACATAGAGCAACTAGAAGGATGTGCAACTATGACATACAACTATCTACTGGGGTTTTGGGGAGAAAAGGGGGGGGGAAGGAAGAAGATTGGCAATAGACCTTAGCTCAGGGCCAGTCTTCCTCAGCAAAAAGAGGAGGATGGGCATGGATGTTAGCTCAGGGCTGATCTTCCTCACAAAGAAAAAAATAAAAAAGAAAGACATCCAGTGCATCATTGCAGCTGATGCTGCAATCCGAAAAGGAGGGGCGCATTACATCCCTCCTTTTTGTCCCCCTTTTAAACAACTAATTGGGCCTCCATGCACGAACAAAAAGTGCCTCTGGGAGTTGTGGATGTGGGACGAGTGTCGCTTGACTGTGCACTGGTGTGGGCTGTGAAACCAGCAGGAGCTGGTGAACCTGCTCAACCCCTCTCAGCTGCAGTCAGGGAAAACCTGGAGAGAGCCAACTTCTGTAGAAACCCACGGACAAGGGAGACTTTGTAGAAGTCCAGTCTGCCTGAGGGGAGATTCCAGCATGTCCTTGGAGATAAAAAATATGACTTTGGATGTACTGGAAAAGGTAAGAGGAACTTTGCCAGCACTACCCTCCCCAAGGTGACACTGCGTGGGGCTGAACTAGCTGGTGGCAACCTCTCCTTGGGGGAAAGGGAGAGCAGTGAGTCAGTGATCCACTTCCTCAGCTGTGTGGGAAAACTGTTTCTCTCCAGCAGCACCCTGAATACTGAGGCAGGACCTCCATGACTGGAGGGAGTGGGGAGAGCAGGAAAGAGGCCAATAAGAATATCAAAGGGCATTATAAGGATGCAGTTCCTGCTGACTGCATTCAGGACTTCAGCAAGAAGTGCACCCACAAACCTCTGGAAGACCCTCACCTGAGGACCCCCGACCTCTCTCACTCTGCAGCTGGCTCCTTGTGTGCACTCTGGTAAATGGAGCACTCTCAGAAAAACAGACCAAGTCTGCAGGCATGAGAGAAACTACAAACGTGAGCTGCAGTGCCCATTCTGGAAAACAAAAGAGAGGTTTCCAGCAGCCAGCCTGGGGGGGTCGTATGGAGAAGACATAAAACTTAAGACATAAAAGCCTAAGAATTCTGCCACAAGAGGGAGCAAGAAGTGTGGAGCAGGTGTATCCATACAAGGTTGGAGAAAACCCCAGACATAACAGAGCCAACGAACAGTATCTCCCACCTGAAGGCAACTGGTAAAGATTTGAAGAGGTGTCTGCTCCTCCACATGTGAGAGCAGCAATGCCAAACGACAGGGAACATAAGAATCAAGGAAACGTGTCATCACCAAAAGATAATCATCCTCCAATAACTGAACACAAAGGCATGAAATTTTGTGATCTAACTAATGAAGAATCTAAAATAGCTGTTTTGAGAATCTCAATGAGCTACAAGAAAACATACAAAGACAGTTCAACAAAAATCAGGAAAACATACATGAACAAAATGAGAAATTTAACAAAGAGATAGAAATCATTAAAAACACAAATTCTGGAACTGAAGAATTCAATGAATGAAATGAAAGATGCAATATAGAGCATCTACAGCAAAGTAGATAAAATGGAAGATAGACTCAGTGAGCTAGAGGATAGGAAGTTTGAAATAACACAATCAGAAGAGAAAAAAGCGTGGAAAACAGTGAAGAAAGGCTATATTATCTGTGGGATTCCATCAGAAGTGCAAATATTAGAAAAACTGCAGTTCCAGAAAGAGAAGAGAAGAAGGAGCAGAAAGTTTATTTAAAGAAATAATAGCTGAAAGTTCCCGAAGCTGGGGAGAGCCTTGGACATCCAAGTTCAAGAAACTAATTAGACCCCCTTTTATCTCAATGCCAAAAGAGCTTCTCCAAGATACATTCTCTTTGACAGTTTCATTATAAAGAGAAAATCCTAAAAGCAGCCAGAGGAAAAAAGATTGTAACCTACAAAGACACCCTCACTGGGCTATCAGTGGATTTCTCAGCAGAAACCCTACAGGCCAGGAGACAGTGGAATGACATATTCAAAATGTTGAAAAAAAATTGCCAGCCAAGGATACTTTTATCTGGTAAAGTTATCCTTCAGATATGAAGGAGAAATAGACTTTCCCAGACAAAAGCTAAGGGTGTTGACCGCCACTCGACCTGCCTTGCAAGAAATGCTGAAAGGAGTTCTTCAGGCTGAAATGAAAAGATGCTAATCAGTGACATGAAAACATATAAAAGTATACAACACACTGGTAAATACAGAGTCAGACTAAGAAAACTCTATTCTGTAATAGGATGGTGTGTCAACCACTTAACTATAGTATAAAGGTTAAAGGGAAAGAATATTAAAAATAATAATAGGTGCCAGCCCCAGTGGTATAGTAGTTAAGTTCAGCATGCTCCACTTTGGCAGCCCAGGTTCAGTTCCCAGGCGCAGATCTACACCACTTATTGGCAGACAGCTGTGGCACTGACCCACATACAAAATAGAAGAATATTGGCACAGATGTTAGCTCAGTGTGAATCTTCCTTAGAAAAAAAATAATAATTATTATTATAGCTATTATAATTTATTAAAGAATACACAATATAAAAAGAGGTAAGTGGTGACATCAAAAATATAAAAGGGGGGGAAGAATAAAGGTTTTGTAGGTGATCAAAGTTAAGTTGCTATCAGCTTATCTATGAGACATCTTGTGTAAGCCTCATAGTAACCACAAAATAAAAACCTGAAGTAGGTGCACAAAAGATTAAAAAAGGGGAAACAGAGCATACCACCACGGAAAATCACCAATTTACAAAGGTAGGCAGAAACAGAGGGAAAAAGAAAGAATGGGAATATAAGACAACCAGAAAACAATTAATGAAATGGCAATAGTAAGCCCTTACCCATCAGTATCCACATTAAGTATAAATTGACTAAATTCTCCAATCAAAACACATAGACTGGTTGAATGGATTAAAAAAAAAAAAAAGACCCAACTACATGTTGCCTACAGGAGACTCACTCCATCTTTAAGGACATACATAGGCTCAAAGTGAAGGGATGGAAAAAGATATTCCATGCAAGTGGAAACCAAAAGAAAGCAGGGATAGCTATACTTACATCATACAAAAGAGACTTTAAGCCAAAATGGTAACAAGACACAAAGAAGGTCATTATATAATGATAAAGGGGTCAATTCATCAAGAATATAATAATCGTAAATATATGTGCATCCAACATTGAGACACCTAAATATATTAAGAAAACACTAACAGATCTGAAGGAAGAAATATACAACAGACAATAATAGTAGGGGACTTCAATATTTCTCTTTCAGCAATAGATAGATTATCCAGACAGAAAGTCAACAAGGAAACATTGGACTTGAACCATATGGCGTAAGACCAAATGGACCTAACAGACACTTGTAAAACACTCCATCCACGGCAGCAGAATACACATTTTTCTCAAGTGCACATGGGACATTTTTCAAGATAGATCATACAATAGGCTGCAAAACAAGTCTTAGCAAATTTAAGAAGACTGAAATCATACCAAGTATCTTTTCTCACTGAAATGGTATGAAATTGAAAATCAATAACAAAAGGAAAACTGGAAATTCTACAAGCATGTGGAAACTATCTCAAAAAAAATAAAAAGGGAAATGCAACACACCAAACCTAGGGGATGCTGTAAAAGCAGTTCTGAGAGAGATGTTTATAGCAATAAATGCATACTTTAAGAGAATTAAAAGGCCTCAAATAAATAATCTAACTTTATACCTCAAGGAACTACAAAAACAACAAACTAAGCCCAAAGTTAGCAAAAGGAAGGAAATAAAGATAAGAGAAGAAACAAATGAAATAGAGACCAGAAAATCAATAGAAAATATCAACAACACTAAGAGCCTGTTTTTTGAAAAGATAAACAAAATTGACAAACTTTTAGCTAGACTAAGAAGAAAAGACAGAAGACTTAATTAAATAAAATCAGAAATGAAAGAGGAGACATTACAACTCATGCTAGAGAAATATATGGGATAAGAGACTACCATGAACAATTATATGCAAACAAATTGGATAACTTAGAATAAATGGATAACTTCCTAGAAACATACAACCTACCAAGTCTGGGTCAGGATGAAATAGAAAATCTGAACAGAAGACTAGCGAGTAAGGAGATTGAATCAGTAATCAAAAACCTCTCAACACAGAAAACCCCAGGACCAGGTAGCTTCACTGCTGAATTCTACCAAACATTTAAAGAAGAATCAATGCCAATTCTCCTCAAAGTCTTCCAAAAAATTGAAGAAGAGGAAATACTTCCAAACTTATTTTATGAGGCAATGAGGGAGATAGTCTTAGTCAGAGTTGACATATCCAGGGAATTAGGGAAACATCCTGGGTCAGTGTAGACTCACCTGTGGTATAATGGAGACATCACAGGTAATAATAGACACACCTGCAGAATTATGCAGACATTATAAGTCAGTGTGTACATACCTAGGTTATTAGAGACACATCTCAAATCCATGTAGATATGTCTTGGGAATTAGTGATACATCCCAAGTCATAGAGACATTTAGAGAAATATAGAGATATCCAAGGACAGTGTTGACACAACTAGGAATTAGGGAGATGTCCCAGGCTGTACAGACCCAGGGAATTAGGGAGATAACCCACATCACTGTAGACACAAGAGGAATTAGAGAGACAACAGATCAGAGTATACAGCTGGGGAATTAGGGAGACATCCCAGGGCACTGTAGACATAAACTGGTAATTTAGAGAGAACTTTCAATTCTATGTAAGTATACTTGGGTCATTAGACAGATATAATAGCTTTTGGTTAACACGCTTGGGGTACGAAGGAGGCATCCCAGGTCAGTAAAGACATATCTGGAGTAACAAAGAGATACCCAAGGTCACAGTAGACACCTAGGGAAGGAGAGATACATCCCAGGATAGGGTAGAAACAAATGAGGAATGAGACATCCTAGGTCAGTATAGACAGAACTGGGGAATTACAGAGAAATCTGAGGCCAATGTAGACATACCTAGGGAATTTGAGAGACATCAGTGGTCAGGGTAGACACAACTGCAAAACTAAAGAGATATCCAAGTTCATAGTAGATATACCTGGGGAACTAGAGACACAACACAAATGAGGGTGTACACACCTGGGAAAATAGGGAGACACCACAGGTTAGTGTTTACAGACCTGGGGTGTTAGAAAAACATACCAAGTTCATGTTGACTCAACTGGGGAACTAGGGAGAAATCTCAGGTTAGATTAGGCACACCTGGGGAATTAGAATGACTTCTCCCATCACAGTAGACACAACTGAGTGATTGGGGGTCATCCAAGGCAAGTGTAAACACAACTGGGGAATTAAGGAGACATTCCAGGCAGTGTAGACAGACCTGGGGAATAAAGAACACATTTGAGGTGAGTGCAGACAAACCTGAGTAATTAAGGAGATATCCCAGGTCAAGATAGACACTTCTGGGGAATTAGAGAGACATCTTTAGTAAGTCTAGACAGACCTAGGTAATTAGGGAAAATACCCCAGTCTGTGTAGACACCACAGAAGAATTTAGGCAACATCTCAGGTAGGAGTAACTTAATCGAGAAACAAGAAAGACATCTCAGATCAGAGCACACACATGGGGAATTTGGATCACTTCCTAGGAAAGAGTAAACACATTGGGGGGAATTTGGGAGGTCTCCCAAGTCAGGGCAGACACATCTGAGGAATGAGACAGACATCCCAGGGAAGAATAGTGGCACATAGAGATAGGGGGACATCCCATGTCAGAATAGAAACACTTGGGAAGCTAGAGAGACATGGAAGCTCAGGGTAGACACACCTGGGGAATTAGGGAAAGATTCCAGGTGAGAGTAGACACTACTGTGGTTTTATGGAGACATAACAGTTCAAAGTGGACAGAACTGAGCAACTATGGAGACATCCCTAGTGAAGGTACACACACGGTGAACTGGTGAGACATCTCTAGTAAGAGTAGACATGCTTGAGAGGAGTGACATCAGCATCATGGTGGAGTGAGTTGTTCCTTTTGTCTTCCTCTAAGTTACAACCAAATGGGCACCATTGACCAACAGAGGATTCTCTACACAGCACAACAGGATGCCTGAGAGATCCATGCAGCTATACATCTGAAGGTGGACTGGACCCCCAGGAAGCAGTGGAACTAGGGGATTGTCCCCCCCCTCCCCAGAGGCAGCAATCCAGGATGTGGATATTCATGCAGTGGCCAGCACAACTTTGAGTGGAGCTGGGGGCAGCTGGGTCCACGTCCTGCCTGCATGAGCGTGACCTGCCAAACAGTGGTGGAATGTGCCCCACCGAGCAGCAGCAGCCTGGCCCATGAAAACATGCCCTGTCAAGTGGTGGTGGCCCCTCCTGCATGAACGCAGAGCAGCCTGACTGGTACAATTATGAGCAGACAGGTGAGAACACAAAAAACAGCCCCTGCCCCTCCCCAGTGGTGGCAAGTGGAATCTGAGACCAGAAGCATCAGGAATCACAGCAGAACCAGGGACCCAGCAACCAGTGGTGGCAACCCCGACACCAGCTCCACCAGCAGTGGGGGCTACATACAAGTCCCCAGGTCCCCAGGCCCCTGCCAGTGACACCAATGAACCCAGCACCCCTGGTAGAGGTGCAACCAGCACCCCAAAACAACCTGGGAATAGCAGCATAGGTGGTGCATGGGATAGCAGCATCTGAGCCCACAGAGAGCCAGAGGAGGAACATAAGATCCAGGTGACCAGACCCAAAGTAAACAAAGCCATATCCAGATAAGAGAAGGTGGTTACTATCACAAATGTACTGGTAGAGGATCAATTCATCAAACACCATGAAGAACTACAGTAATGTAGCAGAATAGAAGGAAAATGACAACTCTCCAGAAACCAAACCTGAAGTTACAGAAGATTACAATCTAAATGACAGAGATTTCAAAATAGCTGTCATAAAGAAACTCAACAAGCTACAAGAAAACTCCGAAAGACAGTTCAATGAGCTCAGGAATAAAATTAATGAACAGAAGGAACACTTCACCAAAGAGATTGAAGCTCTAAAAAACACCAAACAAATTCTGGATATGAAGGACACAATTAATGAGATTTAAAAAAATGTAGAAAGCATAAAAATAGAGCAGACTTTATAGAGGAGAGAATTAGTGACCTTGAAGATAGAAACCTAGAAATGCTTCAGGTGGAGGAGGAGAGAGAACTAAAATTTTTTTTAAATTGAAGAAATTCTTTGAGAAATATCTGGCTCAATTAGGAAAAGTAACATAAGGATTATAGATATCCCAAGAGGAGAAGAGAGAGAGAAAGGAGAGCTTATTCAAAGAAATAATAGCTGAGAACTTCCCAAACCAGGGGAAGGAAATGGACATGCAAGTACATGAAGCAAATAGAACTCCTAATTACATCAATGCAAAAAGACATTCTCCAAGGGATATAATATTAAATCTGTCAAAAGTCAATGACAAAGAAAAAATATTAAGAGCAGCAAGAGAGAAGAAAATAACCTACAAAGGAAACCCCATCAGGCTTTCAGTGGATTTCTTAGCAGAAACCTGACAGGCTAGGAGAGAGTGGAATGATATATTCAAAATACTGAAAGACAAAAACTATCAGCCAAGAATACTCTATCCAGTGAAATTATCCTTCAGATATGATGGAGAAATAAAAGCTTTCCCTGGGGCCAGCCTGGTGGCAGAGTGGTTAAGTTTGTGCACTGTGCTTCGGTGGCCCGGGGTTCACAGGGTCAGATCCTGGGTGCAGACCTACACACCACTCATCAAATCGTGCTGTGGCAGCACCCCATACACAAAAAATAGAGGAAGATTCGCACAGATGTTAGCTCAGCGCCAATCTTCCTCACCAAAATAAATAAATAAATAAAATAAAGAAAAATAAAAGCTTTCCCAGACAACCAAAAGCTGAGGGAGTTCATTGCCACTAGACCTGCCCTACAAGAAATGATGAAGGGAGCCCTCCTATCTGAAACAGAAGGGCAAAAAGTTTACAAAGCTTTGAGCAAGGAGATAAATAGACAAAATCAGAAAATTGCAGCTCTATATTAGAATAGGTTAGCAAACACTTAATTATAACATAAAAGATAAAGAGAAAGAAAGCATCAAAAATAACTATAAACACTTCAATTTGGTCACAAACTCACAACACGAAAAAGAATAATTTATGACAACTGAAACATAGAAGGGGAAGAGGAAAGAGATGGAACCTGCTTAGGCTAATAGAGAAAGGGGCTATCAGAAAATGGACTATCTCATCTATGAGATCTTTCATACAAACCTCATGGTAACCACAATACAAAAATCAGAGCAGAGTCACAAATCATAAATAAAGAGAAAATTGAGAAAACCATCACAGAAAACCACCAAACAGAAATGGCAGACAGAAATACAAGGGAAAAGAAAAAAAAAAATGGAAATACAGAACAACCAGAAAACAAGAGATTAACTGGAAGCATTAAGCCCTCATATATCAATAATTGCTCTAAGTATAAATGGATTGAATTCACCAATCAAAAGACAAAGAGTGGCTGGATGGATTAAAACACAAGACCCAACAATATGCTGCCTCCAGGAAACACATCTCAGCTCTAAAGACAAACATAAGCTCCCAGTGAAGGGACAGAATATGATACTCCAAGCAAATGGCAAGCAAAAGAAAGCAGTTGTAGCCATACTTAAATCAAACAAGCAGACTTCAAGATAAAAAAGATAATAAGAGACAAAGATGAGTATTAAATAATGATAAAAGAGACATTCTGCCAAGAAGACATAACACTTATTAACATATATGCCCCTAACACAGGAGCACCAAAGTATGTAAAGCAACTAATAACAGACCTAGAGAAATTGACAGCAAAAAAATAATAGTAGGGGAACTTAACACCCCCCACATATGTCAATGGATAGATCATCCAGACAGAAAATCAACAAGGAAACTGTGGCCTTAAATGAAACACTAGACCAGATGGACTTAATAGATATATATAGAACACTCTATCCAAAAACAGCATAATACAAATTCTTCTCAAATGCACATGGAACATTCTCAAAGACAGACCATATGTTGGGAAACAAAGCAAGCCTCAATAAATTTAAGAAGAATGAAATCATATTAAGCATCTTTTCTGACTACTATGCTATGAAACCAGAAATCAACCTCAAGAAAAAAGCTGGGAAAATCACAAATATGTGAAAACTAAACAACATGCTACTGAACAACTATTGGATCAGTGGAGAAATCAAAGGAAAAATCAAAAAGTACCTAGAGACAAATGAAAATGAAAGCACAACATACCAAAACTTATGGGATGCAGCAAAAGCAGTACTAAGAGGGAAATTTATAGCAATACAGGCCTACCTCAACAAACAGGGAAAATCTCAAATAAGTAATCCTAAACTACACCTAACAGAACTAGATAAAGAAGAACAAACAAAGCCCAAAGTCAGCAGAAGGACAGAAATAATAAAAATCAGAGCAGAAAAACATGAAATAGAGACAAAAAAACAATAGGAAAAAATCAATGAAATGAAGAGCTGGTTCTTTGAGAAGATAAACAAAATTTACAAACCTTTAGTCAAACTCACTAAGAAAAAAAGAGAGAAGACTCAAATAAAATCATAAATGAGAAAGGAGAAATTACAACAGACACCACAGAAATACAAAGGACTGTAAGAGAATACTATGAAAAGCTATATGTCAACAAACTAGATAACACAGAAGAAACGGATAAATTCTTAGACTCATACAACCTTACAAAACTGAATCAAGAAGAAATAGAGAATGTGAATAGACCAATCACAAGAAAAGAGATTGAAACAGTAATCAAAAACCTCCCCAAAAAACAAAAGTCAAGGACTAGATAGCTTCTCTGGTGAATTCTACCAAATATTCAAAGAATACTTAATACCTATCCTTCTGAAACAATTCCAAAAAACTGAAGAGGAGGAGAAGCTTCCTAACTCATTCTACAAGGCCAACATTATCCTGATACAAAAACCGGACAAGGGCAACACAAAAAAGGAAAATTACAGGCCAATATCACTAATGAACATAGATGCAAAAATCCTCAAGGAAATATTAGAAAATCGAATACAACAATACATTAAAAGGATTATACACCAGGATCAAGTGGGATTTATTCCAGAGATGCAGGGATGGTTCAACATCTGCAAATCAATCAAGGTGAAACACTACATTACCAAACTGAAGAATAAAAATCACATGATCATCTCAATAGATACAGAGAAAGCATTTGACAAAAATCCATTTATGATAAAAATGCTCAATAAAATGTGTATAGAAGGAAAGTACCTCAACATAATAAAGCCCATATATGACAAACTCACAGCCAACATTACACTCAATGGAGAAAAACTGAAAGCCATTCTTCTGAGAACAGGAACAAGACAAGGATACCCACTCTCACCACTCTTATTAAACATAGTACTGAACATTTTAGCCATAGGAATTAGACAAGAAAAAGAAATAAAATGTATCCAAATTGGAAAGGAAGAAGTGAAACTCTCACTATTTGTGGATGACACGATTCTACACATAGAAAACTCTAAAGAATCCACCAAAAAACTACTAGAAATAATCAACAAATACAGTAAAGTTGCAGGATACAAAATCAACATACAAATATCAGTTGCATTTCTATACACTAATAATGAACTAGCAGAAAGTGAAGTCAAAAATGCAATCTCATTTACAATCACAACAAAAAGAATAAAACACCTAGCAATAAATGCAACCAAAAATGTGAAAGACCTATAGACTGAAAACTATAAGAGATTATTGAAAGAAATAGAAGAAGACATAAAGGAATGGAAAGATATTTGTCTTGACATGAGTACAGCCATGTTTGGCCGCTCCATTGACCTACAGCCACCAGCACAAACAGAAATACCAAGCTGCTTTCTGTGTGGTGGGAACTGGCCCTTCCCCCACAGAGAGAGTTGCAAGTTGTAACATTTCAAGGCTCTTGGAGCGCCGTAGCACGGGATGGACTGGCCATCTGTGCCGGGCTAGGACGATAACCAAAGAGAACAATGCACGTACACAACTACTGGGCTGGGACGTTAGCCAGGGGGCTCAGTGCACATACGCCACTGATAACCATTTTGTGCATGGAAACACTAAATGCTTGCTCTGCAAACTCTGTAATTGCTTACTCTGAAAATTACTGATGGCATAAAAACTGCTGGAAACTGAGACCCGGTGAGAGTTCCACCTGTGGAAGGGACACCTTGCCCAGGACGTGTGATCCTTGCCCAGCCGCGTCGATTGACAGAGCTCTCCCGGCAGTGGGGCGTGGATGTTGTGAGTAACTGATTTGATGTGAAGTGATTTGATATGAAGTAATTGATTTGATGTGTTCTCTTTTCGGTTAACCTGGTGTTTCTCTTTCTGGTTGATTTGTGTCATTTCTCTTCAGCCGATGTGGGTATTTTCCCTTTCCAGTCGGGCTGATTTTTTTCCCTCTTAATATTTGACCTATTTGGATCTGTTTGCAGACTGTCACCTTTACTATCCTCTATATAATAAAATATACCTTCAGTCCATTTGTTTGGAGTGGAAAGTGTCTTTTACGTCTCCGATCGAATCCCCGAACCTCTCATAACAATATTCCACACTCATGGATTGGAAGAATAAACATAGTTAAAATGTCCATATTACCTAAAACAATCTACAGATTCAAAGCAATCCCAGTCAGAATCCCAATGACATTCTTCCTGGAAACAGAACAAAGAATCCTAAAATTTGTATGGAACAACAAAAGTCCCTGAATAGCCAAAACAATCCTGAGAAAAAAGAACAAAGTTGGAGGTATCACACTCCCTGAATTCAAATTATATGACAAAGCTATTGTCATCAAAACATCATGGTGCTAGGAGAAAAACAGACACACATCAATGGAACAGAATTGAAAGCCCAGAAATAAAACCACACATCTATGGACAGCTAATCTTTGACAAAGGAGCCAAGAACATACCGTGGAGAAAGTAAAGTCTCTTTAATAAGTGGTGCTGGGAAAACTGGACAGCCACATGTAAAATAATGAAAGTAGACCATGATCTTACACCATACACAAAAATTAACTAAAAACGGATTAAAAATGGACTTGAATGTAAGATCTGAAACCATAAAACTCTTAGAAGAAAATATAAGCAGTACACTCTTTGACATTGGTCTTAGCAGTATCTTTTTGAATACCATGTCTACTCAGGCAAGGGAAACAAAAGAAAAAATAAACAAATGGGACTACATCAGATTAAAAAGCTTCTGCACAGCAAAGGAAAGCATCGACAAAATGAAAAGACAACCCACAAACTGGGAGAAAATATTTGAAAATCACATATCCAACAAGGGGTTAATTTCCAAAATATATAAAGAATTCATATAGCTCAACAACAAAAAAATGAACAACCTGATAAAAGAATGGGCACAGGATATGAACAGACATTTTCCCAAAGAAGGTATACAGGTGGCCAACAGGCACATGAACAGATGTTCAACATCACTAATTATTAGGGAAATGCAAATCAAAACTACAATGAGATATAACCTCACACTCATCAGAAAGGCTATAATTTACAAGACAAGAAATAATAAATTTTGGACAGGATGTGGAGAAAAGAGAACCCTCATACACTGCTGGTGCAGCCACTGTGGAAAATAGCATGGAGATTTCTCAAAAAATTAAAAATAGAAATACCATATGATCCAGCTATCCCACTATTGGGTGTTTATCAAAGAACATGAAATCAACAATTCAAAGAGACTGATGCACCCCTATGTTCATTGCAGCATTATTCACAACAGCCAAGATATGGAAGCAACCCAAGTGCCCATCAACGGATGAATGGATAAAGAAGATGTGGTAGATATATACAACAGAATACTACTCAGCCATAAAAAAGACAAAATCATGCCATTTGCAACAACATGGACAGAGCTTGAGGTGAAATAAGTCAGACAGAGAAAGACAAATACCATATGATTACACTCATATGTGAAAGATAAACACATGGATAAGGAGAACAGATTAGTGGGGGATATGGAGGAGGGGGTGGGGAAAGGTGAAAGGGATAAAGGGGCACATATGTACGGTGAATAACTAGGTGGAGAAAAACTAGACTATTGGTGGTCAACATGATACAGTCTATACAGAAACTGAAATATAATAATGTACACCTGAAATTTACACAATGTTATAAGCCAATATGACCTCAAAAAAAAAAAAAGAGTAGACACACTTGAGGAATTAGAGAAACATCCTAGTTCAACACAGACACTCCTGGGCATTAGTTAGACATAGAATATCAGGACAGTCACACCTGGAGAATTAGTTAAGGATAGACACACTTGGGAAACTCAGGAGACATCCAAGGTCAGGGAAGACACACCAGGTAGTTAGGAAGACGTCCCAGTTCAGGGTAGACACTCTCAGAGAATTATGGAGACATACTGGGTGGATTAGGGAGACACCTCAGATCAGGACACACATTTATGGAATCAGAGGACATCCCAGGTCAGGGTAGACACACCAGGGTTATTAGAGAGATAGTCAAGGTTAGAGTAGATACACCTGGGAAATCAGAGTTATTGCCAGGTCGGAGTAGACACACACAGGTAGTTAGGAGACATCCCAGGCCACAGTATATATGCCTGAGGATGTAAGGTGACAACACAAGTAAGTGTAGACCCAATTGGGAATTAAGGAGACATCCAGGGCAGTGTAGAAACATCTCAGGAATTAGGGAGGCATACTGTTCAATGTAGACACACCTAGGAAATTTGGAGACAAAGCAGGTCAAAATAGACAAACCTAGAGAATAAGACATCTTAGGTCATAGTGGACACACTGGTGAATTAGGGAGACATATAAGGCCAGGGTAGACATGACTAGGGAAACAGGAAGGCATCTCAGGTCACAGTAGACCCACCTGGGGAATGAGAGAGACATCCCAGGTCAGTGTAGACACACCTGAGGAATTAGACATGCCAGGTCAGAGTAGATATACCTGGGCAGTTAGGGAGACATCCAAGCTCATGGTAGACACATCTGGGGAATTAGAGAGACATCCCAGGTAGGTGTAGACATACCTGAGAAATTGGGGAGTTATCCTATGTCAGAAAAGACAAAGGGAATAAGGGAAACATCCCAGTTCAGTGTAGACACATCTGGGGAAATGAGAAAACATCCCAGGTCACTGTAGACACATGTGGCAAATTAGAGGGACATACCTGGTAGGTGTAGACACAACTGGGGATTTGGGTGGTATCCCAGCTCATTGTACACACACCCATGGTATTAGGAAAATATCTGAAGACATGGTAGACACAACTGAGATACTAGAAAGATATCACTGGTCAGAGTGACACACCTGGTTAATTAGGGAGATATATGTCAGAGCAGACACACTTGCAGAAATAGAGTGACATCCTGGGTCAATGGAGACCCACCTGTGGAATTAGGTGGACTTTCCAGGTCAGTGTAGACATACTTGAGGAAATAGGGAGACATCCCAGGAAAATGTAGACACAGAGGAGAACTAGGGAGATATACTGGTTAAGTGTAGACACACCCAGGGAACTGGGGGAATACTCAGGTCAGTGATGACACCCCTGGGGGGGAAGGAGAACCTAGATCAGAGTAGGTAAACTTGGGGTACTAGGAATATATCCTAGGTCAGCTTAGATACAATGGGAATTAGGGTGCCAGCCCAGGGAAGAGTAGACACACCTAGGGAATTAGGGAGCATCCCATGTCAGGTTTGACACCCCAGAAATGAGGAGGACATTCAAGGTCAGGGTAGACACATCTGTGGAACTAGAGATACGGCACAGGTCAGAATAAGTATACTAGGGGAACTAGGGAAACTTCTAAGATCAGTGTGGACACACCTGGGGAATTAGGGGGACGTCTCACCCCAGGGTAGACACAACTCAGAAATAAAGGAAACATCCTATGTTAGTGTACACACACCTTGGGAATTAAGGAGACATCCTAGGTCAGGGTAGACACCCCTGGGCTATTAGAGATACATCCCAGATCAGTGTAGAAATACCTGGTGAACAAGGTAGCTATTCCAAGTCAGAGCAGACATATCTGCGGATTAGGGAGCCATCACTGGTCAGGGTATAACACATGTGGAACCAGGAAGATAGCCCAGGTATGAGCAGACACACCTGGAGAACTGAGACATCACAGGTCAGTGAAAACACATTTAGTGAATGAGGCAGATATACGAGGTTAAGATAGACACACCTGGGTAATTATCACAACACCTGAGGTCAGTGTAGACACACAGGGGAATTAGGAACAGCCAACATCAGTGCAGACATACCTGGGGAACTAGTGAAACATCTCAGGTCAGAATACACACACCTGGGGATACAGGGAGCCATCCCAGGTCAGTCAGCCATCCCAGATCATAGTGGAGACATCGAGGGGAGTGGGAGACCTCCCCCTCCAGTGGAAGCACAGCTGGGTAACTACAGAAATGTCCCAGGTCAGGTTAGACACAACTGGAGAATTAGAGAGACATCCAGAGTCAGGGTGGACACACTTGGGAATTAGAGATATACTCCAGGTCTGCGCAGACAGATCTGGGGATGAGGAAGACATCCCATGTCAGGGTAGACACACCTTGAGAATTAAGCAGGCATGCCAGTCAGGGTAGACACAAGAGAATTGAGGAAACATCCCATGTCAATATAGACACACCTGGAGAAACAGGGCAACCTCCAAGTTCAGAGTAGACCCTCGGCGGAGTGGGGGAGACATCACAAGTCAATACTGACACACCTAGAGCATTAGTGAAACATCCCAAGTCAGAGTCCACACATCTGGGGATCTAGGGAGGCTTCCCAGGTTAGAGAAGACACACCTGCGGAATTAGGGAAAAATACCAGGCCAGTTTAGACACACCTGGGGAAAAACTGAGGTATCCCAGGTCAGTGTAGACACACGAGGGTATTTTTGGGAGACATCCTAGGTCAGTGTAGACACATCCCAGGTCATAAAAGTATGCCTGGGAATTTAGGGAGACATATAAAGTCAGGATATACATACCTGGGAATGAGGAGGACATTGAAGGTCAAGAAAGATGCGTCTGGGAAATTAGAGAGACATTCCAGGTAGAGAGATACACCTGGGTTCTTAGGGAGGCAATCCAGGTAAGAGGAGACAAACCTGGAGATACAGGGAGACACTCCCGGTCAGTGTAGACACACTGAGAGAATTAGCCAGGAAACCATCCTGGGCTCAGATACCTCCTTCGCTGTAAGAAATGAGACACCTGGGAACCTGCAGATGGAGGCAGGTGAGGGCGCCAGGGTCCCATGTGGCTCTGAAGGGGGCGTCTCATCCAACAGAGGCAGTACTGGGAGTAGGGGGTCTCTGTACCTCTAGCAGCACTCGAGTTGGCCCTCAGCCAACCCAAGGTCCCAGAGGTAGCGTGGGAAGACGGAGCCTCCCTAAGGAGACTGCTTCCTCAGCAAAGTGACCTCTGCTGAGACTCTTAGATCCAATAACCATCCTCTCTTAATCCTTGGGGGGAGGAGATTCTGCTCAGGTCAGGCCAAGGTGATATCTGGTTTGGTCAGCAGCTGTGGGTTCTGCTCCTACAGGTAGGATGTGTAGTGGCCAAAGCCACGGATTCTGGAGGCGGATGCTAGGTTCTACACCCCGGCTCTGCTGTCCGCAGCTGTGGGCAGTGGGGAAGTCATTTAATCTCTGTGTCTCCACTTACTCGTCTGCAGCACAGGCTTTTCTGTGGATTTAATGTGAACGGTGCTGGCACACAGTGTGTGCTCTGTGTCAGTTATTATTATACATTTCCATCCTTCAAACACGGAGTTCATAGACGTCTTCTTCATGAATGTGTTGATCATTTCTGCCAAGAAGTTCTTCCTATTCCTAATCCCTTGGCCTGAGTTTCCACTCCTGACCCCAGAACTATAGAGGGTTCCCTCAAGCAGTAGGTCTGTTTAAAAACACTTTACACTCTTTTAATGGAATAGGCGAGTCACATCTTTTTCAAAAGTAAAGTTCTAAAGTCAGTACATGGGAGAAAATTATAAATAATGAGAATTACCTTTGACAATATCCCTGTCCTAGCCCCTGAATTACAGTGTAAGGACATGGCGTCTCTCAGTCCACCCACCATGGACGGTTTTTCCTGCAGCGATGGACCAGATTCCCATTTCTCCAGCTGAGCATCAGACGGGGGAGACAGCTGCACTTAAGGGCCATGTTGTATGAAAGACACGGATCTCTATACGCTACAAACACACTCAGCAGAGCACAGGACCCACATGTGAGCGACTTACAGGACCGGAGACTGAGCGAGGACGAGCAGGCTCATTTCTGCATCTCCCCCTCACTCCAGAGCACACCCTCATTGAGAAGAATGGCAGTGGGAACCTGTGCTATTTAGGTTGTATTTATTTAGTTGGTGGCCAAGCCTTTGTAGATGAATTCCTGTCACATGTCCATCTGATGCAACCCCTCAGTATGTATCTCCCTCCAGATCTACTGCCAGTTTTTTCAAGATTGAACATTGTTGTGTGAGAGAAGACAGGGCTCCCTGGAGGAACCTAGGAGACCCTGAGTGACACGCAATGACCTGTAGTGACCATGGCTTCAGTGTCAGGGTCTGGCGGAGCATGGCATCTCCCAGGGACCTTGGCTGCTAAGTCCTTAAGGCAGGAAGGCTAGTCAAGCTGAAGGGGGAACAGTAATAGCTGCGTGCACAGAGTATTCCACTGCATGTGGAGAAGGTTGGGGTGAAAACTCTCGTTTGGATCCCACCTGTGAAAACCAGCACCACTTAGCTTCGCAGCACAGGGATTCTGTCATGGTTGGACCCGCTGGCTGAACGGGACAAATACTGCACCATCGTGGTCTAGTCAGAATAATGGAACTGACTCAAGATCTTTCACATGGAGGAAATGTCATCCAGGAAATTGGTGGTGGGAGGACTTAGAAACCAAGTGGGAGGGAAGCCGCAGTACAGCGATAGCAGGAAGCCGTTATCCTTGTCACTGTCCTGGGTTGGAGGAGAAAGATGCAGGCGAAGCTGGAAGCTCAGGGGAGGTAGAGACACCTCCAGGGAAGCCGACCAGATGTGCTGGAGACGGCAAATTGGGGGGTTGGGGGACTGGCTGCTCTCCTTCCCACCGTCCCATGCCCTGCTAATGCTTCCCACTGGCCAAAGCTGCCCAGAAGCACAGAGACGGCAGCCACAGAAATGTTCCCTGGGGGACCAAGGACAGCAAAGAAAGTCAGGGAAAGGGTCTGAGGGTGAAAATCAAATGACCTGCACGCCCGTGCATCTCTGCCGGCTCTGACTTGCCGTGTGCTTCCAACAGCCATCCTCAAAGAGCGTTCTGCTGACCTCTGACCTCACGCAGGATCACTCTGCTACTTTAAAAATGTAGACCCGCAGGGCAGCACCTCCCCTGAATCTGGTTGCAGGTGCAGTGTCCTGGGATCTGCATTTTAACAAGCCCCAGGGGACGGTTCCACAGACGTCTCAGTGCACTGCTGTGGAGCAGAGTTCCTCCACCCTAACAACGCAGACCCCGGAGCCCCTGCCCCTGGAGACAGTGATCCAAGAGGTCTGGGGTGACCCCAGACATGCGTCCCTGATTCTTATTGTGCAGAAAACCTGGGAAGCTGCTTCAGAAGACAGGCCCCTAGATGGTGCTGAAACTCTTCAATCAAAGCAAGAGTGCACACAGGTCCTGCACCGAGCGCTTCCCGGGCTGTGCTAATGGATACTGCGGCAGGTCCATGAGAGCAGGGGCTGTGCAGACGGAGAGGCCGGGTCAGAGCGCCAGCCTGCCTTCTGCGTGTCATTTGCTGCTGGTGAGCCCTGGAGCCACGTGCAAGGAGCCGAGTCCTACAGCCTCCCTTCAGGTTACGTGCGAGAGCGTGGTTCCGAGGAATAACAAGAGCGGCTAGCCGGTAGCAGAGACATAATTGACTGTTCAACATGAGTGACAGTCTTTCTGAAATTCCATTCACGACCTCTGTTGAGCAGCCACCATCAGCCCTTGTCTCCACTCTAGATATTAGCATCCTGATGAAAACACCTGGATGACTATTATCAAAAAGTCCAAAGATGACAAGTGTCAGAGGATGTGGAGGAAAGGGAGCCCTGTGCACTGTCGGCGGGAATGTAAACTGGTGCAGCCGCTGTGGAAAACAGTACCGAGGGTCCTCAAAAAATTAGAAATAGAAATACCATACGACCCAGCAATCCCACTCCTGGGTATATATATCCAAAGGAAATGAAATCAGGATTTTGAAGAGATAACTGTACTCCCACATTCACTGCAATATTATTCACAACAGCCAAGATATATGCAAAGTGAAATAAGCTGGACACAGAGAGTCAAATACTGCATGATCTCACTGATATGTGGAATTAAAAATAAAAAGCCGTACTCGTAGTAACGGAGAGTAGAAAGGTGGTTACCAGAGGCTGGGGGTGGGGTCACGGGGAGTTATGGTGCAATGGGGACAGAGTTTCAATTTGCAACATGAAAAGAGTTCTGGAGATGGATGGTGGTGATGGTTGCAAAGCAATATGAATGTACTTAATACCACCGAACTATACACTTAAAAATGATTAAAATGGTAATTTTTATGTTATATGTACTCTATGATTAAAAAAATTAGGAAAAAAGATCAATGCCTAGTTTTTCAGAGTTATTCTATATTCATATCAGACAGAATCATATAAACGTGTGTGTGTGATATGTGTAGATATGCATGCATAATACATGTATATGCACACACAGTCGCTCAGTGCACACAGGACTACCTCACTACCTTTAGTAACCACTGCTCGGCATTTCATGGTAAAATTGTGTTGTAATTTAATAGGTTCCCTATTGGTAGAATTGCTTGCTCTTATATATTTGTTTCACTTTGTTTCTCTTACAGTTTTGCCATGAATAATCCTAAAAATACACGTTTGTGTAGCTGTAAGAGAGGCACTGTCTGTACTGGTTGAGAGCAGGCTCGGGAATTAGATGCATGGGTTCAAATCCTGACTCAAAATTCTTACTAGCTGTGTGACCATGGACAAATTACTTAACCTCTCTGTGTCTCAGGTTTTCATCTGCTAAATGGGGACGATTAGTTATAGTACTCACATAATGGGACTATATATCAAGCATGTTAAAACACTGCCTGTCTCATAGTAAATGCTTGATAAGTATTAACTATGGGTTTTTGTTAATTGTGAGCAGTTTTCTAATAAATAACTAGAAATAGAATTGTTACATGAAAATATGATATTCATTGCCAGCCCACAAAAATGCCCGTCCCTCAATTTCACTGTGGATGGTGGCCCCCCCAACTCCCTTAACAATCTACAAGCCTTGCTAATGGCCCACACTTTGCACTGTGAGGCCTGCTTGTGGGCTGCTGTATGGACAATGGGGTGGAGAAAAATATCAGAGGCCACCAGAGCTGTCTCAGTGAGAGGTGACGGTGGCTCGGATCAGGGGGTGGCAGGGAGATGGAAAGGAGGAAAGATGTAAGAAATATTCCAGAAGTAGATTTGACAGAATCCAATGTTGGATTATAGAGGCGGGAGTGAGAGGAAGAATCAGGGTGATCCCCAGGTTTCAGGCATGAGAAACTTGGAGCCACTGAATGACCTGGGAAGACTTTGGAGGAACCAGCAATAGAGAGGGAGACAGGTAAGGTTTCAGTTTGGATATATTTGAGAGGCGGTACAGAATAGTGGATAAAGGGGTAGACTCTGTGTATTAGAGAATTAAATGAGATAACTTATGCAATGTGCTTAGTACACTGTAAGTGCTCAACAATGTCATCATGATTATGCGAGACCTCCTGGGGGAGTCGTGAAGTAGTCCACTGGACATGCAATCGTGGGGCTCCAAAGTAGAGACATAAGTTATGATATACATGATATTTATGGCCATGGACGTGGATCAGGGGTCGGCAAACTACGTCCCACTGAGTAAACCTGGCTGGTTGCCCAATTGTGTAAATAAAGTTTTATTGGCACAGAGTCACACCTGTTCATTTACGTGCTGTCGATGGCTGCTTTCGTTCTACAATGCAGAGTTGAGTAATTGCAACAGAGACCGTATCACACACAGGCCTAAAACAGCCACTATCTAGCCCTTTACAGAGAAAGCTCACCAGTATCTGGATTACAGTACCGAGCAAGAAGGTACACAGAGAGAAGAGGGGCAGGGCTAAGACCTGAGGGACTGCAGCATTTAGATGTTGCTGAGAGGAGGAGGGGCTGGCAAGGGTCTGGAAGGAGTGTCCAGGGATGGGAGGAAAACCAGGAAAGCTGAACGA
This sequence comes from Ceratotherium simum simum, assembly GCF_057802395.1. Classification (NCBI taxonomy): domain Eukaryota; kingdom Metazoa; phylum Chordata; class Mammalia; order Perissodactyla; family Rhinocerotidae; genus Ceratotherium; species Ceratotherium simum. The sequence goes on from NC_141934.1 coordinate 30,588,237, forward strand.
TAGAAAAGTCAAGAAACGGGAGGTTTCAGTAAGAAGGGCCCGCTCACCTCTACTCTGTAGCACGTGTTTGCTTCCTTCTTCTTCTGATGATGATGATGATGACGACGACCAGATCTCTCTGTACCTCCAGCTGTAAAGCAGAATAAACCCCCCGGTTCCTACACTTTGACGTCTTCTCCACCTAATAGACGGGCTCAGCCCCAGACAGGAATCTCCGGGCTGCAGGCAGATGCTCGGGGATGGTGGGGCTGGCTGTGCCAGGAGGCCCTAAAGATGGGTTCAACTGTGCCCTGGAGGGTGGGCTCGGACTGTGGGCATGTGGAAGCAGGTCCACCCCTGAGTGTCTGTATCCCCAGGTCCTCAGATACACCCTTTCCAATGGCCACCCCCAAAGTTTGCCAGCGGGTGCCCTTTATTCCCTGCTGCAGTGGGGAAGTCCAGTCACCACTGCCATTCCACAAGTCATGCCATTCATTGATGCCACTGGCCACCAGAAACTTCAGGCCCCCGGCTACAGACAGGGTCACAGAATTACCCCCTCCAGTCGGGGAACCTGAACTTATAACTGAGGCCTCACACTGCACTTTCCTCAGGCCAGCGTGATGTGCTCACACTTTGCAACTGAGTCCCCCAAAGCCTCCCCATGGTGGACGCATCATCTGAATCTCCCAGGATCACAGGCACCAGTGGAACCAGCTCCTTGCCCCGGGGTGCCCTGTGCTGCCCACACTCAGCTGGGGGAGCCCAGGACTGCCCTCCTGCAGGACCCCACATGAGCTCCCCTGCCCTCACACAGTCTGCTGAGCACTGCTGAGCACGTTCCTGATACCAATTTCTGCTTTTTGAGGAAACAGAGTGCAAATTATGTTTCAGAGGTATTAATTAGACGTATTCTGCTCAAAAAGGGAGTTTACTGTCTACATTTTTCTTTCTCATCTCTCTGATCACAAACTGTCTGAGTTTACCCTTCCTGGATGGGGTCTAGGAAACATCCTATCCACATGCTGCCTCGAAGTGGCCTCAGGCCCTGGACTGCTGAGATAGGGCAGCCGGGACATCCCCCATCCCCTTCGGCAGAGCAGGCACTGAGTGAAAGGGTGGACGTCAGCAGGGTCAATGGATGTGTCAACCCAATAAGGACAAACCCACGTTGTGTGGAGGGACTTAGAGGAGGGAGGTGGGAGAACTTTCTTTTCCTTCCTAATTCAACTGGACCCTGCACTGACCACCTGCCCACCCCACCATCCACTCCCTGAAAGGGAAGGGCAGTGTTTCCCCTGCAGGTGTCAGGGACTCAGGGTTACCAGGGTGTTGTAAAGGCAGTGGCATCAATAAGGGCCCTGGGGGAGGTGGGGCCGCCCTGATCGCATCTCCTGGGCCCCATAAGGTCACTGCTCTCCCCACTGATGGGATCAGCACAGCATGTGGCCTCCTTGCTCCCAGGATCACTCAGGAAGGGAAGCTGTGCCGCTGGGAGGTCCCCAGGCCCCTGGAGACTGCAGGGACACAGGGACCCGCTCATCCTGGAGGTCACCTGCGTTCTGGGAAATCACTGCCCGCCCCTAGCAGGGGTCCTGCAGACTGGCCTCTGTGTTGCAGCCCCTGGAGGAGGAGGCCTTTGAGGGCAGGGCTGGGGGTGTTGGTTAGGTGCAGGCCGTGGGCTTCTGCCTGGCCCCAGGCCTCTCTGTCCGTGAACGGGCCACGCTGGCCTCTGTGCACTGGCCCCGTGTGCTGACTTCTTCACAACAGGCTGCGACCTTTAGCTCAAGCCATACCCACCCTCCCCACCCCCACCCCGCGCCAGACACTGATGTTTACCCATCTAATTGCTTTACATAGACAAATGGGCCATTTTTAGCCATTTAGAGCCTGCCTGCTTTGCACGCCCAGTGAAACTGCACCAACACCCGCTAGCCACAACGAGACAATCCCCGGAGCGTAGAGACCCCAGATGGCTGCTGCCCCTTGGGGTCTGCGACCCAGACTTCCCTCCATGCTGCTGTTACCGCCCAACGTGGGGCCTTCTGCTCGCTGCAAGACATGCCAATAGTCAAGAGGCAAGGTGGTAGGAGAAAAAGGACTTTATCATTACAGCTTGCTAGCAAGAGGGAAGACGGCTGACTCATGTCCAAAAGAACCATCTTAAGGGGGCACAAAATCTTACAGCAGTTATAGAGGCCATTGTGTTATTGGGGAGGGGGTTAGGAATGTTGACCTTCTGGTGTTACAGAGTGGGAGCACCACACCAGATCTTTCAGTTTTCACTGATGATGACTATCAGCATACATTCTCTGTTCGGGAGTCATCACATTCCTAAGGAACTCAAAAAAACGAAGTTATCATCTTATCGCAGCTGGGAGGTGCATGCACAAGCAGGGGTCATGAAACCTACAGAGCAGTCAGATCTCCTGGAGGGAGCAGATCCAGCTGGGTTAGTGTGTCAGAGGTCATGCAAAGCTACAATAGAGTTTTTCTTTTCTACAATATGGCTTCCCTTATGTCAACCTTATCTTGAGCCGGTATCACTGCTGAGCAACACCGCCTGACATGTGAGTCCCCCCACCCCCAGGGTTCCCCTGCCCTCCTCCCTCTGTGTGGTGTGTGGGAGGGACTCCCCTGAAGGCAGCCTGCCCAACCTCAGCCAAGTAACGTTCCTGTGCCCTACTGGGCCCCGTGGCCCTGTCCCGTCCTTGACCAGCCCCAAAATCCCAGCTCTCCACGTTGCTGAAAGCCTCCAGCCCCACCCACACCCAGTCCAGGCGGACAGCGCTGACCTCCGGTGTGCGGGAGGGGAACAGTGAAATTACAGCCCGCTGACCAGACAGGACCTGGGACAGGGCCGGAGGGCTGCAGGGACCCCGCTGCACCCAGAGCTGGGGCCTCCCGTCCTGTCGTTTTGCCCACATGGGGGTGGGGAGGGGTGCTGAGTCACAGGCCTGTCATCTCACCCCTTCAGTCTGCCCCGAATGGGAGCCCAGCCTCCCCTCATGTCTGCCTCGACCCCTCCCCCAAGGAGAAACCAGGATGAAGCCCTTTGGGGCTTGTGTGAGTATTCGGATGAGTTCACCTGGGACAGGTAACTCTCAAAGCTCCTGCACTGTCTCATCTCAGGAAGGTAGCTACTGTCACCCCCAACTGGCAGGTGGGGACTCTGGGGTGCAGACAGGCTCAAGGACACTCCAGTCACACCTCTAGGGGGTAGCAGTGCTGGGGTCAAGCCTAGGCAGACTGGCCTGAGCCTCTGGCCCTGATTACGCCCTTAGCAGCTTCGCCTGGTGACCTAGTGCCTCCTGTCCGGAGGGAGGATCAGGTCTCCTGCACTGGGCCCCCTGCTCATCCCCCAGCCCCCCACCCCAGGCAGCCCCAAGCCCACCTTGGTGCCCGGAGCCACCAGGAGCCTCAGGCCAACAGGGCTCAGTTAACATTTCCCAGGGCAGCCTCTCCTGGGGGATCAAATGAGGCCTTTCCGTGTTCCTGCCACCCTCCCCTACCTGCTGAGGATGCTGCTGGGCTGCCCCCCCCCCCCCCGCCAAGACAGCGACACACCCAAGGGAGGGTCCTTGTCTCTCAGACACTCACAGTTAAGGGAATGAGCAGATGGCAAGACACCCCACCACCAGGTAAACCACCCAGCCAGGTGTGGGGAGGCCTCAAGGAACTTCTGTGCTCAGGGGCCAGGGCGAAGAGAGACTTAGGAGGGAGACGACATTCCCAAGCCCAGCTGACAGAGGACTAGCTGGGCCCTCACCCCATCTCATCCTGAGCCCATCCCCCACTGTGCTCTTGCTCAGGCCTCGTGCTGCCCCTCACACTGGCCCGGCTCCCTCCTGCGTTCTCTGGACGTCTGCGTGGGTGTCCTCACCCATCACTTGGGGTCTCTGCACAGATCCCCTCCTCAGGGACCCCCCCTCCTCTGTCTAAAGTAGCCCCTCCGCTCCCATCACCCCTTGCCCCTGCAGTTTCTAGGGAGCACTTCTCAGGTCCTGGGCCCCCATGTCCTAGGGCTTCCTGTCAGCAGAGCTGGCCCTGTGGGGAAAGCAGGGGTGGTGGAGGGGGCCCTGCCTGAGCCCAGAGCCCCGAGCAGAGGGGGGCAGAACAAACACCCTCCTCCCTCTCCTCATCCCCTCATCCCCTCTGGCGACCCCAATGTCCAAACCCAACAGGAGCTGGAGCGCGGGGGGGCATGCTGTCCATGGAGGTCAGCCTCTGGGACAGCACAGGCAGAGGGGGGACACGGGACGCAAAGGAGGGAGGGAAGCTGGGTCCCCTGCAGAAGGGCTGGAACACTGCCCGCCCTCAGCCTGCACCCAGCCTGCTGCACCCCTGCACGCCCCCCGACACCCCCAGGCCTCAGAGCTGAGCTCTCTGCTTGGCAGACCTGCCCCATGGAATCACACTCCACAAGTGGAGCATCCTTGCCACCCTCACCTGCACCTGGTTCCCCCTCCTGCTCCTCCCCGGGGGAGGGGATGGGCTGCTCCTTTCTCGGAAGACCCCGCTGACGCTGACAGAGCAGGTGGTCCTGCACAGGGGGCTTTGGGAGTATCTAGGACTCGTCCCCGGAAGTCAGGCCTTTAGAGCCTGAGGAACGCGGCCTCCCTCCCTCCCCTGGCCTTTCAGTAGAAAATCAGAAACCCGTATATTTCACTCTAGAAACTAACATTCATTAAAAATCTAATAATACAGACTTACGGTTGCATTTGAGGAAAATTAAAGGAATAAATAATCCACAGGTCTTTAAACGTGTTGTCCTTAAGCAAAATATCTCCAACTTGACTTCCATGCTTCCTACTGGATTATTTAAATTAAGATTACTTAGTTGTTAGTATTCTAAATATTCTTAATTTTAACAATTCTAGCATCCTTTTTATTAATATTAAATTTTTATGCAAAACACGAATTTACTATTTTGCTGAAAGTTCAGTGAACTCTACGCAAATAACATTTTAATCAACTTTAGAATGACTCAGCAAAGGTCTGCATGAATCACAACAGCTTCGTACCCAACTGGAGGGTCCCAGGGGACTCAGGGGGCCCAGCCGGGGGTCCCCGGGGGTTTATGCCCTTGGAGCACAGGGGAGTTTACTGAAGTGCCAGTAGGGGGTGTTTGGAGCTGAGTCCTGAGCTCCTAATGCAGTTAGAGCAGTCGCGCTGCGGTCAGGTCTGCAGACTGCAAGAGCAGCGCCCTCCCATTCCTTGCCCCGTCCCCCGCCCCTGCCCCCACCCCAGGCAGAGGCTCTCAGGGCCCCTGGGCAGCAGGCAGGCGGAGTGGTTGTCACCCTCTGGGAGAGTCAGTTCCTGGGGCACGGAGCTCAAGGGCATCTGAGGCATCAGGGTCACCACCTGCCTGGGGCTCAGTCAGGCCCCAAGGGTTCTGGGAATCTCACTCAGAAGGACCCCGTCCCCCAGGCTCCCTGCGCCCACCCTGATGGGAGAACTACAAGAGGAGAAACCCTGGCCTGGTCGACAGAGCCCAGGGCTCGTCCCTTCTCTGCACCTGTGCTGATGTCACCAGGACCAGCAGGGAGAGGGTCCGATATCACTTCCTGTGGGAATCCGGGGATCCAGCACAGTGTCCCCTGAGTGGAGGGACTGACCAGCAGCTGGTCCTGCTCCGGGCGGGGGCTGTGGGGCTGTGCTGGGGCCCCTCCCAGAGGCCTGGACCATGTCCACCATCTCTGCATCTTTCCTGCTGACCCACACGGGGAGCAGTGTCAGCTTCCTGAGTGGCGGCCATGCTCCAACCTGAGCGCCTGCCCCCCCAAATACCACCCCCAGACTCCATCCTGACAGAGGGCTGATGCCACCGGGGGCTGCCCTGTGGACAGGGCTCCCGGCTTCCTCCTCCCCCCTGCCCCCCATATGTGCACACGGGGACTGGGGGCTCAGGGTCAACCTGAATCTTAAATTGGAAACGAACCTCGTGCCCCACAGTCAGTCATCAAACACAGCACCACACTGACAGCTGCTCCTAATGTGAGTTTGTTTCAAAACACCGACCATCTGCCAACTGTCCAGGGACGAGGTGACTCACAGTGTGTCCTTAGTTGTCACAGCGGGAAGACCCCTCCTGAGGGATGACAGCATGGGCTGGCGGCCAGATTCTCTGAATGCTGCTTCCTCCCAGGGGCTTCCTGTGCTGGGTTGTTGCCGTCCAGGGCTCGTCTCCACAGGCTGGACTGTCAGGGCCCCTGGTTAGGGCTCCTGGTCTCATAGGCCGGGGGCTGGGAGAGGGGAAGGGGCGCTGACCTCCCTGTTCCTTCACTGTGTCAACACACACCCCATGAGGACCCGCTGGAGCTGGGAGCTGTGCCAGGCACTGGGGTCCAGTGGAGAATCCAGGGGGAGACCCCGGCCCTCCCGGAGCTGCGCCTGCACGGAGCAGACGCACGGCCAGTCCAGGCCTGGGGCCCTCAGACCCCACGAACCATGACCCTCCAGCCTGGGAGCAGCTGCAGAGGCAGGAGGGTCCTCAAGCCCCACCCAGACCCTGAGTCAGACTCTGCAGGGACAGCCAGAGCCTGCGTGTTCCGTCTTCCCAGATGCCACTGTAGACAGCGACCATCAGAGGACCTGAAGGGAACGCTGGTCACATCCAACCTCCCCCGAGGAGGGAGCCCCTGAGTGCACCTCAGTCACCCCACCTCTGCTTGAGCCCCCCCAGTGGCAAGGAGCTCACCCCCATGAAGCAGCCCCTTCCTGGGACTGTGAGAAGCCCCTTCCCTGCTGGCCCAGCTCAGCCCCTCAGCTCTTGCCCTCAGCCCAGCTCTGCAGACAGCCTGGCCCGCCCCCACCCCGGCCTCCTGCCCTTCCTCGGCCTGGGTCTCCTCTCCTCCAGCTGAGCCCCTGCCCCTCGCCCAGCTGCCCAGCTCCCGCAGCTCCTCTGGCCCAGAGCAGGTGGGTGTCCAGGCCTCCTGCTCCAGCTGCGGCCTCTCCCCCCAGACCTCCCCCCTCTCCCCTACTGCAACCTCAGGGCGGAGCAGATGCCCCACAGCCACTCGGATCAGGGGTCAGGGCCCCATTTTGACAGCTCAGATGGGAGCCATTAGAGGTGCAGGAAGGTTCTTTCAGATGCTATATTAGCTGTTCTTCCAGGCTCACAGCTTCCAGCTCTGCATCAGCATTCATCCTACAATTAAGGACTGAATCCCCCCTGAGTCTGGGCCCTGCTGCTCCTTCACTAGAGCCCCCTCAGGGCTTGGGGTCAGGAAGCCCATCACCTTGTAGTTCCAACCTAGGGCTCTGCTCTGAGGCGGGGGCCTGCTTTGCATTCTGGAAACTTCTGAGCCTCTCCCACAGGCGCTCAGTTGTTCCTTCCTGAGGCTCATACTCCTCCTTCTGCAGCTCAGACCTGCAGTCACAGCCCCAGAGCAGAGCAAACACACCTGTCCCTCCTCCCGGGCTGAGCTGCAGGTGACACAGCAGGTGTGGACGGCTCCTGGAGACTCAGACACACTCAGGGCGCAGTTACTGCAGAGCCACTCACCTGGTGGCTTGAGCAGGTGTGGACACGGATGGAACATGCTTCCTGCCCCACAGTCAGCCCCGAGTTCACCAGGGGACACAGGACACGGCGCCGTGGGGACCCAGGCGTCCTTCTGACAGTTGGTGCAGGAGCAGGTCCAGACTCCACTCTCTGGAGCCCGGGCAGCCCCGTGCACAGGCAGAGACAGTCTGAGGGCTGAGCAGGTGACACTGCAGCCTCCCTGCCTGCTGGCTCCCCGGCCCAGGCCTGCCCCACCCACCATGTCCTTGGGTTCAGGACAAGGACAGCTCATGGGGAGGTCTCACCTGGGGGGCCTCACCTGGGGGTCCTCAGAGGCCGTGACTGTGGGAGGTCCTGAACACCTCCTGGCTGCGGCCTGAGATGCAGGGGGGGTGTCTGAGACGCGGGTAGGCCTTTCACTGTGACCATTAACCCCAACTCACTCCTCTTCAGTTTGGGCTTGGCGTCCAGGGTTCACCCGGCCATGGGCCCTGAGGTTCCTTCATGGGGGAAGGGGATGTTCTTCAGGTTCTAGAAGAGCTCTGTCCCCTCCCACAGCTCAGCACCTCCGCGGTCAGTGCTCCCGGCCCAGGCAGCCTCACGCTCCATCAACAGGCTGAGTTGAGAGCAGAAGAGTCAATGTCGTCCGGAGGGCTCGATGCCGGAGCAGGGTGGCTGGTTATGCTGCTGATGTGGGGAGGAAAATCCTCTCCGCTCTCCCCTCTGAGTTCTTGGTGAGACCCCCGTAATGAGAGACAGATTAACAAGAGAAAGGCACACAGAGGTTTAGTAACATGTCCCCCTCAGGTACACACGGAGACCCAGGAAAATGCTATCTTATAGGAAAGGGGGGACGTGGGCCTCTCAGGGGAGAGGAATAATCTTTAGGGAAGACAGCTGGGCCCTGGGAAGAGCAGGTAGGGGGGGATGGTTTGTGACAAGCTTTGACTGGTGTGGGGCCCACGTCTAGTCTCCTCCCCTGGGACAGGAGCGAACCTTCCTGGCTGGTGACACTTCCAGGGTTGGTGACAGGGATGACAATGAGCTCCTTCGGGAGGGTCTGTCTTCAGGCAGATGGGGGAGCTCAGAGACAGCCCCTCCCTGCGTTTGCTGCGTGTCAAGTGCGTTCAGCTCCAGAGAATGAACGTGCCGAAGCAGTGTATTTGGGGTGTCTGTGCTGCTGTCCTCACTGATGTGAGAGATTTTGTCTGAAGCAGGGTCCCTGGGAGGAGAAGGGTCCTGGCAGACCCCGGAGACCTGCCCATGAGTCTGTCTCCACAGTACGAGGCCTGGGAAGAGAACACAGGTCAAACATTGGGTGACCCGACGTAGGTTGTTATTTGGCATTTTCACGTGGTGAGTGAGGGGATGGTCACGGGGAGTAGATATGCCCACCATCAGGTTGCGAGGCAGGAGCTAGGTCGTGTGGGAGTGCTGGGCACGGGCTCTAGAACCTTCCGGCAAGGGCTGTGGGGCACAGTCAGTGGGAGCCAGCTTTCCCACTCTGGCCGCCCGGGATGGGTGCTCGCCTTCCCCTCTCCCTCCTCCAGCGTCTGGACGCTGGGATCTGTGCCAGGTTCTGGGCTGACCTTCTCTTCCTCCTGAGTTTACAGGAATTCCTCTGAAGTACGGGTGACACTCTCGTTGCCAGCATTTCTGGGTCACTAATTCTGAGCTTGGGCACCCTGTCAGGCCCGGTCATTTGTAACAGAGGGGACGCATGGGCTCCTTCACCAGGGAACACTGTTCTGTTGTGACTCTGAAGCCTCTGCAGGCAGGGACTGTCCTTCCAACGGGAGCTGTGCCTGTGACAGGCTCTTTAACGCTCCAGGCTAACAGGATAGCGTGAGGACCATCACTGATTTTGCTGTCCTGCCGCCTATCAGTTCCCGCCATAATATGCTGGTGCCACCAGCTGCTCAGCACACAGGCGTGTGTAAACCGTGTGCACGTGTGATACCATCTTTCAAAATTCTATGGAAATTATTTGAGATTGGGTGACAACCAGGACATCCCTTTTGTCAAATCATGAACTAAAACAATGTAGTAACAAGTCTGATGTCCTTCATTCAAGGGCAGACACTCCGTGGATGGGGAGAGCAGAGCCTCATAGCAGTGGAGCAGACTTGTGGGGGATTTGGGGCGAGAGCGGGTTTTATAGAGTGTTGGAAGGGGCACCGCAGCAGCAGGCCTGGCTGGCTGGGGATGCATGTCTGACCTTGTTGAAAAAGATCGAGGAACAGGGAGGTGAGCGAGAGCCCAGGGCTGGCCTGTCATCTGGGGATCGGCTGACTGATATACTGCCCTACAGATCAAGCTGAGCATTGACGGGACAGAAAAGCTGGGTGTGCTGACATGGCACCCCGGGCAGGAGCCTAGAAATTGGGCCTAGAAATTGATTTCAACACTTTCAAGGACAGGACAGAGAAACGGACCGTGGCCGCTGAGACGTGAAGTTATTTGGACACAATTTTGCCTTGTCCTAAAGTGCTATTATTGATTCCAAATGACACAGCCTCCTCCTAAGGACCAGGGTGATAAACGGCTCTTGCTCGGGAGCACTCGGCAGTGCCCACCCTGCAGACATTCCCCCTCCGTCCCCAGAGGGAGAGACCGAGAGGCTGTCCAGATTGGAGGCCACGTGTGGTCTCCTGATCTACCCACGCCAAGTCACCTCTCAGACATGCATCTAGGATTAGATCCTCACATCCATGTCATCTCTCAGATCTGCACATCTCACACCATATCCTGGATCAGCGTGTCCCACTTTCACTGTCAGATACCCCCATCTCACTTCGTCTCCAGGATCCACATGCGTCACGTCACCTCCTGGATCCTCATGTCCCACATCCTCCTGCAGTGGGTGATCTTCGTCTACAGCCCACAGGGGGCACCTTGTCTGTGATCCAGCATGTGCTGTGTTTCCATCAAAGAACAACAGGCAGGAGCTGGGAAGAGAGGGGCCCACACTCGGAACCTGGCTGGACCACCCGTGCTCAGAGACGTGGAGTCCAGAGACGTTTTAAGACCCTTGAGGCCACTGACAAACTCATGTTTGCAAGGAAAGCCTTTCCCCTGTAAAATGTAAGCTCTGTGCGACCTCCTGCTCGGACCTGCTTGAGACACTCTGCTGTGACAGGATGTGGGACTCTCACTCCCTTAAGGGACATGACTCCAACCAGGTCCTTGGCCCCTGGTCTCACCTGGAGTGGACGTGGTGACCTCTGACCCCGCATGGAGCCAACCTGCTGTGTGGATTGTGGGGGTGGGACGAATGAGCTACGGCCATGCGAGCTGCTAAACAACCCTTACGCGAATACCGGTCAACAGGAAACCAGTTATGTATCGCTCACACGAAGTCCACAACATGAGCCCTGACTGGAGGTGTGTCTTCTCCATGGGAATTCTCAGGACTCACTTCCTTCTTGTGGTTCCACCAGTTCCAGCGTTTGGCCTCCAAGGTCTGTGGTCATCTGGGTCACGCTGGTGAGAGATCAAGAGCACAGCGGAGGTTCACGGGAGGTTTTAGGGGTCACCCCAGTAGGACAAGCATCTTTCCTGCTTACCTTCCCTGACCTCAATCCCGTCACTCGGCCTCATGTAACACCTGGGACTGGGGGCGGGTGGTCTGGCTGTGGTCCAAGAAGTCCAGGACGGCCCTCCCCTGGGAACCGAGTTGGCTGTCACTGCCACAGCAAGTGTGGGGTTGAGCCTGGCAGCTCCGACACCATGTCTTCAGACCACCATGCAGGCTGAGGCTCAGTTAGCTCCCAGCATGCTGTGGAGGCCGCACGGGGTGAGTGTGGAGGGTCCCCAGCCCTGAGACCCGCAGTGAAGAGATTAGGCCGGGTTAAGCTTCTCTGGGCCCACCCTGCTGGGCGCCCAGCCAGTAGCTCTTTCTCATGTCGTGTGCGTCTCCAGTGGCCTCTGTCTGGCCCATCCTCTCCTTCCCAAACACCCCAACAGGCAGGGCCCCCTCGCCCAGGGCCAGCCTTGCTCCCCAGCCATGTCCAGGATTCCAGGACTTCCAGATTCTCCCCTCGAAGCTGCCCCACCCGACCCTGTCTCTCAAGGCCCACTCATTCCTGCATCCGAGGTGCGGATCTGTACCAGGTATCTTGACAAGTTATCGAGCGACCCCTTCTCAGGGAACAAGGGCCCCTGCAACACCGGGCTCCACCCAGGGACGGTGCAATGCTGGCCTCGGGGACCTGCTCGGGTGACGGCTAGGGGCCGCGCACTGCAGTGCGGCCCCTCTGGCTTCCTTGCCTGTAACTGAGGACAATCACGCGGGAGCCGCCTCACGGACGAGCAGCAAGGGCTCCAGGAGTCCGTGCGCCTGGGGCTCATGACCTGTGCCCGCACCTAGAAAGCAATCACTTAACATTAGTCCTGTTACAGTGATGTTGTCCTGGGAGTGGGCGCTCCATCTCTGTGACCAGAACAGAATGGCCATGGCCCATGGAGAAGGGCGGGCTGGGCTGGTGTCCTGGGACCGCCCCTTTGTCCCAGTGCCCTGCGCCCCTTGTGCTCTGACGGGGATTCTCTCCCCCAGTGTTGCTTCCCACCCAGGACTCACGTCCATCCCATGGATCCTTGGCCTGTTATCATCAGTGTGAGCTCTGTCTCTGCACTGCTCCCCAGGCTCAGAGCTGGGCTCTCCCTGACCCCTGAGTGCCACGTACTGGAGCTACTGGCTTTTCTAGGGGAGACAGGGCAGCGCTTCTGCATCTCAACCGCTGAGGTTGTGTTCCTGCCCAGCCATCACCACACGGTCAGCTCCTTCATTCTGCTTCACTGTGATTGAGCATCAGAACTCGGTGTCTGAGGGGAAGAGAGAACCAATGGTTTAGACAGAGCAGAGTCAGTAGTGTAGACAAAGCAGAGCGCTCTGCCTCTGCTCACCTCCCTCACCCTAGGTTCCCCAGGCTGGAGGATGGAGGGGAGGATCAGAGGGATGGCATGGAGCTGAGAACCAGGTGTGCTTAGATGTAGCCAGAGCCCCACATCCTCTCCACCCCGGTGTTGGCCTAACAGAGAAACAGGACCCAAAGGTGTGTTCCTGGGAGCCAAGCAAAGTGACCTGTGCTTCACTTCCCAGAGGGAGCCCAGACAGAAGACTCCAGAGAAGAAGCGCCTCACCCTGTGTCTGGGCTTATGGGGCTACAGTGTCGCCTCTCCTGCGGCTGCTCAGGAGAGAGGGTGACAATCAGGACTCTGACCCTGGAGCATCACTTCCAAGCGCCTCAGGGACACATGGGGAAACTGAGGCCGCTGGGAGACGTAGTTCCCCAAGACTACTCTGGCAGGGGTGGGACCCAGACCAGAACCCAGAGTGCTGGGCTCTCTGACAGCACAAAGTGGGATGCTTTCTGAGGGAGACAGGGCACAGGGAAACATGGTCGGGATGAAAAGTGATGTATGTTTCAATGTGTTTGAGAAGTAGAGACTTGGCCAGGTCCACAGGCTCTATATTCACTTTTCTCTGTCTGTCTGTCTCTGTCTCTCTCTCTCATCCTGTGAGAGCAGCTTATCTCCCCACAGTCACAAAACCACCCCAGGATGGAGCTTTGCGGGGCACACTTCCTCCCGGGCCCATCCCTAAACCAGACACCGTGAGGCCCCCTGGCCCAGCTCACAGTCCAGAGGAAAGCTTGGTGGGGATGCCGTCCCAGGATTTGGGGCTTTAGCAGCCTTGCCAGGTTGGCCACATGTCCTCACAGGGGGACGCCCAGCGCTCAGCACCTCTTGGAGTCAGTCCTGAGCTGAGCCCAGCTTTGGGGTCTGTGATGAGCTCAAATCATCTTGCTTAACGCACAAGAGGGAGAGCATCCCAGGCAGGTTCCTGCTGAAATCTCTGGGACTAAGCAAACCATGTTTCTTCCTCTGCAGGAGAAGTGACCTTCCTAACGCAGAGAGCAGGGTGGGAGGGAGCCAGGTCAGATGCATTGCTGAGCCTGCACTGGATGGTGAGACTGTCCAGGCTCAGAGAATTTCCCACAGGAAACACAACCGCTCTGCTAGGGGGCCAGTCTGGGAGGACAGGGCTGGGATCTCCAGACACCGTGATGGGCTGAGGCTCAACTGGAGAACCATGAACACTCCCCGCGTGACAGAGTTATAAACTTCCCTCGAGTCAGGGCCCCGTCCACGGCCTGTTGGCATTTCTCCCAGCTTTGCCCTGAAACTGCTTGGATGCGTCACTCCTGTTCCAGCTCCCCAGTGTGTTTCTCCAGCAGCACAGGCTGCAAGCTCTGCAGCTTTAGGAGCAGCACGGCCAGGCTGGGCCTGTGTTCAAAGGGGCAGGTTTGTCCACTATCCAAATAGGTGACTGATGTCCAGGGCCTGAGGCTGGCTCATGTCTAGAGATCGAGTCTGCTTCATGATGGGGGGGATCATGGAGTGAGGTGCCACTGCGTCATGACGCTCCCAAGGGAAAGCTGGGAGCTCTATGGGCTGGGGATAAGACTCCCCACTCTTGCTAGTCCCTGGGGTGCTTCAGCGTCCCTGTGGGGCCCCTGCACCTGCCTGCAGCTCTGAGGAAAACTAGACAAAGCTTTCTTCAGCTAGCCACACTGGGTGTGCCATCTGGTCCCACCTGGACCCCATCTGACTCAGGTGTGCCAACACACCACAGGAGGCAGATAGGTGTGAGCTTCAGGAGCAGCATCGTGTCCCCTTCACTCCCTGCACTGCCTTTATTCTCTCCCATGGTGGACCAGCTTCTCCGGGTTGCAGAAAACATGGGGGTCCACAGCCCCTGAGCCTCATGTCATGGAGCCTCGGCCACTGGAGAAAGATACACTGTGTCTGTTCCAATTTGGAAAGTCTCAGGGAAGGACTCTGATTGGTTGGCCTCAGTCAGGTGACCACTATGGATAAATGGATGGTGGTCACAAGGGTGGGCTAATGTGTCCACTGTGAGATGCTCATAGAACGTGGCAAGGTACATGACTAGAAACTCCTTACAGACAAGGACCACACCACAGTCACCTTTATACCCTCAGTGCCCGGCAGAGGGAGAGCCCAATAAATGTTTACTGAATGAATGAATGAATGAATGATGGAGAGAAGGACCTGGTGACAGAGGAAGGGCTTCTAACCCAGCTGAGCAGAGGCTTCACTTAGTAGATGATGCCTGAATTGAGTCTTAAAGATGAGTAGGGGTTATCCATGCAAATTAATGGAGTGAGAACGGGGGGGAACAGAATTCTTGGAAGAGGGAACAGAGGGAGTGTAGACCCAGAGGAAAATGGAGGTAGTTAAGCTTTGCTGCAGAATGAAGAAATTTTGCAGCAAAGATAGAAAATAAAGCTCACAAGGATGAAGAGGCCACATGTAAGATGCACTGATGAGCGATGACCTTCTCTTATAAGGAAAGAAGAGGGGAGACGTTGACCTGTCAGTGGCTTCTGTCAATGCCAGGGTCTGGGTGATGAACTCCAGAGGGGAAATGGAGCACTGGCCCTGTTTCCAAGTGGGGAGAGTGATGGGACTCGGCGACAATCCCCCAGATGAGGTCAGGGCAGCATCTTCACTGTGCTGAGGCTAAGAGCATGGACCCCAGACACTGCCTGCTTGGGTATCAGCCCGGCTCTGACACTTATTAGGATTAAGGCCTTGGGCAAGTCACTTGGGCACAGAGGAGCAGACAATGGCAACGGGCTGAGGTGGTGCTGAGTGTCCCCCACTCCAGCCTCCCTGCATTCCACAGAGAGGGCCTTGGGGTCAGCTGGCAGCTGCTTCTCCAGGTCCCCCAGGACTTTCTGAAGGTGCCCCCTAGTCAAGCGGGAGCCTCTCACTGGGAAGGGGAGGTTCCTGTGATGGGACGTGGGTGCTCCTGTCTGGGACCCCCAAGGTCCTGGCCTGGTCAGTGGGAAGGAGTGGACTCTGCAGCTCCCCTGCCTGACTGAGTGACCTGCAGGAGGCCGCATGATGGAGACATGGCTGTCCTTGCAGAGCCCAGGAGTTCTTTAAACAGGACACAGGCAGCTGTACCACGCTGGGCTGGAGCACTGGGGCACCGGGTCTAGGATAGCAGGCTCCTCACGTGGCTGTCAGCTGGGGTGTGAACCTTCCTGAACGTGCTCCTGCATTCCCTTCATAAGGTCCAGGTCTGCAGGTGTGCCCTCATGGAGATGGTACTGCAAGCTCCAGCATTCCTTATGGAGGGACAAAGGATTCCTCTGATCACACCATTCTTGTCAACATTTGGTTCGGAGTCGCTGCTTAGGAAGCTTCACTGTGAAGGAGAGGCTGGTGGGGAAGCACATGGAGATGACTGAGCGTTCGTCAGCGTCGACTTGCCAGTTGGCTCATCACTGCTGCTTCTCTGATGTCCTCTTACTTTTCTGGAGAAAAGATCAGATGTTGCTGACTCTCTGGCTGCAATCTGTCTCCTCATTTTAAATCAAAGAGTGATGTACTAACTGAGCAGCATTCCTGAAGTGTATAATTAGAAACAAATCTGGGCGTTCACTTTCTGATCGTCACCCCAGATGTGGGCCCAGGGGTCTGTGTGTCTGGGCTTCCTCTCCAGGACAGAGTCAGGTGTTGATGCTCATTCAGAAAGAAGAAGCGGGTGCCTGAGTGCTGGAGACACATTATTGCGTTCCTGGACTGTATCTCTGAGACAATTCTGTCTTCATCTGAGACTCAGGTGAACAACTGTTTCTAGAAGTGAAAAGCAAGTTAGAGAAATTGCTCCTATATGGAGAGAGAAAGTTTGCTTCTCCCACAGCAGTCAGCACTGACTTCTGTGTGTGCAGATATGGCGAATGCTCACCTTTAAATGTCTCAGCAGGACAAGAGTCAGACCAGCTCCCCATTGCAGTTCTCCTTTCAGAGGCATTTTTCATCATGGAGTCCAGGTCTGGTGTGCACATTGGGAAGGGGCGTCTGGCTGACTGGATCTCCAGCAGGAGATGGACAGAGCGTCCTGTCTGCCCCACAGTGGGCTTCAGCAGGTGGGATCAGAGAGCATGGAAGGGGAGGGCTGTTGGATGAACGGCGTGTTTGGAGTGACATAGCTGAGGGAAGACAGTTGACACACGGCTCCCATGAAATGCATTAAATGGCTGTCAGAGTGACAGATGATAAAAGCCATGACTGTTAAGGAGAGTGCAGCAGCACGAAAGCTACTTAAAATGTCATCGGCGTTCCTGGTGGGCTCTCCTGGCCGCTGGGGCATACATGTTTTAAGAAGCAATTTCCAACTCCCTTCTAGTTGGAACTGACTTGTCTTTTTGTTTTTAAATTTTTAAATTTGTATCACCCGATTACTGGTGGATCTCATGGACCTAAAATTCCAGCTTGTCTGAAACCACCTGTCTGTTTCTCTTCCTAACATGGTCTGTGATCACCTGGACCAGCTCAAACCACTCTCTCAAGTTCCACTTCATTCATCTTGAATTATTTAGTTATAAATGGAAAGGGCCTGAAGGCTGGGAAACACGCCCTGGGCCCACCCTTGGGGCAGTGACTCTGCCCCCAAAGTCCATTCCTCTACTTTGTGCTGTAGCAGTAGAGCGCCCAGGGCATAGCTGGACATCTGCTCCTCCAGAATAAAGACTACAATTCCCAGCCTCCCTTGCAGCAAGATCTGGTCACATGACCAAGGTCTGACCAATGGGATGTGAGAGGTAATGATATGTGTGCTTCATCTGGCCGTGCCCCTAAAACCGGCCCTCCCTTCCTCTCCGGACCCAAATGGAAGTGGATGGCTGGCGCCATCTTGGGCAATGAGGAGGGTGGAGGGTCTGCCTGGGCAGTGAAGCAGCGCCACGAGCCCGGGCCTCGGTGCAGTGGGGTCACCCCCGACCCCCAATGGCAGTGCCTGGACTGGATCACAGGGAGCCCTCGGCTGTTTAAGCCGTGACCCGGCTCGGTGCTCCGTCCCCGTGCTCCCGCGCAGCTTCGCGTCTGCACGTCAGGTGCCCCCTGGACCGCGCCTGGGGGACAGGGGACCCTGGAGGGACAACTCAGCCCCGGGTCAGTGCTGGGTCACCACAGCAGCCTCCGTCCAGGGTGAGAAGTCCTTTGGGGACGGTCACTGATACCCCGGGGCGGGATGCTACTGTGAAGAAGTGACGGAGGGGTTTCTACCTCCTTCCTTTTGTCCCCTCGCTCCCCGCCCGGTCACTGCCCTCGAGGCCTCTGCTCTAGGGAAAGTCGTGCAGCCAGAACAGAGAAAAAGGAGTCCTATGGCTGTTCTGGAGGGTGTCTTCTCAGACACTGTCCTGCTGTAACGCAGACACGGGAACACATCTTCAGAGTTGGTTGTTTCCCAGCCCCCAAGGAGGTCAGGATTATCTCTGGGTTGGGGAAGAGAAAGAATCCAAAAGGAGGAGAGACTTGAGAGGGGTCTGTGAGGAGGGGCCTTGTGCCCAACACCCGCCCCCAGCGTCAGCTCTGAAGGGAGAGGGACAGATGCCCTTGATAAATTAGGGTCTGAAAGCAGCGGGGACTTGGGTTTGCTTCCTACCTAGGATTCTGGAAGCAGTGACCTCACAGGGGACCCCACGCAGCCAGAGTGAGGGCAGGGAGAGAGGAGATGGCTGGTGGGCCTCAGGGCAGAGAGGACCCAGGTTCTCACATCCAGATACGTGGGGGAGAGTGTGGTGCACCCCGGGTCCCACAGAGCACAAAGTCCTACAGTGAAGGGAGGGCTGGGCTCAGGAAAGAGAGCTGTGCTGGGTCAGAGATGTGACACCAGGAGAGCTGTGCTGGGTCAGGGATGTGACACCAGGAGAGCTGTGCTGGGTCAGGGGACAGGACACCAGGAGAGCTGTGCTGGGTCAGGGGACAGGGCACCAGGAGAGCTGTGCTGTGTCAGGGACATGACACCAGGAGAGCTGTGCTGTGTCAGGGGACGTGACACCAGGAGAGAGAGCTGTGCTGGGTCAGGGATGTGACACCAGGAGAGAGAGCTGTGCTGTGTCAGGGACGTGACACCAGGAGAGAGTGCTGTGCTGTGTCAGGAGACAGGGCACCAGGAGAGAGAGCTGTGCTGTGTCAGGGACATGGCACCAGGAGAGAGAGCTGTGCTGTGTCAGGGATGTGACACCAGGAGAGAGAGCTGTGCTGGGTCAGGGGATGTGACACCAGGAGAGCAGTGCTGGGTCAGGGGACGTGACACCAAGAGA
Organism: Ceratotherium simum simum; assembly: GCF_057802395.1. NCBI lineage: Eukaryota > Metazoa > Chordata > Mammalia > Perissodactyla > Rhinocerotidae > Ceratotherium > Ceratotherium simum. The sequence continues at coordinate 30,606,867 of NC_141934.1, forward strand.
GCTGTGCTGGGTCAGGAGACAGGACACCAGGAGAGCTGTGCTGGGTCAGGGGACGTGACACCAGGAGAGCTCTGCTGGGTCAGGGGACGTGACACCAGGAGAACAGTGCTGGGTCAGGGGACGTGACACCAGGAGAGCAGTGCTGGGTCAGGGACGTGATACCAGGAGAGCTGTGCTGGGTCAAGGGACAGGGCACCAGGAGAGCTGTGCTGGGTGACGGGACAGGGCACCAGGAGAGCTGTGCTGGGTCAGGGACGTGACACCAGGAGAGCTGTGCTGGGTCAGGGACGTGACACCAGGAGAGCTGTGCTGGGTCAGGGACGTGACACCAGGAGAGCTGTGCTGGGTCAGGGACGTGACACCAGGAGAACGTGCTGGGTCAGGGACATGACACCAGGAGAGCTGTGCTGGGTCAGGGACGTGACACCAGGAGAGCTGTGCTGGGTCAGGGACGTGACACCAGGAGAACGTGCTGGGTCAGGGGATGTGACACCAGGCACACTGAGCATTACAGGACCAGACCCTGATGGGCATGGTCAGCCGATGTCAGCATGGGAGATGACAGCTGAGGGTGCCACCCTGACCGGTGTGAACCAGCAAGGTAGAGGCACCTAAGAGGGGAGGGAGAAAAATCCTCAATTGTCTAGAAAAAGCATCTACCTCCCTGAATTGATGCCATTCACCTGGAATTGAGTCTGTTTTGTTCTGCCATTAGGCAGAGTGAGGGCTCCAGAGAGAGACTATATTTAGTTATAAAAGAATCAAGTTATTTTACACACTTGAGTTGATGGCTTGGAAATCTGTGCCTCTACACTTAGGAGCCTGCTTTATGGGAAATGGTTCCCTGCAGCGTAACAAATGTCAGATTTGCCTTAGGGCCCAGGAGGAACAAAGACCTTTTTTCTTTTCTAACCAGGAGGTAGGGTTTGCCCAGGGCTGAGGAGGACGGTCTGGGTCTGACACCATCTTGAGTCTGGAGTGTGGGTTCAGGGGGGCATTCAGTGACTTCAGGGTGACAGAGGGGCTCCTCACCGAAGTTCTGGGTGTCGCTGAGCCAGGAAGAGATGGGAGAAGCAGGGGACAGATGGAGGAATGAGGAGGAAGAGAGAAAAGGTGGAAGAGAGGCAGAGCCGGGATGGGAGAAGGAGCGCTGGGTCACAGGGGACCACGGGCGAGGAGCTGGCCCTTTCCTCAGCCTCTGACTGGGGAGCAGCTGCTGCCCACAGTCCGGGGAGGCGGAGGGAGGCATCGGACTGGAGGAGGAAAAACCAGCAGAGCTTCTTCATCAGACTCATGAAAGGTTTTCTAATTCCTTGTGTCCTTCCTTCGCTCAGGAGAGTTTTATCAGTCACGTCCTGTGTTCCTGACACTGCTGATAAATGGTGGTCAAGGCTCACGTGCACCCTGCCCTCTTAGGAAACAGACAACAAACAAAATAAGTAACAAAGCAGGACAATTGTAGATAGTGCTATTTGCTACAACAGATATACTGACAGAGATGAGATGGAGAATATCGGGGAGGCCTCTTCCACAGGGTCAGAGAAGTTCTCTGCAAAGTGACATTTGTGCTGAGAATGGAACAAGAGAAGGAGCCAGCTATGCAGATGTATCAGGAAGAACATTCTAGGCAGAGGAATGGGCAAATGCAAAGTTCCCCTAGATGGGATGAAGTTTGGAGCATTTGACAAACTGAAAGAACTTGAGTGCAGCTGGAATGAATGGTGTGAGTGAAGGGCACGTCCACACAAGGTCAGATTGGAGATGGCGCTGGGGCCAGGTCAGGTTCAACTTCACGAGTCATGGTGAGGAGTTTGGACCCTCTCCTCGAGGCAGGGGGAAGGCACTGGAGCAGAAAAGCTGTTTTCTGCCATCTTCTGGTGCATTCCCTCTGTCCTCCTGCTTTGTGGTCTTTGTCTGGAAAAAGGCCTTCCCCTCTGGGACCAGCTGCCCCTCTCAAGGAGCCCGTCCACTTTGTTGGAGTACTTCTAGGGCTCTGGGTGACCTGGGGGTGTGCAGGAAGTTGACAAGGTCCTCTGGATGCCAGTGAAGGCTGATGGAGAAATGCCGACCAGATGGCAGCTGAGAAGGGAGACCTGGGCTTGATGGGCCCTGGGAGGAGCCTGTGAGGAGCTGCAGGGCTCCATGTTCCCGCTGACTAGTTTGTACCCAGAATGCAGAGTCCATGCCTGAGCACTGATGCTTTGGAACCATGTCACTGGAACAGAGGCTGCCACTTCACTGAACTTCAGTATTCCTGTTTCCAAAACGGAGGAAATAATGTGAAGACTGAGAAGATGATAGAGTGTGGCAGAGCCTGCCAGTCACCCCTCAGTAACCATTCTCCACATCCTCCATAGTCAGGAAATATTGATCTGGATACATTGCTAGCTAGAACCCAAACCACATTTTCCAGTATCTTCTTCAGCTCTCTGTGCCATGTGACCAACTTGTGACCAATAGGCTATGAGGAAAAGTAATATCCCTTTAAAGAGAGGGCCATGTTTGGCTTCCCCTTAGGTTGTAGAATACTGTAAAGAACATCATTCCCACGCTGGCAACAAGAAAAAACAGATAATCCACAAAATCACAACTTTTCTTGAACCCATTAGAGAGCTGAGGTTGCAGGGAAACCAACTAACCTGAAATCTAAGGAAGACAGGAGCCTCCAAGGAGAGATGGAGATGGAAAACTGGTTTATCTGGGCTGGAGTGAGAGCCACACAGGGCTTCCATAAATGCGGGTAAGAGCATTTCTTTTAAAACCAAGGCCTTAAGAGGCATACACATTTCCTTGTATAAATACTATTATCTCAATTTCTGTTGTCCATTCCCATGTCTAACTTTGAACCAAAAAGTACAAGACACAAGAAAAGACAATGGAAAAAATTTGAGAGACAAGGCAATCAACACAACCAGACTCAGATATGACACAGACGTTGGAACTGTCAGTCAGTGAAATTAAAACAGCTCTGACTAACATGCTGAAGCCTCTAATGGAAAACATGGGGAATACGCATGAACAAATTTCAACAGAAAGACAGAAACTGTAATGCTAATGTAAGAGAAAATAAATCATAGTAACAGAGATGCAGAACGTTTGTCACAGATTCATCTGTAAACTTGACAGACAGCTAAGAATGGAATAAGTAATTATGACTAGGTCAATAGACATTAAACAAACTGGGAAACAAAGGGAAAAAAGGAATTAAGAGATATCTTTGACCCAGGCTAGTGTTCAGCAAACTGAATTAGAGTGAAAAGTTTACTGCTATATTGTTTGCACTGTGCTACAGAGAATTGAGGATTGAATTTTTCTTTTGAATTATGAGTGGAACAGAGGGAAAACACAGCATGGAGAAAAAGAGCAAGGGCTTAGATTCATCTGGTCCTTGATGCCAATACTGGCTCTGCTGCTTCCCAGCCATGGGCCTTCAGCAAGTGCTTTAACCCTTCTGAGGCTCGTTTCCTTTCTCTGTAAAATGGAGATGATCATAGCACATATCTCAGTGGGCTATTGTGAGGATTATGGGGCAGATCACAACTGTGCCTAACACAGTGTTGGGACACAGTAGGTCCTGAGATACGGGACTGTAATTGCTCAGCAGGAATCGCCCCATCTCTCTCGTTGTTTCAGGTCTGAACAAACATCAATCACTTTAGATCTTCATAAATAGTCAGGAGCCACTACACAAATCATCTAGGGGAACAACGTCTCCTGAGGGAACAAGGAAACATAAAGCAAAAACTTTTGGCAATTGTACAAGTGATGATAACGAGAGGTAACATGTATTGAGTGCTTACTATCTCTCAGGCTTGGAGCTCAACTCCGTGTGTATATGACTCATTTCCTCCACTCTAGGTGGTGCGTCCTTTCACAATTCCGAGTTCATAGGTGAGGAGACTGAAGCTGAGAGATGAAGTGACTTTATCAAGGCCATGCAGATGGTGAAGGTATGGACAGGGTTCCGCCCCAGCTGTCTGACTCCGGGCCCTGCACAGCTCACCACGACGTGACAATCCCTCCCAGGGAAGTCCACGGTCATTTAAAAGGAGAATGCAGGAAGGCTGCAGTGGATGTCCACAAAGGACATGGTGGGGCTGACATTGTGAAGACGTTTAGGACCCGTGATGGGCTGAATAGAAGAGAACAGAGAGAAAATGTCCTCCAATTTTGACAGTGATGACACTTGAATGGTGAATGGGTCTTTGCACGTCAGCCTCCCTTAAGAGAAAAATTCCTGTATAAAATAAGCAAAAACAAAACAATTAGAAAGGGTTAAATAGTAAATCGAAGGAGAGGTTGCATTTTGACATTTCTCAAGAAACAAGCTTTGTGAGGCTGACATGCAATAAGGTTTCAGGATTATCCACACAGACGGTGTATGAATGCCAGCTGCTTGTGAATCCTCAAAAATATCAAGATTTAAATGCAATGACTAAACTGAGGCTGATTACATGTACAAAAGTTCTGGGATTAGGGGCCCGGAGGAAGCCTGCTAAGAACAGGCAGATGGAGCTGCAGTGGGTCTGCTTTTCATCAGCTCCCTGTCCGGTCTCTGACCTGTCGTGCTGCACTTGATGTGCTTGGCAAGAATGACTCACCGAGGAAGCCAGCCTCCTACATCCAGGGTCCTGTGTCCCCCTGCCCACTACTCGGAGCTGAGCTAGGGCTGGGAGTGTGAACGTGTTCTCCTGATGGGCAGCGTTAGTGCACCAGGCGTGACACAGACCCTTCCCCACGACCATCTTTGCGGCTTGTGTCTTGTTGCTGTTCTTGCGGCGTGGGTTCAACCTTTTCCAGCACTTGAGCAAAGAACAGACAGAGTCCTTCCTCCCTTATGAGTGCTGAGGGCCTGACATGGAACACCACCTGAGGTTAAAGCGTGCCTGGGTTCATGACCCTGTGGGCTGAGAATCCCCAGACCCTGGGGGGACGTGGGGTGCTTTGCCTGGGATTCCTCGACCACTCAGAGAGCCCCCACCCCACGGAGCTCCCTCCAGTGTGTCTCACACCCAACCCCACCCTGTCTAGGAACAGACTGTGGGTGCAGACAGCTGGGCATCCAGCCAGTACTGTGGGGGGCCCTGCTGGTGGTTCTCAGCAAGGAGACCAGAGGGGAGGCTGTTGTGAGAGAGGTGGGAGAAGAGCAGGACAAGCAGGTGGGTTGGAGTGTGCTCACAGGATGAATTAATTCCCACGTTCGTCCCTTCCACAGTCTCCCCCCACTGGGTCACGGTGCCTTCGTCCACTCGGGCTGTTTCCCCTGGTCTCTCCCACAGAGGAGTTGGGAGCCCCTGTGAACACGAGAAAGTCTCCATCTGGGTGGACTTAACTCAGCACTCCGTGGAAATTTCCATCCATCCTCTCTCTGAGGACATTTCTGAGGCCTCTCAGGCTGCTGAGCCCAAGAGATTGCGCAGGAACACCTCAGAGAGCACCTGGCCCAGGTGAGAAAGGGGCCCCAGGCAGGTGACGGGTGGCTCTGAGCCGGGAGATGGAGCTTCAGGAGCAGACCTGCGTTCGGCTTCTACCTGAGAGGAGAGTCGGCCCAGGAGGGGCGGTGGCCTTCCCACCCCTGTTCATGTGGGGTTATCTGAGTTTGGGGAAATTACACGCACTTGTTTATTTCATCTGCTCCCCAGACGGCCCAGCACAGTGACTCGGGGGTGTATTTCCTTGACCGTGATTGCTCTGAATTTGGAAATGCCCTGATCCCCAATCACTCTCTCTCTCCCTTTCTCCAGGGGAATAAGAAGATCTGATGGGCTTAGCCCTTTGTAAAAGGCTTGGGTCAAGGAGAAACTGATTCCTGAGGTTTATAATAAGAACTAAAGGTGGGGAAGATGTGGTTTCCCAAAGAGAAATCTGGGTTTTGTTTTTGGAAGTAGAGGGAATGAGTGACAGTCAAAACAGAGGATATGCAGTTACAGGCCACGTGTATCCACAGTGACTGTAGCCGCTTCCGTTTGACTGTGGACAGACGTGACCTCACGTCTGTGAGGAGAAAAGAACCTGCCCCTTGGTGTTCCTGACGATGGCCCCTTAGAAAGCAGCTCTGAACTCTGGTCCTACCTGGCCCAGGTGTGGCCTGTGCTGTGAAAGATGTGACATGGAAGTCCCCCCACGGTGGGCGATCCCTTTGTAAAATCACAGATGATGAATTAGGACAGCAACATGCCTGGAGGTGTCCTGGGGATACGGAGGAATCAAAGATGAAAACCATGTGAGTCAGGTGGAGAAATTAGTTTCTGCATGTCACCACCACTATTAGGAGGACTCGTTAAAGCTGAATAGGAATCAAAGGAACCTGCCAGGAGGGAATAAGGAGCCTAGTGAAGAAGAGGGGAAGGCACAGGGTCAGGCTGCACTAAGGGGAGCTGTAATTTACAACTGCAGGGGGCGGGCGGGGACCTGGGTCCAGGAACAGATGGACAGCCGTGTCGGGGGCTCCTCCCTGCTGATTACACTCCAGCCTCTCCAGTCTGTGCCCCCCTCCCTGACTCAGTTACCTCTTGATGCACAACAATCCATCCAAATGTGTCGTGGCCTAAAACACCAGGGACTCACTATTTCCCACAGTCCTGGGGTCAGATCAGGCAGGGCCCAGCTGGGGGTTCCTCTGCTCCCATGGCCTTGGCTGGGGTCACTCCCTCAGTGGCATCCAGCTGGTGGCAGGCTGAGCTGGGAGGTTCCGGAAGGCTCCTATGTGCCCCCTCCACCAGCCTCTCCAGTGGCTTGTCCACGTGCCCACCGGGCTCCCCCAGGCATGGTGGTCTCCACACAGTTGTCCTTACATGGTGGCGGGCCTCCAGGAGGGAGGAAGTGGAGGCTGCCCGTGCCCCTAAGTTCCAGGCATGACCGTCCCTGTATATATCTTCCTCTGCATCCTATTGGCCACAGAAAGTTTCAGGTCAACCCAAGGGAAGGAGACAGACTCCACCCCTTGATGAGGGAGCAGGCTAGCATGTGGACACAGGGAGAAAGGGAGTTTTGGCCGCCACCTCTGGAGACTCTACCACACTCCCCAAGGTCAAACTCAAGTGAGAGAGCACCTGACTGGTCTCCTTGTCCCCTGCCTGCCCCTTGATCAGGTGGGGAGGACACTGGTGAGCAGGTTCATGAAAACTCATCTAATGAGGAAGGCGTGGGCTCCAAGAGGAACCCTGTGCTGAGACCAGTGTAGGGAGAGCAACAACAGCAGATGGCCCCCAGCCTCAGCCCTCCTCTTCTGCTCAGCAGCACCATGGAAGCTCACAGCAGCCGGGGGCTGGGCCTGTGACCACTCCAGGGCTCTGCAGGCTGCAAGGACACTGTCCAGGCCGGGAGAGGAACCCGAGGGAGCAGAATGCAGCGTGTGGGCAGTTGGGCTGGGACTGAGTGTGGCTGATGGCCTGGGGATGGGGCATGGGCCTCTGAGATGACTGATGACCTTCCTTCTCTCCTGGGAGCGCAGCTCAGGGCTCACCTGGGAGGAGCAGCTGTGACCCTCTTCCACTTGCTCCTGTCAAGTCGCCTCAGCAAAACAACCTCTCATGTTTCCCACTGCTTGCTGGTGCGTTTCATGCACTTTCCTGCTCGTCTCAGAACAAAAAGGCACTGAGGCTCTGCGTGCCCCTTGACTGCCGTGGTGCTGAGAAGCCCCGGCATGTCCAGTGTGGAGCCTCGTGGAAAGGGCTCAGTCTGGTGTTTATGCACCGGCCATGTTGTTTCAGCACCACTGAAAACATGCCATCCACCATCAAGGTCCTACAGTTTCCACGGAAATTGATTTCATTCCCAAGAGGAGAATTCGGGAGAAAAATCCATCAGATGAGTGAAGGCTGTCCCATGTACATTCCTTCTCTCTGAGGGCTGGTTCTGATCGACAGGGCTGCTCCTTGAAGTGTGGGCAGCCAGGACTTCAGGTGATGGATCCCTCTGACTTTGAGACTTTTACCTTCTCAAGTCCCCAGCCCATGTCTCCCACTCTCCTTCACTCATCTTGATCTCAGCTGGGAAGAAGGGAGCCTTGAGATATTCTGAAAAATAGAGTTTGATTCGCTCATTCCCAAGAAAAAGGAGCCAAGAAAACTCATTATTAGGGAATTTAGGAAGCTGGGCTGTTGGTTCCATCTAATGCCTGAGGCTTATTGTGTGTCTGAGAAGTGACAGGTTGTCCCATGAGGGTGACTGTGGACTGACTGCTCAATGTGCTGCCTCACCACGCATGCTCCCCTCCCTCCAGCCCTGCAGAGACCTGTGCTTCCTCTCACCTCCCCCTGCCTCCTCTCTCCCCTTCTCCTCAGCAGGGAAACATGCCCCAGGCATTTCCAGCTGAAAGACCTGATTTCTCTGCCACTCTCACCCCTTAACTGCAGGCTCCGCTCTGTTCTCCACCCACAAAGCATCTTCCAGGGAAGTGAGTGCAGCAGGAGGAGGTTTTCCTGCATCAGCTACGTGCTTCTCCTTCCCAGGGTCTCCTGTCACCTGGGTCACGCCCACCCCACCCAGGTGGTCTGCGTTCAGGGATCAGGGAGCATCACGAGGGGTGCCCCCATCCATGGGCCCATCCTCCTCCTCATGGCCCCACGTGTTTAGGGCACACCCGCATGGGGCCTATAAAGAGCAAACATTGCTTGTTATTCACCTGGAACTAGAACTGGACTGGCATCCTGATCTTTATTCGCTGGCAACTCTACCTAGAGTGACCTGAGCTGTCCCTTCATGTCCTCTGAAGTGTCAGCTGCCTGTTCAGACGGGCACGCTGGACCCTGACCTGCGTGTGCAGGGGTTTCCCCTTTAAAGCAGAGGCCTCTGCACTAGAACTATCGCTCCCCGGCTGGGGTGTCCTCACTGCCCGGCTCTCTGCTGGCAGGTGTGTGGGACCCTGGGGTCTGCGGGGAGCACGTGGTGGGGTCGGGGCTGGAGCACGGCTGGATCCCTGAGGGTGAGGCAGAGCCCGTCCCTCGTTTCCTTCCTCCTCCTGCTCTGCGCCCTGACGGCAGCTCCGGGAAGACGGCCCTTTACCTCGGGGGTGTGAGGAGCAGCTGCCCTTCCCACAGGGCCCGAGCGGCCTCCCCATGTCCATGTTCCCCTGCGCAGAGGGAGCAGGTGCTGCGGGGACGCCTGCACACCTCACCCCCGGGTCTCAGCAGCCTGGATGCCGAGGTCCGCAAGTCTGCAGGGCTGCTTCAGAGCCAGAGAGGGCTGGGCTTGAATCTGGCTCGGGCCCTGCTGGTCCCTGTGAACGGGGACTGTCCCTTCCCTCTCCCCAGGCCAGAGGACCGTGGCTGGTATATCTCAGCGCCAGGACAGGGTGGGGTCATCACGGCCGTAAATGCGCTTACATGCAGCTTTCAGGCACGGAGCTGGGAGCTTTGTTGTGTAACCCCATTTAATCCCCTCAGTCCCCTGGGCAGCGGCCAGTCCTCTTCCCATTGACAGGAAGGGAAACTGAGGCTCAGGAGGAGGGAACCGCAGTGAGGAGCTGTGAGGTGTGACAACCAGCCCTGCAGTGGAACGCCCTGATCTGCAGAGCACCTGGTTCCCTGTGTGAATCCTCCCAGCGCAGCCTCTTTCAGCCGCCAGCAGTGTAAGCACTGGCTCACAACCCTGAGCGTCCACACTCTGCTCTCAGAAGCCACATGAGCAGCCCCGGTGGCTGATCCCCCTGAGGGCACAGGGCCAGGGGAGGAGCTGGAGCTCAGACCCCGGGGTCCCTCCTGTTCCCAGGCCTCCTCCTCTGTGTCCCTCTCTCACCAGCCCCTGCACTCTGCCCCATCCAGGGAACTAGGGGGGCCTGGGGCCGGTGGGTGCTGGAGCCCCCCTGCCAGCTATCAGAGCTGATTTCTACACTGTAAATTTTCAGGAGTTCTAGGAGCCAGGTGGTAGCTAAAAATGAGTCACAGTGAAAACATCTCCACCACAGAAAACCGGCAAACGCTATGAATTACCCCCCCACCCGAGCCAGTTGTCAAACACTTACCACAGGAGTCTGCCCCCTACCCCAGCCAGGGAGCCCCGTAACCCAGGTCGGCTGTGGCGGTCTGACCCCAGGTCCCAACCCTCCTTCAGGACAGCCTGAGACATGGTGGCACTCCACGCTCCACATAGTCACACTGAGGCCACAGTCTGAGGACCACGGGAGACCACACTTTGCCTGGCTTGATGCCCTCAGGCCCTGGCTCCTGTCCCTCCCCAGTCTCCCGAGAGCCTCCTGACCGTCACCTCTGGGCCCATGTCTACGCAGCAGGCCTGCTGGACTCCAGAAGCCGGCCCCCTCCAGCGCAGCCCCGTGAAAGCAGGAGCGTCTGGGCCAGGGGTCGATGACGTGTTTCCATCGTCCTGTGTGGTTCGGGTTTGTTTCCCCCGAGGGAGACAGTCAACAAGAACTGGCACATTTCAGCAGAACCAACAAACTAAGTCACATGTTCACCTGAAGGTTGTGAGGACGACGATGACATCGCTTCACAAACAGTGACAGAGGAGGGACCGTCAGAAGGTGGGGCAGGGCCAACCGGCCGTGTGCGCGGGAAGTGAGACTGAATCCTCACCCGACGCCACAAACAAGGGGGATCAGGATGGTTAAAAACCAAAATCAGAAAGGAAATAAAATACGAGAATATATAGAATATTTGTCAACTTGTGGCTAGGAGTTATTTTTTGAACAAATTTATAAATATAAACTAGATCACAAAAATGATTAATTTTATGACATCAGAACTAAGGATGTCCATTAATGAAGATCACCGGAAAAATTAACAGACAGCTGACAGATGGGAGAATATATCTGTAATGTTTAAAACTGGCCAACAATGAACACCTAGAATATACAATGTAACTCTGTAATCAAGAAGAAAAAGACAGTTTCCCAACAATGGACAAAGGAATATTAACAGATAATCTTCAGGGAAGGAAACCTCAAAATATGAAGAAACATAAGCCCAGATGCTCAAAACTGTTTGTCATGAGACATGCAAATGAAAACAACAAGGTGAAATCCGTTTACACCTAATAGTCAGGCAGTGATTAGGGAGCTGGCTGCTGCCAGTGTTGCCAGGGAGACGAGGACACGGGGACACCGTGCCGGTGGGAGGGCAGATGGAGCCGCCATCCTGGAGGGGAACCCGGCACTGTTTAGTCCAATCAAGGACAGGCGTATCTCGGACCCGGGGTCCCACCCCGAGCACACGCCCAGGGAGATGCTCTCACGGGTCCATAAGGGACACGTAAGAGGCTGCTCTCTGAGCGTGGGCGTGGGGACCGTCCTGGGAGACTGGAGAGGGACAATGTGGAGGATGCGAGCAAAATGCGAGCATAATGGGAGCATAATGCCGCCGTGAAAAACAATGCAGCTACTTTGTACTTAGCAATATGAGCACATGCTCTAAACATAATCATTTGTAAAAATAAAAACTGTCGTAAACAGAATGAAATACATAACACAATGCCATCAATGTGTATTTAAAATATATGCCCACAAGACAGCAATGGAAGTTTTGCAAGAACACATTCAAATAAAAAGACAGTCATTAAACACAGTTAATGATTTCCTAAGAATGAAATCTTAGGAAATAGTCTCAATAAACACTCAAATAAATGAGATAAAAATTCAGTAAAAATAAAAAAGATACTATTAAACACAGTTTTATGATTTCCTAAGAGCAGGAGTGGAACGGGATGAGGAATGGGATTAAAGGGGAGTAAAGAAATAAAAGCACATGGAATCCACGGGCAGACAAATGATATACACAATGTGTCATGGACTGTGCATGTGATAAATTCACCCCATTTCTCTTGAGGTCAATAAAGATGATGATGAAAATAGAAGCAGTGAAAGAGGGGCTGAGACCCTTGGAGACCCATCCAAGGTGGACATCACTTTGTCCTGCTCCCCATTAAAGACAGTGTGAGCCCCGCCCCTCCAGCCCGACTCCACCTCTCCGATCTAGCCCCGCCCCTCTGACATGGTCCCTCCCCTCTGATTTAGCCCCGCCCCTCCAGCCTGGCCCCGCCCCCAGGCTCCCACCTGGCCCTGCCCCACCTCAGCACACAGCACACCTGCAGTGCGCACAAGTGGCCTGGCAATGGGTGTGATGGCATTTTCTCTGTGGGGTGCAGTCTAGAGCTTCCACAGGGTCTGCACAGGCCTGAGCAGGGAGTCTGAAGCCCCTTCACTGATGCAAACCCAGACCCTCCACAGGCAGGTGGGTGGGCAGCTCTGGGACACCGGGCATTTGCTCCCTGTCTAGTTTCCACGTCCCCAGGCTGTCCTGCCTCCCGTCCACCTGAGGAAGAGCGGAGTCCTCCTGTCCCCCTCCCTGGGGAGGAGCCTGCAGGGATGGGGGTCCCCAGAGCTCCCTCTCCATCGCCCCCAGCCCTGCCCAGGACTTCACAGGGAAGCTTTCCGGAACATCAGGACATTGACATTCTGTGCACAGAGACAATTCTGTGGAAACAGTAAAAATGATGGATGGAGGGTGAAGCCAGGCCAGTGTGTCAGCAATTTTTTTCTGCATTTCTCGTTTTTGTTTCGTTATGCCTCAAACAGGGAGAGTCAAGATAATGAGGCGCCATCTGCGGGGGTGGCCTTGAGAGAAGGCTTGTGGTCGGCAGGTGCGGACCGGACCGGAGGCGGTTCCATCTCCCAGTGACCAGGGCGGGTGATGCTGAGGGAGTGACTGTCTCTCTGAACCTCAGTTTCTCCTTCTGTGTAATGGGCCTGGTGGAACTCCCCTCCCAGGGCTCTGGGTTTCCTGACCTAACCTTCAATGAGTGTGTCCGCTTTTGTCCATCTGTCCTTCCCAAGCCACCCCGTCCTTGTCAGGTGATGAAAGAAGAGCTGCAGCCCCCTAACTGCCCCACCCCACCTCACCCCACCCCCATTCTCCACTTGGTGGCCGGAGTCGTCTTTACAAAACTCTGAATTGAAGAAAGTCATTTCCCCACTTAAACTCCCTTCTGTGGCTTCCACTGCACCCAACCTCAAATAGGGTAAGGGCAGCATCTAGACAGAGGGGTGGAGACGTGGTCACACCAATGGTGGCAGAGCTGGAAGGACAGAGGGAGGACACGGGTCCAGAGGAGCAAACAGGAGGCTGACGCGCAGAAATGAGCGATTGCAGGACGCAGCTCTGCAGCACCTCCCGGGTCTGGGGGAGCAAGAGGGGTGAGCAGAGCCCAGGAGCACACTGGGCACAGGACTGGGCTGGACCACTGCCCACCACCCACCACCTGCAGTGGAAGGACCCCCTGGGGGGCTAGGGCTATGGGGGAGGGGCAGCCGCCCAGGGCTGGACCCCGGAGGAGGGGGCTCTGCAGGGAGCTGGGGGAGCTGGAGGGACACCCCAACAGGGCCCTGGGGTCTGTCCCCCACCCTGGGACCCACTTCCCCTGCACTGGCTGCAGTCGGGCCTCACTGGACCTTGTTAGTCCCCAGGACACCACGCCCTCCCCAGGCCCTGACCTCCTGCCCTTCTGCCCACAAGGCTCCCCACTGTCCTGGTGGGCTCCCACTCACCCCTCCTGTCTCAGCTCCAGCCTCCTCCCCATGGAAGTGCTCCTCACCCAGTGTCCCCCAGGTCACCTCCCCTGGGCTGTCCCCTCCTTCATCCCACTCGGCACAGCTGACAAGGCAAAAACAGACTAATATTCTCCCCCCTAGACACAGATCCTTGGGCTCAGGGACCACCCATCCCATGGCCTTGCACACGGTAGGTACTGATTAAATACCTTTGGGGTGAATGGGTGGTGGGTCAATGAGATTTTAGAGCTGGAAGTGACCTCCCAGGATGGGAGCGGTGTCTTGGACCAGCTGGACCCTCAACTCTGGGAGGTTTCCTGCAGTGAGCCAGCCCTGCCTGCAGAGAGGAGCATATTTGTAAGAAAGGAACAGACATGGGGGTGGGCCCTGCTTCAGGATCCAAGAAGCAAGAGGAGCCGACACCCGGGCCCCGGGGCAGAGGTGTCCCGACTGTGAGCGATCCCGCACAGCACTGTGGCCAGCAGCTCACGCAGCCTCCATCCTGGTCAACGGGAAAGTGGACACTTCTCGTGCTAATGAGCCTGGGGGCTGCCAGGGAAGAGGGGGGACAGGAGCTGGTGGTGGGAAGCATCTGGTCATCCAGAGGACGGAGGATGGAGCAGGGCTATCCATCCAGTACATTCCTTCACTCCTGGCTGGGAGGGGACAATGATGGCCTGGAGGGGTCGTCCCCCCACTCCCTCACCACCCCCCCTCCCATCAGTGAGGTCTGGTCCACACCAGCCTGGTCCACTCTCCCCAGGTCCCCTGCAGCCGTCCTGGGCCAGGCCTCTGTCCTCTCCTACCTGGACGACTACAGTGGCCTTGCTATTGCTGTGCGGGATCGTCACACACCCACATTTAAGTTACGAACTCAGACACGTGGGCTTGGGAAGAAAGCAAGAGGCAGGCCCATGTCGGGGAACTCGAGTGCTGGTGGGGTCCTGCCACCGCGGGTGAGGAGAGCTGACTGAGAATCTAATTTATATCTTTCTGTTCACACCAAGATACGAATGGATCCTCATTTATGTGGTGGATTCACACATCACATGGGGGCTGTGTCCTGACGTGGGCACGGAGGGTGCTTGGTCAAAACTGCCTTTAGAAGTCTCGTAAATCACCCATAAAACACAATGGCCAATGGCTTTGCAAAATGCGTGCACAATAGATGCAAATGTACTGAGATGCAAAATACATAGTGAAATGAACAGTGTACAATAAAAAGAACGTGCGTTAAATTTAATTTTACAGTTTAATTTGAATTAGTTCTGTCATTTTTTCGGGCAAAACGTACGTGTTTGAATCCTTATGAACTAAACGTGGGTGTGGTGAGAACGCAAGTCAGTCACTCTCAGGACAGCCACAGAGAACAGGCCCCACGGGACGCTGTCACAGCCTCCGCCCTGGCGGGGGCGCAGATCACGCCACCACAGGAGACAGGAACTCGGCACCTGACCGGGCAGTCCTGGGGAGAGCCCCGGGCACTGGGGTGGCCGCGGGACAGGCACTGGCCTGAGCACCGTCCAGACAGACCCATCAACCTCACACCCCTACGGGGCAGATTTATCACTGTCCTCGGTTACAGACCAGGACACTGAGACGGCAAGTGACCTTGTCCCAGGTAACACAGCTGAGCAGCGAGCGGGGCTCAGACCATGAGGTTTGGACTCAGGGTCCCGCTCTGAACTGTCTGCACTCATGTGCAGTTCCCCCCGAGACCCCCTTTCACAGTGTCTATCAGTAGCATCAGCTGGAGATAAATACGTGGGGAATAATGGATTAAATGGCTGGCTGGCTGGCTGGTTGGCTGACTGACTGACTGACTGACTGACACTGACTAGTTGACTGACTGACTGACTGGCTGACTGGTTGACTGACTGGCTGACTGGCTGACTGGCTGGCTGGCTGGCTGGCTGGCTGACTGGCTGACTGGCTGACTGACTGACTGGCTGATTGGCTGGCTGGCTGAATGACTGACAGATGGGCTGACTGACTGGCTGGCTGACTGACTGGCTGGCTGGGTGGCTTACTGGCTGGCTGACTGACTGGCTGGCTGGGTGGTTGACTGGCTGGCTGACTGATTGACTGACTGGCTGACTGGCTACTTGACTGGCTGGCTGGTTGACTGGCTGACTGAATGACTAACTGACTGACTGACTGACTGACTGGCTGGCTGACTGGCTGGTTGACTGGCTGGCTGACTGACTGGCTGGCTGACTGACTGACTGACTGACTGACTCTCTGGCTGACTGACTGACAGACTGGCTGGTTGGCTGGCTGGCTGACTGACTGTCTGGCTGACTGACAGACTGGCTGGTTGTCTGGCTGGCTGACTGACAGACCGGCTGGTTGTCTGGCTGGCTGACTGACTGGCTGACTGGCTGGTTGGCTGGCTGGCAGACTGGCTGACTGACTGATTGACTGGCTGACTGGCTGGCTGACTCGCTGGCTGGCTGACTGACTGACAGACTGGCTGGTTGCCTGGCTGGCTGACTGACTGGCTGACTGGCTGACTGGCTGGCTGACTGGCTGGCTGGCTGGCTGGCTGGCTGGCTGACTCACTGGCTGGCTGGGTCGCTGGCTGACTCACTGACTGACTAGCTGACTGACTGGCTGGCTGGCTGACTGAGTGGCTGGCTGGCTGCCTGACTAACTGGCTGGCTGGCTGACTGACTGACTGGCTGACTAGCTGACTGGCTGACTGACTGCCTGGCTGGCTGACTGGCTTGCTGGCTGGCTGACTGACAGGCTAGCTGACTGAACACACACGTCTGAATCGTTGTCCCTCTAGGGACTCCTGTGAGCTGAGCTTCGGGTCCTAGGGAACATTCTCTGCTCAGAAAACTCTGTCCTCTGCCAGGACCCTGGCGCCTGCAGAAGCCTCTTAGCCAGGAGCTCCCTCAAGGTCAGAAAGGCTGCTTGTGCCCAAGTTGCAGGAACATGCAGTTGGTGGACAGTGTCCTCTGTGGTGTCTGCCCGTGAGTCTCTCCTAGAATCCCAAAGGGGGTGGAACGGACCCAGCAGCTCCACCAGAACCTGCCTGCATGTCTCATCCTGAGGGGCTGATCACACGCATCTCACGCACCCTGGGAGGGTTCCTGTGGCCCCGTCTGTGGAATCAGGGTCAGGGGGAGGCGTGCCACTTGTTGTGGGGACACTTCCCTTTATTTCCTCCTTCCTGCTGGGGAGAGATGGCAAGGGTCCTGCAGAGAGCTAACGTTTCCATCTTCTCTGGATTGTTTTGTTGAATGAGCACCACATTCATCTCACACTCATCATCACAGGCATCCAGTTAGGAGCCTGTCCTGGGGTGTGGTGTGCGTGTCCCTCATAGGGCCCATGAAGAGTGCAGAAGCCAACACAGGAGAAAACCTGCAGGGCTGTGTGGGGTCAGCAGAATTGCCGCTAATGGGGGAGCAGGAGTTCCTAAGATGGGGGAGCAGACAGACTAGAGCAGGGTCTGCCAAGTGTATCTGCCTTCTCCCAGCCCAGATGAATTCTTTGACAAAAATGAGTGTTAAATCCCTGTCACCCAGACCCTCCTGGAGAGCCCACTCCTCATACTAAAGACACTGACAAGTTCTGCATTCACTTTGTTAAATCTAGTGTTTCTCAAAAAAAATCTCAGAATACTGTTTTCGTGCAACAGGTATTGATATCCTGCAGAATTAGTGTTTGCAGAAGACTGAAAAAAGTAGGTCTGTAAGATGAAGCCTTCAAAAGTTTGACTCCCATTATCACAGCCAACACTGACACACTGACTGCATTTGCTACACACTGCTCTTAAAATTTCACAGATCTTAACTCATTTGACCTTCACAATAAGCCAGTGAGGTAGGGATCATCATCATTCTCCATTTACAGAAGAGGACAGCACAACACAGAGAGTGTACAAGACATACTGAGCTAGAAGGAGGCCCAGGTCCGTGGCTCCTGCAATTGTCAGCATCTGTGGCAGTAACAAACACCTCCAAAGTCTCACGGCGTCAGGTGACCTGAGTGAGCTTCTCACTCATGTGAACCCAGCAAGCTGGTGGAGGCTCAGCTCCACGCAGTCTCCCAGGTCCAGGCTGACAGAGGCTGGCCCCCACAGCTGCACTTGCAGGGCCATGTGGCCTCCTTGGTGGTGGCAGCAGGACAGATGCAGGGGGAGGGGCACACGCTCACTTTCTCTGCCTCAGCCCAGATGTCACCACATACCTCCTGCCCTCACCCCACTGACCAGGACTAGTCACATGGCCCTACCCATCAGCAAAGAGGTGGGACAGATGGAGCGTCCAGTGGGCACCACGACCTCTGCCCTAGCCTGCTCAGACTTGGGGGGAGGGGATTCAGAGGTGCCCCCAGCTATGCTGTTGTCTTTCACCAAAAAAAACCAAAAGGACTTCTTGGATAGCAAAGCCCAGAGAAAAGAGTGTGTTTAAGTAGCCTCGTTATTGAGATATTTCTTCATGACTTTGATTTGATTTGCAGAGCCCCCAAGCAGTGAGCAAAAGCATGTGCGCAAGGCCTGGCAAAACCCACTGAAGTGGGGACCTCAAAGCCCCCAAGTGAAGTTCAGAGCATGTCTTCTAAATATCAGCCAAAATGGACACAGATCACCCATCAATTGTTACAATAAAGGCTTTGCTGAATGCACAGCAAGTTTTCTTGTTCTCTAAACTTATTAAATACAAAAAAAATGAACAAAAAACAGTGTGGGTTTTTGGTTGTTCACGGTGCCATGTGGCCCCAGGAGAGAAAGAGGCTGCCCGAGTCCAGGGAGCAGAATGAGCAGCAGGAATCTGCATCAGTCAGCTCACGCTGCGTAACAATCTCGGTGGCATGGAACAATCAGGACCTGTTTCTCATGGGTCTGCAGGCAGGCTGGGTGGCTCAGCTCAGCTCAGCGGGGCTCGCTCAGGGACCTGAAGGTTGCTGCATGTTGGCTAATCTCGAGGAGGCTCCGCTGGACAGCCGTCCTTCAGCCTGCTGGTCTGTGGTCAGCTCTGCTCCACGTGTCTCCTGTCCTCCTGGACCAGCAAGCTCTTCTCATGGCGACAGCAGAGGCATAGGAAGCAAGTCTGCTTGTACCAGCTCTTTCACACCTGTGGTGGCATCTGTCCACTAACATTTCATCGGCCAAAGCACCTTAGATGACCAAGCCCAAGGTTCAAGGGTGAACCAGTACAAGTGTGGGAAGGGAAAAAACACTTCTGAAAAGCTGTGGAGTCTCCTCCAGGACAGAGCAGTGTGTAGTCCTGGGGTCGCCAGGCATCGGGGGTCTGGGGGCCACCCTCTGCAGCACTCACAGCCCAGACCTGCCTTTGTCCTTGGCTGGACTTCACGTCACGGCTCCCACTGCCCCATCCAGGGGGCAGACGTGGTGATTCCTGATCCACTTGGTCTTGTCTCTGCCCTCCTATGATGATCAAAATAAGCACAAAGCATTTTTTTCGGTTCCTTGAAACACGTCGCAGTCTCTGCCACCTGGGGGCCCCCAAGTCTCCGAGGCCAGTGCTGCTTCTGATGATTAGGAATCTCTTCTCCAGGAGTGGGATTACTTCCCGCACGGCCCATGTTTTACCAGCTCCATCAGACCATCCCACTGAGGACGGTCCTCCAGACGTGCCCTGTGCTCTGAACACAAAAGCTTATTACAATCTGATCACTCGTTGTGAGTAAACGCTTTGCACATTACTGCTCAGGAGGGGTTTGCAGAGGGACGATCTTTCTCTCTTAGGCTCCTCTGATCAAAGATAGATTTCCTCATCTTGCGGTCATAAAACATCATAAGCAGTAATTCTGTTTGTTACATGAGTTGTGCATCACCTGTCAAGTGTGTAAACGTACTTCAGCTCACAGCAGCCTGGAGTCTTCAGAGAACGCAGCAGAGAACAGGCTCCCCCGACTGCTGTCAGGATTCCCACATCCAGTGAGGTGAGGAGCCCGGGGACAGGGAAGCAGGGAGATCTGATGACTCACCACACTCCCTTGCCTTTCTCCTGGCTGGAGCCAGTCACAGGCTCCAACCCAAAGGGAAGGACAAAGGGTGGGGACTCCGGCAGGGAGGGGTGAAGCGCTGACCCCAAGCTGGGGGAAGCCCAGGCCCTCACAGAGAGTGCCCGTCCGCGTGGGGACAGGAGCAGGGCCCGCCCAAGAGGCGCAGCAGGAGGAGGGGGCACCTGTAGCCATGACTCCAGCAAACCTCCTGGAAGACCACTATCTAACCCAGCACAGCCACACTTTCCTGTGAAGGGTCAGACGGAAAACAGAGAAGATACGGGCTGGTGATGCTCACAGGGACTGAATGAGAACTTCCGCAGATTTTTTAGAAAGAGAGAAAATAAAGGCAGATTAACACCAGGAGCTCTTCCCTGCTGGAGTTTCTACAGGATGAACATACAGACGAAGGATCCCGGGCCTTGGAGAGGCAGGGTTTGAAATACTGTAGGTACGGTGAGTAACGGCAATGACACAGCAGGTGTGATGCTGGGTGATGACTCTGTAATGACAGTGATACCGCGGAGGAAACACAAACCACACAGCGCTGAGGGCGACGCACAAAGAGCCGAGGAGCTGAGTGGAATTAATCATTATAATTTAGGAAGGAGGTGGAGATAGTAATTGATTTAGTCTAATAAGTAAAACACACACAGGTTAAAAGTGCAGGCAACGAGTAAAAGGAGAGGACAGAATGCACATCCTACACACGAGCAGAGGAAGAACATGGCTGAGAAGACTCTACAGCAGACAAGAATGTGACGTGCTATGGTTCTGTGAAGAGCACACGCACATACATGTTCCAGGATTTGTTTAAAATGCCTCTGCAAGGTTCTCAGAAAGCAGACTTGCCTATGGAGAGGAGAAGGGGGAAATTCCTAGCTAAGTGGCAGCTGTTAGAGGAAGACTTACATTCACTTAAAGTCACAGCACAGGCTTCCTAGTAAAAACAAATTTAATTTAAACACTCTAAAATAGTCAGAAGTTTAGCTGAGAATTAGAGGGGAAGGAGAGACACAGGGGGAGAGAAAACAGATTTAGGCAAGACTTCCCCTTAACATGGGAGCTGCAGGGTGTATTGAAGGTGATGGACGAAGCCAGGAGAAAGGGAGGTGTATCTGACGGGGGAGGTGGCAGGACACAGGGCCAGCATGGCTGCACGGGCCTGCTCGCTGTTTGCAGCTGGAGCTCCGTCTGTACCAGTTGTTAAATATTTGGAATATTTCCTTGGACAGAAAAGAACAGGCCCCCGAGGTCCTGGGCTTTGACAGGATGAAGACTCAGAAGGTGGTGCAGACAGAGCACGGACGTGGGTTAGGGAGGAACCTGGCCAGGAGTTAGAGGGACAGGAGGCCGTGCTGAGCTTTGTCACCCGGTCACCTGAGCACAGGAGGACCGTGGGCGAGCTGGACCTCAGAGTCACACCTGTGAAATGTCATGTGGCCTCGGGTGGGAACTGTCACCACAGTGTTCTCTTGTTTGTCCCTGATTTCATCCTCCGTCCACCCGAGCTGGCTCCTTCCATCTTGGTGAGCTCACTCCTTCCTCCACTAACGGACTGTCAAGAGACAAACTGTTTTATAAGATTAGCAGACACCCCAACACACAGTGAAGACGACTAGTCGTTTCCCTGAGCCGCACCTGCTCACCTTTGCTCATCGGGTTTCTCCTGAGGTCCCGCTCTTTCTAAAGCAGAAATTAGCAGCAAACCCACTGGAACCAACCTGCACAGGATTCAGCAGGCATGATTTATAGTTAATTTTAAGTAGACAGCGAATCAACCCACAGAGCAACTCAGCCGCCACCGCCTCCCAGACAAAGGCTCCTCTGGGCAGGAACCACCCTTCTCAGCAACCGCTCACCAACGAGGCCCCCATTTCCACCTCTCACACATCACCCTCCACTGCCCAGACCTGGACACAGGCAGGCGGACTGGATCGGACCCGGCTCTGAGCAGGTGGTGGCATCCCCGTCCCCACGTCTGCTGTCAGGCCCCTTCTGTCTGTGTTAACGCTCGACCTCCAGGTCAGCCAGTGCAATCGCTTCTGCTCTTTGCGATCGTTGATCTCAGTGCGAGCTCTGAGCAAAGGCAGAGCTCCCGCGATGTGTGTCCCTGCCGTCACTGCTATTTCTGTCATCCACCACCTGAGACCAACAACGTGGACGGAGGGAGGTGATTCTGTGCAGTCAGCCCTGCAGCTGGGTCTGGGCAACCGAGGGGCTCCCACGCCCCATAGGAGGTGACACAGGGACAAGGGACATGTGAGAAGTGGTCCTGCTGTCTGGGGTCCTGGGGTCTAGCTGCAGAGCTAAGGAGACGCACGTGCATCCTTGCAGTTAAGAGTAACGTGGGCTGGAGCAGATCCAGTGTCCAGGGCCCTCGGGGCCACCACAGACAGCGACTCTGTCTTAAGGACAAAGGGAAACTATCCTCAGCTCTTGGGGTTCACAGAACTGCTGGGAACCTAGAAACCAGGTCATTCCCATGAGGCCTGGCAGCAGGGACCCCGCAGAGGTCACGCCCAAGCACCCACGCACTCCACTGACCACACGTGACCCCTCCAGCTCCACCTCCCTCACTTGAGCCCCCAAGTCCTGGAGCAAGGACCCGGTTGGCCAAGCTTGGAGCATCTTCCCAATCCCCGGGGACAAGGCACGGAGGAGCCTCGTTTCTACAACAGCCACCGGGTCCCTGTGAACAGGTGCATACACAGCATGTACCTGCCCCCTGTCCGGCACAGTCTGCGGCTGCTGGTCTTAACCTGCTGCTGACAATACTCCAGTGAGTGTACATCTATATACGCATGGCACATATGTATAGCACAGGTGTGAACACATTCACTGAACTAATTTCCAGAACCGAAGGCCCCGTAGAGTCGGGTAGAGGGAAACAGGCCACGCCGCGTGGGGAGGCGTGTTCCAGGCTGAGTGGCAGGAGCTCCAGTGATGACACGGTCCTTCCCCCACAGGGACCGCATCCTGTGGGAGTGAGGAGAGGCTGTTCTGTGGGGGCGACACCTCCTATTGATGGGACTCCAAAGGGGTCCGCAGCTGAACAAAGGCGAAATCGGAGCCCTGGCCCTCCCTGACTTCAGGGGACATTCTGGCCGCCAGGGCCCTGTTTTTCCCAGAATCGTAGAGAAAAACAAAATGTGAAAACTGGTCATGGGCATTTGTTTCCTTCCCGTGTCCGTGTGAGGTGAGGGCCCAGCTACGTGACCCAGGGCGGATCTCATCTCACTCCAAGTCAGAGGGCCCGAGGAGAAGGATGGAGACCAGACTCCTCTCCACGGCTCAGCAGGGTTTGCTGGAGCTCCTCGCCAGCTCCCGACCAGCTGTGGAGCCTCGCTGGGCGCTCCAGGCTGGAGCCAGGAGGGCAAGCGAGAGAGACTGTACCGGAAAAAGGCACCACCCAGAGACCAGACCAACAGGAGCGACGTGGACAGTTCACTGGCACCAACAGTCAACAGGTTTCCACTGGGGCCTCATGTGGACGCGGCTCCTCCACGCGTGGGGACAACCAGACACAGAGATGCCCAGGTCCAGACCCTCGGCAGACACGCCACGTTTGTGGGCTGGTGGATCGGTCAGGATGTTATGTGTGTGTTGGAATATTATTTCCAGTGATCGAGTGAGGCGGTGAGAGAAGATCATACACTCTCTGTCAGTCTTGTAACAAACATCGCACTAGATAAGAGACGTTCTGCCTTGGGACAAATGCAGATTATCTCACTTTGTTTCCATGTTAAAAATTAGCTTTAAATGCACAAGTGATGCCTGAACCCATTCCAGTCTACCGTCTCCGGGAAGCTCTGGTGGGAATTGATACATTACTTGTTAGTTACACAGCTGTGTGAGCACCTTCTCCGTGTAAAGCTAACGCCTAACTAACGCAGCTTTGACAACCTGCCCATCAATCGCACCCCGTGTGACCCGTCACCTGCACCTGGAGCGAGGGCCTTGCTGGTCTGTGCTGTGCTCACAAACACACAGACGCTCCCCCAGACACATGCAGCACATGTGAAACACACAACTGAGGTCGACCTGCGGGACGTTTTGGCCCAGGACCACCACCACTTCTTGCACCTGACGAGGCCTCAATGTCAACTCCCTGGCTGTGACCTTGTGCTACAATTCTTCCAGATGTTACCACTGGGGAATACTGGATCACAGGTACACAGGGTCTCTCTGTATTACAACAGCACATGACTCTACAATTATCTCAAAATCAAAAGTTTCATTAAATATATATATACACACAGAATCTTTCTTTGTTGCCTGAAATACGTGCCTTGTCTCTTTGGGCCTGTGTCTCAGGCACGGTGAGACTGTTGCACACCCCTGTAACAAGCACTGGTTCACAGGTGGACATGTGACTGAAGCCAGCCCACTGGGAGACAAGGAAACTCAATTTTGAAACTTGTATTGGAGCTAGTGGAAAAGTTAAGCACTTCCACTGGGGTTCCTGAGAGGCTAAGACAAAAGCCTCACAACTTGACAAGGTATCTTGACACTACAGACACTGTCTGTCTGAGAATGCAGCTCATACAGAGGAAAGCAGAGTACTATCTGAAGAGAGAGAATCCTGAAGACCTCCTGGATCCAGCCATGCCTGAAGTTAATGACCCATGGATTAACCATCCATTATTTTAATTAACCATCCAAGTTATTTGCATCAACAAACATTTTTGTGTTTAAGCAAGTTCTAGTTAGGGTTTCTGTCACTTATAATTGAAAATAAATTCTCATTACACAGTTTTATCTCCAGCATCTGCATGGAGGACAGTAAAGCCAAGGGGAGTAAAGAAACAGCACTCTGATGATGTACGTTGGTTTCCTAGAGCCAGCGACGCCTAAAGCTAACATACCTGTGGATCGTTATCTTACGTGAGTCAACAAACTTTCCTTCTTACTTAAGCCAGTTTGAGTTGGGATTTTTGACACTTACAACTGAGACAGTCCTGATTGTCCTGCCGTATCATGGTGGTTGACACCCAGTAGGCATCCATGAATATTTGGTGGATAACTGAGGAATAAAAGAATGAGTGAAAGTGACCATGTGTGACAATCCTATGATGTGCTCTTACTGAGCACCTAAGAGGGGACAGACAATGGCTCTGGGAGGACCTAGCAGATCCCGTCACTGCAGGACTGGTGACCTGGAGAGCTGGGACCTCACAGAGGGGCTGGGCTTGCAGTGAGGACTCCAGACCAGCCAGCAACATGAGCAAATGCCCTGGGGCCCATGTGGAGGATGGCAGGGACTCTGTGGGTGCGTGGGGATGGGGGGATGAAGTGGGAGGAGGTCGAGGCCTGAGTCCTGGTGAGGAGCATGTCTACACCAGGGTCCAACCAGGGAAACAGGAATCATGGCAGGTGCTCCAACCCAGGAAGGGTTATTGCTGGAATCAGTGTGGAAAAGCTGAGAAGGCAAACAGGGGCTTCTGAGGCAAAGATCAGCCAGCACAGCAACCTGCCACCACCCCAGGGGTTAGAGAGACCGACAGAGGGGTGGGGCTCCCTGAGCTCGGGGCACTGAGAGAGCTGGAGCCCTAGCGGAGATGCAGGCACTGCAGGGGGGGTCCAGGCAGAGAGGGGGTACTGTGGCCTCTCCCTCCCCCACCCCTGCCTTCCACGGGCTAATGGAGGCAGAGCCCAGCCCACTGCAGGGCCTGGGAAACGCAGTGCACAGGGATCGGCCCAGGGTACAGGGGATATGGGGCGGGGAAGGAAGAGGTCTAAGGGCAAACAGGCCCAGGGTGGGCATAATGTCCTTCCAGAATGACCCTCCAGGGCAAATCCGAACCTCCCAGAGACTCCTAGAAGTCCTGATGGTGCTGCTCTGAAAACACCACTCTCCACGAATGAGGCAGAAACACAGCCATCCTCCTGAGAGCAACAGGAAATGCAGTCAAATAATCAAAATTCAATTTCTTTTAGTCTAGACTTAATGAGATTTCATAGAATTATACATAGAAGTACAATACACTGCACAATGACTGTCTCTCAAATCTCATTTTCTTCCCTGTAATCGATCAGTGGGATAGACTTGTCTGGGCATAAAGTGTTTACAGCTGATCAGAAGCCAATGTCCCCACCATCTCTATGTGAGAACCCCTGCTGATGCACAAATGGCACAGCCGCGTCACCAACCTGGGGCCACAGCACGTGGAGGGCAAAGGTGCACACGCCAGCACAATGGCCCGGGGTTCACGCGGGTCCCCACCAGCCCCAGCTAAACAGCCCTTAGCGTTTGATCCATGTTGATCTGCAGCCATGGCGAGCTGAGAAGAGCGACTCCCCAGACAGAGGAGGAGCACGGGCGTTTCCTCTGGCCTGGAGCTGAGACTGCTCATTCCAGGACCCCTTCTCCCTAGCCTGACTCCCATGGGCTTGAAGAAGCTCAACTTCAGCTGTCAGGTCAGGCGCGGAGGGGCCAGAGTCTGGTGGGCTTGGCTCCTTCCTGCGGTTCTAGGAACACGAGAAAGAGAAGCTGTGGGTGAAGTCCCCCACCTCTGATTCTCTGTGGTTCTGTGTTCTCTGTCTATGGGAAACTTCTGGGTTTATATATGTGAGCATGTGTGTGTGCGTGTGTGTGCACACGCGCACATGCGCACCCCACCTCGCACCTCATCCCTCACAGTCCCCTCCCCACCCCAGCCTCACTGACACATTCTACCCTCCCACACACCAGGCCCAGCCCCACTTGCATTTCTAGAACATTCTCTCCCACATCGCCAGCCAGGCCTCAGCCCAAACATCACCTCCTCAGAGAGGCTTGCTCTGACCACGCCCTAAGGCGGCACCTCCCACCCCTAGTCGTTCCAGAACATCCCACCCAAACCCAAGGCCCCAAGAACTGACAGCATCGCAAAGACGGCTCACCACTGCCCTCCCCACTTCCACACAAGGTTATAAAATGTCTTCCCAGTTCAGCGGAGCAGCTCTTCCCTTACCCAGACCCCGTGATCCCGGCCATGGACGCTCCAAGGCATCTTCCAAACAGACGCAGGGCTCCTCCGGAAGGAACGTTCTGGGGATAAAACTCATCCACTTCATGAAGGCATTTGTGGTGTATGAGCGGCTGTGCGGGGCTGTGTGTGCGGGTTCTCCACAAGGTCTAGCTGAAGTGCTTTCTCTGAGAGCTGCTCACGGTTCTCCTGGACACCAGCATGTAAAGAAGCATCAGAAGTTGAGGGCACAATGCTGACCTTTCACATAAATGGCATCTTTAAATTAAAGGGCCTGACCGTTGGCCAAGCTGGACGCTGGAGGCCATGCGGATGCTGAGTGGGGAGGACACCCAGGGTTGGGATCTGTCCGTTTCTCGGGTTAGACTTTTAGAAGATGGGGCTGTTTTCTGTTTGAAACCCTGGGAGAGGCCTGCAGGAGGGTGAGGGAAAGGCTGTTCTGCATTTTCCCACAAGTCAGTTCCCCACGTTCCAGGACGCGTTCCAGGACCCAGCCCACTCTTCGGGGAAGGAGGGGAGAGTCCAGCACAGAGGTCTGGGGGGGAATCCATGGGGATCAGGGTCAGGCAGAGTGGAGGCCAGGACTCCAGCCCCTCTCAGGGATAGGAGAGCCATCCTCTGGAGTCTGCTGTGTGAAGTGTGGATGCTTGAGCGGGTGTGTCCCCAGGAAGGACACTGGGGCTCTGGCAGGACATGTGCAGTGGGTGTGGAACCTGCTTCCTCCCTCCCTCGGGTGGGACGAGGGGACAGATGTGGAGAGCTGGAGAGAGATGAAGAGACCGATGTGAACACCTGGGGCGGTGCCCATGCCAGAGGCTCCAAGTGCTTCCTGCATTCATCTACTCCACCACTCATTCTCTGCATGGGGACGTTTAATGTGGCTGTGTCTCAGGACTCAGACAATGGAAGGCGTTGGGTGGGGAGGAGGGAGGGCAGAGCAGAGGCCACAGCACATCACCCAGGTGAATGGAAAGTGAGTTTGGACTCAGGTGGGAGCAGAGGGATGGAAGCCAGGGATGGGGGATGGGGAGAAGGTGAGGGCAGAGCTGTTGGGATGAGGGAGGAGTCAGAGGTCACCCAGTGTTGAGTTGAGGGAGCTGCACATCAAAGCATAAAGGAAAAATCTCAGTTCCCAAAGTCAGGCTCTCTTTGGCTTTCCTGCCTATGAGCTTCGTATCAGAGTAGACTTCTCTTGGTTGGTGTGGTTATCTGAATAAAGTTGCGAAAGGTGGGGAATCCTGATAAAAATAAGATCTGTACCTCTTGAAAATATTATTTCAACATAAAGCATGTAAATTGTTTGCTAATATTTTGAGTATAGATTTGATAACTGGATATTCGTGTACTTTCCATTACATCAACACAGCCACAGTATAGTTCTTAGGAATTGGGGTTTTGTTGTTTTTTGTCTGTTTTTCAACAAACAATAAAACAAAACCTACCATTTCAGTACAAAATCCTTCAAGGTTTTTACCCAGTTCTCTATAGTTGCACCAACCATACTTAATTCAAAAGGGTTTTTTTTGCATCTCTCTTTAGTAAGTAAGCCTAAAGCTTCCAATTCAGGTTTCACAGAAAGAACAACCTAATTTATCGTGTTGCCTCACTGACTTATGATGATTTATTAAAGCGCCTAAATTCATTAACAGATACAACCAGCATAAGCAGGTTTGGGCACAGACACACTGTTCCCTGGTCAGCCAGCACCTCCCCCAGCAGGAGCAGAGTGGCTGGGACAGGAGAGGGGCTGACGCAGAAACATGGTCAGCACGGGCAGAGCGCAGGGCAAGTCACCATGGGAGTTCATCATGTGGATATCGACCCAGAGGGCTTCTTCTAAGTCATGATACCTGCACAGTGAGATCCTGGCACACACTCATCGTGGTATTAAATGCAGATCTATACAGTCAACAACAGGGGTGGGGCAGGGGACGGAGACCTACTTAAACCATTTGGGTCATTCCCCTCAAGGAGTCCACGCCCTAGATGCAGAGGAGTTGGGATGGGGATCTGCTGTCCCCTCATCTGTCTCCTAGGGTGAGTATCTCACCATTCTGAGGTGATCCAGTGTTTAAAATTAGGTTTTTCACTCAAAATGGCCCTACAAACAGGGCATTTATTTCATCTTATGCTCAACAGAGAAAAAACAAAAACAAAAAACTCTAATCTGTTCCAATACTGGACTTGTGATTTTTAAAGGAACTCAGTTTAGACCTAAACCCCGTATAATGTATGGCTCCACCACGTTGTCATTATTTTCGTGGCCCCTATGTATTGTGGCACCACTACACCATCCTGGGTGCTGAGGGCCCAGCTCAGAGTGGAACACACTTATGCAGGAACCCCGGCTCCACCCCGTCTGGTATGTGGCCTGCCAACTCTGTAACCTCTCTGTGCCTCAGTTTCCTCACTGGTTAGTGTGGATGATCGCAGGCCCTCCCTCACTGGGACAGGACGGAATGAGATAATCCACCCAAGGCCCTCAGCCCAGGGCCTGTCACTCAGCAGGGGCTCAGTACATGCCGGGTTGTTAACTTCACCTTCACAAGTGGGCTCTGCAGTAAAGGGTGCAGAGAAAATTTTGAAATTTGTCATGCCAAATATTTCAGGACATTTGTGAATGAAGCACTAGATTTAAAGGCCTTTATCACATACTTTCATCTTTCTCATAACTAGGACCCTGGACTCAAATATTTGTTCATGTTAAATGCACATTTTTGTGCCTCTCCTGGTTGCCTCAACCCACATTTCATTTCACCTTAGTCCTAACGCATAAACTGAGATTTTAGGAGAATAACAGAAACTGGAAGTACCATCGTTATTTTTTTTCTTTTAGAGTAAATTGATTTTAATCTATTTAATGATGATTAAGGAAAGGTTATTCTATTTAAGGACACACAGATTAGACTGGGCTCACCTGGGTAATCCAGAACACCCTCCCCATCTCAAGGGCTGCACCCTAATCCCCTCTGTAAAGCCCCTTTTCCCATGTGAGGTAACACAGTCACAGGTCCTGAGGATTAGGGTGTGGAGATCTTTGAGGACCTTACTCTGCTGGCCACACCCTCATGGACTGGAATCCAGTTCTCCCACTCCGTTTGCCTGACGGGATGTTGTGCTGTGATTTGTTGAACTGCTTGTCTGTCCACCTCATCTGACCGAGGGTCAAACCTTCTCAAGGTCAAGAACGGTCTCAAATTTCCAAAGGTCCATTCAGTGAATATGATTTGATTCAAGGTTGAATCCTCAGGACACCCTTGGGCAGGTGATCACAGGACACGGCAGACCAGGTGAAGGGGGGTGCTGGTGAGAGCTTATCCCCATGACGGGGTGTCCACTGCTCTGCACAGGGATGGCTGCTGTGCAGGATGAGGCCCAGGGCTGCCAGATTCCTGACTGCACAAGAAGGTCCAGAAATCAGAATTTCAGGGAAAGATCTCAATTTTTAAGCATTGGCCACTGATCCAAATGTTTTCCAAATGTTTTAAGCACTGATCAGATTAAGCAAACACCTGGAGGTCCTGCCCAGCAGGTGGTCCTCCAGCTTGGGATCTGTGTCCTGCGAAATTTCGTAGTTGACAAATCAGCCCAGCGCCTCCCTCACAGGCATCCAGAGCCACACTTTTAAGATCAGATCTGATGTCTCCCACTCACTTCACAGCCTCAGAGGCTCCCCTGCCTCCTCTCCAGCCTCGCCTGCTGCCCCAGCCCTCCTCCCACCTCCCGCTGCCCCACAGCACTCCTCAGCCACCCCACAGTGTTCACACCCTGAGCCCTGGTCCCCATAGTTCCCATGCCTGTGACGTCCTCTCCCCCGTGTCTGCCTGGAGAATGTCCCTTCGTGGAGGCCCCTCCCCCATGAAGCCTTCCTTGGCTTCTCCAGGGTACTCTGGAGCATCCTCCTCTGGGCCAGCACATTCCCTATAGTAGCCATGTCACTGTGCATGATAACTGCCCATGGAGGCAACCAAGAAATACTTAGTTATCACCTACTGGATGCCAATGCCTTTCTAGGTCCTGAGGACAGGGCAGTGAGCAGCATACACATGGGCTCTGCCCTCCTGCAGACAGTGATGCTAGCGAGGAAGGGAACTAAATGGGATGAAGCGGTGGAGAGTGCTTAGAGCAAGGCACTGGTGTGGTCACCTGGGGAAACAGTGCAGACTAGAAGCAAAGGGAAGGGACGGAGGGGAGGGTCTGTAGACTTATCCCTGGGCTCTCAACCTTATGAACTTCGTACTGACTCTGATGCTTCTCCTTTGTGCTCACTTCACCTCCGACACACTTATTAGAGAAAGGATTGCAATATTTCATGACCTCTTTATGGGTCTGTATTAGCATATTCATGCGGCTGCTTCACCTGAGGCCAAAATAACAATGACCAAGCAAGATGTCTCTTTCTCTCTCATAGGAAAGTTGGGGCTGGCAGGGGGTTCAGGGGCTCCTTCCATCTCATTGCTCTGCCTTCCCTGAGGCATCACCCTCATCCACAGGGCTGGGCCTGGAACCCCATCCATGTGTCTGCATTCAGGCCTGCAGGAGGGGATGGAGGGCAGTCAGCTTCCTTTTAAGGAAGTCATCTGAAGTGAGAGCATCACACTTGCTCACATCCCACTGGCCAAATGTAGTCATGTGACCACAACTCACTGCAAAGGAGCCTGGGAAAAGTAGTCTCCAGCTCAGGGTCCACACATCCAGGTAAACTCAGGGGCTCTGTTAAAAATAGAAGGGAGAATGGATACTAGAGGTTACATATCAGTCTTTCCAACAGAGGGCAAGTTCCTGAAGGGAGTGGCTGTGTTGTTGTCTTTCCATCTGTAGCATCAGCACAAGTCCAGGTGTAGAATGGTTTCTCAGTAAACACTGAATGACTGAAGGAATGTATGATGACAAAGGAAAGAATATCTTAAAATTCTGTCTCTACAAAGCAGAAACCTTGCTGGATGGGGGGCTGCCTCAGTGGGGTTATGTAACCTCAAGCACCTTGAGAACAAGGAGGACACGTAATGAACAACCTGTGGACTTTGAGTGATAAGCTTATTGGGCAAGATCCCCAAAGAACCAGCTTTTGCCAGACCTACCCCCTTGTTTTGGTATGCACATTTGGGGGAGAAAAAAGGTTAAAGTTACCCACCAGAATACCTTTGACAATTCTCAGGTGTGTACAGACATAAAGTTGTAAATATCCAATTGCTGGTTAGAAGCACACATTCTGTTAACTCACAAAGGACTGAAATAAATTTATCTAAACTCTGCAATGAAGTCACCATCAGGTGGAAACCAAGCACAGAAAATTAATTCCTAAGAGGAACCTTTAATAAAATCATGTGTGGCTGAAAATGAGGCGGCTAATGAAATTATTTCTGGGACACTGTCTGGACATTTTACAAACAAATGAATGGTGCTCCTTGGAAGTTATCTGAATAATCCGTTGCCAATAGATTAAAAGAGGAATTCTCTAGTGCTCTAAGACAGACTTGAAAAGACCCACTGGGCACATCTGGGGTTTGGGGCTACTGAAATTGTAGAAATATTCACAGCCCTTTATCCTGGGTCTGCTGAGGAAGAGTTCAGATCATGTGACCATCAAGATTTTACTGGCACTTCCCCAATCCTGGAATGTTTCCCTTTCATATGATCCACCTCTCTATAGCAGAGCTGCCCTCATGTCCTGGCCAAAAGTTTAGGCTTCATCCATGGTTTCCCTCTTTGCCTCACATTCCACATGTAACTTCTTAGAAGTTCTGGAGGGTTTACCTCAATACATATTGTCTTAGTTTATGTCCCCTGGAAGCTGGTGAGGAACAAAGATTCAAGGTCAAACCATGTATTTGGGAGGGGACCCTAAGAAACTCTGGTGGGAGAGGGGCAGGAGAAGGCTGGACAGGGGAGACTGCTGGTAAAAGGTGTGTTATCAACCAAAGACTTTGTGTGCACCTGAAGCTGGACCCCACTGGGGAACTTGAGGATCTGTGGAGGACACACGCCTCTGAGTTGTCCCCGTCCCAAGGGGTGAGGGAGCTGGGGTGCTGATAACATCAGACCTTGTCAGTCAGGGGTGGGGGCTCTTTCTGGGGGTCACCAGTCCCCCAACTCCTTCTGTCTGTCACACAAATGAGCAAAGTGGGCACTGGTCGGAGGAAACTCTGGGGAGGAATGGGGTGTGTTTGCTACCTTGATGGTGATGATGTTTTCATGGGGTGCACGAGTCAGAGCTCATCAAATTACACACTTAAATACGTGCAGATTTCTGTATGTCAAAATTTTTTTCTCAACAAAGCTGCTTATAAAAGTTCTAAGAACTTCTTATGAGAATTAGAATAAAAATCCAAACCCCTTACTTCAGCCAGCAGCTCTGTACATGACCAGGCCCTGCCCACCTTGTCTCCCAATCTCCTTCTGTGAGGCTTCTCTTCTCTCCATACCCCACCCCGGTTCCCTCTCCGCTCCTCTGCTCCTGATGTCCCTTTGTCCTGGGTCACGTTTCCCCAAGACCTCAGCTTAACTGTCAACTCTCAGACAGGCTTTTCCTGACAAATCATCCTGAATTAGAAAGTGTGCATGCACACACACCTACATACACACACGTGTGCACAGTCTATCTCACTGTCCTGCCTCATTGTCCTCAGAACACACAGCACCACCTGGAATCACCGCGTCCATGACACTTGCTTATTGTCAGCCTCTCCCCCGACTAGAGCATCAGCTCCATCAGCCCAGGAACCTTGTCTGACCCATTCAGTGTCTCTTTGCTCCTCCACAATTTCTAGAACTTTCCCTACCATGTGGCAGGCACTCAGTGAACACCTGTTGGATGATGAATGAGGCTTCATCTTCAACAAGGTCCAGAGGCTGTAGCAGTGATCCCACACCCCTGGGTGGTGGATGAATCACACACATTCAACAGTATCCTCACTTGTCCCTATGGTGGGGGCCCCTCCGCATCTCCTCCTTCTCAAGTCTGCGTGTACCACACTCATCACAGTGTCCTTGTGATAGCTGTCAGTACAGACCTGTCCTATATCCCCATTAAATGCAAGACCATGGCCATTGCTGGGTCTCAGACTCCTCATTTAGGTGAGGGATAATGTCCTTCTTGTCTCATAGGCTGGGCTGAGGATGGAGATCCTGCGGGTGAGCACCTGGTGCTCCTGACACATAGCAAGCTCTCACCAGGGTTGGTTATTTCCACACATCAACCTGAGGCCTGTTCCCCAGAGACTGAAGGATGAATTTCCATGTGATCACTCCAGGTGGGGAGTGGGCACCATCCCCGTGATCAGTGGAAACCACTTGTGTTAATTTATAAACCTGGACACTGACCGACGAGTGGTAGGGCTGGACTGGTTCTGTGTAAAGTCCAAATGTGATTCTGAATGTTTGCTTTATTTAATCTTTTCTAAATTTATCTCTACAGTGTATGTCTTTAAATGTGTGTTCTTTTTTTTTTGGTGAGGAAGATTCGCCCTGAGCTAACAAATGTTGCCAATCTTTCTCTTTTTGCTTGAGGAAGATTTGCCCTGAGCTAACATCTGTGCCAATCCTCCTCTATTTTGTATGTGGGTCACTGCCACAGCCCAGCTGCTGATGAGTGGTGTAGATCTGTGCCCAGGAACCAAACCCGGGCTGCCAAAGTGGAACATGCCGAACTTAACCACTAGGCCGTGGGGCTGGCCTCTGTGTTCCCTTTTAAATTCATACAGTGCCAACAGCTGCTAAAGATGCACATGTTTCTGAGCATTTAACTGAATCCTATAGCTGCGTACCCCCTACCCAGCCTTACTGACCTGACTACAGGTCTACCATGTGGACCAGCACCCTCTCTGAGCCTCAGATCACCTGTTTATAAACAGTGAACTCTCCACTCAGAGGTGAGAACACTCAGCAGACCATGTTCATTTAGTTCATGTTCATTAGTTTTGAAAAACCATAGAAGAAATGCCCCTGAGAGCCCAGGAGAGAGATAAATGGACGACAAAGCTAGAATGAAATTCCACATCTTGGAAATGAAAAGAGGACACTGAAGCACAAATAAATACATAAATAGGATTTAAAAGACTGACTGGAAATGATGTGAAGAGTAAACACATTAGCACTAATAAAAGAGATGTACCAGATACGAATAAGAAAGAAGCCCTAACCCTTGCCGAAGAGGATGTTGGAGGAAATGCGGTTCCGGCTCTGAGCCCTGGAATGCAGGATAACAGGGCGACAGCTGACCCTGGGCGGTAGACATCTGACCTCAGTGTGGTTGTGAAGGCACCTTCGCCTGCTGTCCGAGACTCCTGTGATTGAGAGCTGCTGTGACTAATGCACACACAGGTCTGCAGCCATCACGTCCTGTTCCCACATCTCAGTGGCTTTCTTACCTGTGCCTCCTTACCTTACCTGTGTCCCTCCAGGACCCACGCTGCTGCTGCCAGTCACCACCCCACAGGGAGGAGGGGGTGCAGGGGGAGCTCGACAGGAAGTCAGATGCTCTGGTCAGAAGTGACTCATGACACCTCGAGTCAGCAACCCCATTATCCCAGGTGGTGAGACCAACTCCAAGACCTGGGAATGAAAGAAGTTCTCTCCTGGGCTCCGCCCTGCACTGTGAGGCACAGAGGAGGGGGCATCAGGGGAAGATGGGGGGCTGGGAGGGCTTCCCCGGGGTCTCAGGTGAGGGCAGCCTTGCAGGGGAAAAGGAGCTCAGGGAAGGCCGAGCCTCGGACATTTGTGAGGGGGGTGGGGGGTGGTAGGGCTCAGCCTGTGCCTTGTCGGGTTCCTGCTCCTCAACTGCTGAGATGGATTCCCCCCAGCAGCATGAGGACGACTGCTGGGTCATGGGGTCTGGGCCCTTTCTCCACTTAAGGACAGACCTGTCACCACAGGAGTGCTCTCACCTCCTCTGGACCCAGGACTGTGGGGCAGTTGTGACCCCATCTCAGGCCTTCTTTCTAGGACATGTCCCGCCAGATTCTCTCATTCTGACTCTAGAGCTTTGTATTTCGTTAGGCAGCATTTCTGGTTTCCAAATCGACTGGAGAAACCCAGGACTGGGTTTCGCTCCGACACACACCTCCATAGTCAGCAGCTCTCTGATCCCTCAGAACATGTGTGGATGATTCGTCAACTTCCTAGTACACGAATCAGCTTTAAAACGCAAATTCCATTAGAGCCTCCACACGTTCCCCAGCTCAGTATGTTTTCTGTTCAATAAACGCACAAACCCCGCATCTTCATGCTGATACACTCAGGCCTCAACCTTCAAACTACGAAAGCACCATCTTAAGGAGCACATCACAGGTGGACCCGGACAGGTGCTGGCCCGCGGCTGGGCTGTGGGGAGGCTGTGGGAATCTGCAGTACAAAGGGTGGGGTGGCCGAGCTCTGGCCAGGGCTCTCCAGGTGGCCTTAGTCCCAGCGGGTCAGAGGCTCTGCCCAGGACTGTTCAGGACAGTTCAGTCCTGAGGGTCCCCGAGCTCTGTCTAGGTGGCCATAGTCCCGCGGGTCCCCAGCTCTTTCCAGGACTATCCGAGCGGTCTTAGCGCCTGCTGGCCCAGGCTCTGGCTGAGGTCAGCGGGTCTGGAAGCCAAATGTCCAGAACCAGAAGTGAGGAGGAAAGGCCCCAAGGCATGTTTCCTCCTTTCCTCCCATCAGGGTCCCTGAGTAGTGGCAGCTGGGGACCTCAGGGGCAGTGACCCAGACTCCGTGGAGGACACCTGTGGGCCGCCTCCACCATCCCGCTGGCCAACAGGAAAGGCTCTTGCACTTCCCACTGGCTGTGTCCTGACTGCCGTGATTGGTTCAGGGATGTCACATGACCTCATCCAGTCCAATCAGAGTGAGCATCGGGACTTGCCCCTGGCCAACAGGAAAGGCTCTTGCACTTCCCACGGGCTGTGTCCTGACTGCCGTGATTGGTTCAGGGACGTCACATGACCTCATCCAGTCCAATCAGAGGGGGCCTCAGGACTAGCCCGGGCTGACAGGAAAGCCTTGGCTCTGAGAGGAGGTGAGGACGGGGCACCGCCACCATCTTGTGACCGTGGCGGGGCCTGAAGGTGTCGGACGACACAGATGGGGCCTGTTCGTGAAGGCTGACGGCTGAGGGGGAAGATCTGAGATGAAAACCGGAGTCTGTGACGTCACTGGGGCCCCGGATCCGGGGGCCAGACCTGCCCACCGCTGCCGGGTCCCCACAGGGCGGACGCGGCCGTCTCCACGGCCGGGCGGCGGCGAGGGCCTGTCCTCACCGCGAGCTCCTCCCTGCGGAGCCGGGCTCTGCTGTCCCTGTCGGAGGGGAGCGGCTCGGCCTTGAGGCCAGCCCCCCGCCGAGGGCCCGACCACAGAAGAAGGGGCGTCGGGAGGCGAGGAGGGCGGCCGCGGTGGGGACGACAGGCGGCTCTCCCGGTCCCCACAGACCTGGGACGAAGCTCGAGGACGGTGCCCCAGAGCCCCCGCGTCTCCGCCTCTCCTGCCCTCACACCGCGTGGGGGCGGGGGTGACGGGGTGACCGCCCATGACAGCGGTCACGGGGAGCCCGTCTGAGGAACCCGCCACAGCAGGGAGGTGGTGATCGGGTCAGTGACACGTGTGACACAGTAAGTATGACCCACGGTAACGTCCAGGTGCCATGAACACGGGTGACACAGATGTCACACGGGCAGCACCACACGAACCAACACATACAGATGGTACGTGTGAGTCACCCACCAGCAGCTCACATGAGGGTCACTCAGAGCGAGTGACAATGTTCACACACGGAGCGGCGGACACAGGTCATGTGGAGGCAGCGGACACAGGCCGTATGGACTCAGTGCACAGACACCGACACCCGCAAATAGGCACAGAGAACATCTGTATGACAACACGAATAAGCACCAACACACACGCGACACATACCAGTAACACAAGATGGGGACATTCAGGTGACACAGAGAAAGCACAGTCGCCGGTGTCACAAACAACACACACAAGCATCCCAGTCTGTAACTCACACACGTGAGCAGCCCACCCCCCACCCGAGTGAGTGCATGTGTAAGCTACACACAGGTGACACAATCAGCACATGTGACACGCTGAAAACACTAAAAGATTCACAGGCAGATAGTGCCCACACGGAGACAGCACTGACACGGGCAGAGACAGACACTCAGGCGGCACGGAGGGAGCAGGGTCAGGTAACGCGGCCGCGACACCCAGCGTAGAAATGGAGCACACGGGCAGCACACACAGAACGTGCAGGCAGCAGTCATACAGGACGCCCTCACAGATCACACACTCACTGGGAACACACACAGGTAACACACAGATCACAAGGAAATGGCGCACATATGGCACACACAGTGACACACAGTAGGACATGCGTGGATCATGCACGTTGACAGCCTGTAAGTCACACCCACAGGCAGTTCACAGGGGAGCAGACAGCTAAGGTGTAGGCAGCTCATGCAGGTAACAGACACCACCCCAGGACACACACCTGTTGGTTACCCACACGGGCATCGCACCTGTGACACGTACACAGGCTGACCCCAGCCCTGGACTCAGACCTAAGATTGCGGAGGGACGAGATATGGGCCCAGGATGCCCTTCCCACATGAGAAACACGCTCTGGGTGACATGGGTGTTTGGACACCAGGGTGAGGGGTAGAGAAGGGCCGTCAGCTCAGCTTTAGTGCTTGATCCTGAAGGGAGATGGGTGCTGCTCTGAGTCCTCCTTTGTGTAGGGTGTCACAATTCTAAATCATTATCCTTGATCTTCCACAGAGAAGCCCATCAAGACGTTTAAATAAAATCACCTTCGTGAGTCCATTTCTCTTCCAGCTTCACAGATGCAGTAAATATTTTGCAGTGAAAACTTTATCTCTTAGATAAAAAAGAGCTTATGTGGAATTCCTCCTTCACTTGCTTCATAAATCTTCCCAGGTTACATCCTGCTGTTCAAGACTTGTACAAGTGCCCTCCCATTATCAGAAGTGGGGCTTAATTGAGATGTTGTAACTGCAGAGCTGTGACGTGGAGAGGCCCCCAGATGGTTGGAGGCCGTGGGCGTCTCCAGGAGTCAGGATGAGCTGGTGTTAGATGAGGGCACACTCCTGTCCACTGCATCCACAGCTGACAGCTCAGAGGAAGGACGAGCCCGGGGACCCTCACGAGGAGGTTGTAGTGAAACGAGGAGAGTGATGCTGCACTGGGACTTTCTCTCCTGGGAGCGTTTTCCATTCTTCACCTTTAAAGTGACCTGGGGTTGCTCTCCCTGCCGTGGGTCAGCGCTCAGGAAGCTGCAGTAACTTGCCAAGGCAGGCGATGGAGGAAGCTGTCCCTGGGAGGTGGAGTCATGTGCCAGGTCCCCAAAGGGAACTCTCACCCAGGATGGGGCAAAGAGGCTGTTTCATGGATGTTTGCTGTGAGGCCACTCTGAGCCAAGCTCCCTCCCTCCCCTCTCCTTCACACGGTGTGCACAGGGTATCAGAAAAGGGGGGAAATTCTTAAGTTCTGAGTGAAAGTCCATTACATTTCCAAGTGTTTCCAAGTTTTCTGATGCTTGGCATTGGCCAGAGTCCAGGTCTGCAGCTTGGAGCCATAGAAGCCTGACCCATCCCTGGCAGAGACCATGACTGTGGGTGCAGCTCAGCCTTGGACTCAGGTTCCTTGGGAAGTGAAAGCCGCTTCTGTAAACCTCCATGACTTTCACAGCTCAGCCGTGACAGGACCAGGACCCCTCAGCCTCTGCACCCAGACTCCAGATGTCCCCAGTGCTGCCCACCATGGGACAGCCTTGGGAGCTGGGCCATCTCATTATGGGAGCTCTGCCCAAGCTCACCCTCATCTCTGCTCCCAGAATGTCACTGGTCCCCAGTGCTCCTGGCAGAGCATAGAGAACTGGGAGAGGAGGCTCTTGGTGAATTAAAATGCATTAAGATTCTCAAAAGACATCAAAGTCAATTTCAGTTTTCAAGAACAAAATGCATTTCATGGAACAGCATCACAACGACCTTGCATTAAGAATACCCAAACCCTGTTAGCACCCTCTCCATCCTCTCATTTCTTATGCGTGATTTTAGCACAGAGTGACACCTGCCTTAGTTTTAATTAAAAGCTCATAATATCCAAATGTATTTAGAAGGATAAAAGGAAACAGACCCCCTTTGAGGATAATCATGTGCTTGTTATAGCTCGTTTACAGCACCCCACGATGCGTGTAACTCACCCCGTGTGCCCAGTGTGGACCTTGCTGGAGCTTGGTCACCACCTGCAGGTTCTGAGGGGCCCCATGACAAGCGATCAAGAATATGCACCGTCTACAGCCTCGAGACACTGTGGGGACAAAGGGGGTGTCTAGGCCCCCCTGCTGCAGCCCAGAGGGCTTGGACTGCTCCCCCCAGCCTGTGCACCAGGTTGTCTCTCAGCCCTGGAATCTCTGCGATGTCGGCCGCAGTTGGCACATTTTCCCAGTGAAGAAGCTGTCCCTGAGTTACCAGACCATTCGACTCATTCATTCATTCGTTCCTTCACTCATTCAAAATGTATTTTCTGAGAGACCAGGCTCTGTCCTTGGTATTGAAAATACAAATCATGGCAAAGCGGACTCATCCCTGGCCTCAAGTTCCCCGTCTAGAGACGGGGACAGGAAAGGAGCAGCCACTGTAAAGACACAATTACAAACTGTGACGGACATCGGGACAGAAAATTACAGGGAGCCTTGGGAAGATATAATGGGGGGGTCGGGGAGCTGACATCTGAAGGACATGCCATCAGAGAACAGGGCATTCCAGGCAGAGGCAACAGCAGGTGCAAAGGCCCCGGGGTGAGAGGATGCAGACGCCTTAGACACAAAAGTCATTGTACCAGTACCTAACACTGACATGGGGCTCACTGTGGCACACACAGTTCTCCATGCTCTCCGTACCCCTCCCCATTTAATTCTCAATCCAGCCTCAGGAGTAAAGACAACCTAATGAGCACGTTACCATCACTGTTCCCACTCTGTGGATGAGGACGTCGAGGCGTGTTGTGGATAAGTAACTGGCCTAAGTTTACACAGCTCGTGAGTGACAGGACCATGATCTGACCCAGGCCGTCTGGCTCCCTGTGCTGAGCTTCTTTAGGATCCCTCAGTGTGGCTTGAGCTCTAAGAGGAGATGGGGCACAGTGTGTGCAGAGATTGGGTGTGGGCAGGCCCAGAGCCAGAGCGTGAGGACTTGCAGGCCATAGCGTCTGTCAGGATCCTTTCTGTTGTGAGCAACAGCAAACCTAAACCAAACCAGCTTAAGTGAAAAGAGATGATATTGGTGCAGTTAGCTGGAATGGCCGGGGTAGATTTCAGATCTGGCTTGATCCAGGGGCTCAACTGACAACACCTGGGCCCATTTTGTCTTCCTCTCTGTGTTGGCTTTATTCTCAGAGGAGCTTTGTCTAACAACTCAAATGTTAACATCCCCCTAGTTCATGATTCAAAAGCCTCAAGAAAGGTTGGCCACCACTTCCTGGTCATTCAAGCGTAATGTCAGTCATTCAGTCATTCGTCTGTTTGGGCTGAGAGTCCTGGCTTGAGTCACATGCCTATCACTGATCCTTTCACTGTGGTCCAGGTGAAGTTCTGATTGGCCCAGGCCAGGATGCATG
This sequence comes from Ceratotherium simum simum, assembly GCF_057802395.1. Classification (NCBI taxonomy): domain Eukaryota; kingdom Metazoa; phylum Chordata; class Mammalia; order Perissodactyla; family Rhinocerotidae; genus Ceratotherium; species Ceratotherium simum. Next base: position 30,647,934 of record NC_141934.1, read on the forward strand.
ACCCACCCTCTGGACACCAGAAGTAAAGCCACATCTGGAGTCCTGGGCCACAGGAGAAGCCTCAGAGGAAAATGGAGACCTGGTTATGAAAAAGGGGAATAGAGGCTGAATGCACAACAAGGAAATGTCACTCTTCAGGCCCATCTAGGGCTTTGGCCAGGGAGGATGGCTCAGCTCAAAGAAGAGGGTGTGTACTTTGGGCTCTCTGGCCCTCGGAGACCATGGCTCTAGGGAGAAAGGAGGACAGAAGGATGGCTCAGAGGACACAGTAGCTCTAGGGGCAAAGGAGCTTGAGACTGTCTCAGAGCTCTACTCACTCCCCACTCTAACCAATGGTTCTCAAAGTAGCTGCCCATTGGAATCACCTGAGAGCCTTTGGAATGACTGGATCCTTGCTCCCACCTTCAGACATCCTGGTGTAAATGGTCTGAGGCACAGTTTGGAAACCAGGATTGTTACATCTCCACAGGTGACTCCTGTGTGTGGCAGAGGCTGTGAACCACAGACTGTCATTCTTTGCATGAACTAATGGTGTCTCCATTCCCCAAACACTGCCCAAGGACCCCACTCTATTTTAATTTGTGTCATTTTAATCCATCTTGTAAGAAAACTCAATTCCATTACCCACCTAAACTCTCTATTGATCTTTCCCATCTTCCCTGGGAATTCTTCAGAGCAACTGGGGGAGAAATCAATATATGACCTTGATAGTGGCTTTTGCCTTTTGCTGTGCTGATTTGCTTAAGACTTTTTGGTGTTGGTGAGGCTGTGGATGGAGCCAGATCAGTTCTCACCTTTCTAAAGCTGGCCAGAGAGAAAGTGATGGAGAGAGGTGATCATAGAATTAGCAGCCCTCAAGTGGGGCTTGGAGGAGTGGGCTCCAGGTGCATCGGACACAGCTGGTCTCTCCTCCTACATCCATCCATCTGTTGTCTGTCCATCTGTCTGTCTGTTCATTCATCCACCCACCCACCCGCAAGGACCAGCTTATGCTAGACATCTCTGCAGATGTCTGTGCGGAGGGAGCTGACGATCCAGGAACCAGCTGTATACAGACCCACACCTCCCAGGAGGGATGACGAAGAGAGGCGCATTCTGAACTGACTGAGTCCAATTGTGATGTGACCATGTTTACTTAGATTTGACTAAGATTGGATGTTGTGCAATCAGGCTCACAGGCACTGCCTCCAACACTGTGTCCACTCCATGCTGCCCTGCTCCTGAACACCCTCTGGACCCAAAGAGATGGTTGTTTCTTATAGTCACACAGCTAATACGTGGCAGAGCCAGGATCTGAACCTGAACTGCCTGACACCAGGATCCAGGTTCTGAACCGCCTTGCAGGGTGGAGGGCCTGAGGAGCCGGCACCGAGGACCGCAGACCCCCAGAGAGAGGCTGTGGTGACAGTTCCTCCCGCCCAGCCCTCCAGGCCAGGACCTGCACCTCCCCTGTCAGTGTCACAGTGAGAGGCTGTGTGGGACACAGAGGGAGGATGGCAGGGGGTGGAGGGAGAGGGACCCCCTGAGTCAGGCAGCCCCTTCTTGTGAAGGTGCCCACATCCTTGGTGTGAGTGACGTCAGTCAGGGTCCCGGCTGCAGCCTCCGGTTTCTAACCAGTCTTTGGACAAGAGAAGAGAGACAACCTGAAAACCCAGCAGACGGCTGATAAAACCTACTTCTCAGGTTAACAAAAGCCTGAATGGAAACGATTTCCTCGTCCTCTGGATCCTTTCCAGGCCTCTGATATCACAGCGATGCCCCGATTTCCTGCTGTGGATGCAGCTCCCAGGGGCAGCCCGGTGAAGAGTAATGGAGTGGCCCCCAGGACCCTTGATCATCACGGAGCCCTCACTCCCCACCCGGCCCAACCACATTCCATCCTCTCTGCTGACTGCTTTTCTCTGGGGGCTGCTGTTGTGGGCAGGAGCCGAGCAGGTCCCTGGGTGGGGTGGGACCCTGGGGTCCCTGGGTGGGACCCCAGCAGGCAGGTGGGTTCTAAGCCCCTGCTACCTCAGGTGTGGTCGGGGGACCTGCAGCCTGGCATCCCCTGGGATCCTGTTGGAAATGCAGAATTCCAGGCCCCAGCCAGGCCTAGGAATCAGCCTCTGCAGTGTAACCAGCCCCAGGGGACTCGTGAGCACGGGGTACTCTGAGGAGCTCGGGGCTGAGCCACAGCTGGAGGGCAGCTGCTCTCTCCAGTCTCCAGCACAGAGCAGGGAGAAAGGCACCTGTTGTGGCTGCATCGGATGAGGTGAGAGTCAGCTGTGAGCGACTGGAAACCACAATCCACAGGAGCTTAGACGAGGCAGAAGTTTACTTCTCTCTCACAAAAACAGAGTGCGGAGAAGTGTAATCCAGGGCTGGCTTGATGGTTCAGTCATAAGGGAAGGAGGCTCCTCTATCTTGTTTCTAGGATGTCCTCAATATCTGATTCCCCCTTATGTTCCAAGATGGCAGCTTGAGCTCCAGCCCTCACATCTACATTTCAGCTTCCTGGGACAAGCAAGTCACTGTCTTTACCTGACCTTACTCTCCTGACCTTCTCCAGCCACCTCCAAGCTTGGGGACCAGGTTCACACAAAGCCACGGCAGCTGTGGCCTGCATCCTGGGATGAGCACTGGAAAAGTCAGAGTAATTCTATCATTGCCTGGACACGGTATTCAGAGCCACCATTTCAACTCCAGGGTGGTTCATGAGTCACACAGCCCAGTACCTGGGCTGCTGTGATCTGCCCTGTAGAGACAGGGTAACCCCAAGCTGGGGGCAGAGTGGCCAAGCAGGGCCAGGCGTGAGCATTCTGAGTGTTCCATGCTTCCATCCCCACATGGACACAGCCTGCATGGTGTCCCTCTATAGTGGATACCATCTAATGGTGGATACCAGGGAGAGATGAGAGAAAGTCACTCTAATTAGTGAGGGAAAGAAATCTCTCAAAACCCAGGAGATTTCTAAAACCAAGAATAGGACAGGGGCAGTGTTATTTGCAAAGTGACAAGCACAACTTGTTAAGATAATAAAAGCAGAAGAGTCTCCAGAATATCCAATTACATGAGCAGGCTACACAGCATGCAGGGGCCAGGCCACTATCTCGTATCTGGAGAGACTCCATTAGGCCCATTATTCTTTCTTGATTAAATCTTCTCTAAGGACATCTGTCCAGTCAGGGAGAGAATAGTCACACATTGGCCTCAGGGGAGAATTGAGGGCAGCAGGTGGCACCCCGCTCACCCCACCAACACCTCGCAGCTCCTCCCACTCCTCCAGCCTCTGGATCAGGACCTGGCTTCATCCCAAACCCCTGCCTCTGACTGCAGTGAGGGGCCTCGTTCTTGCTAATGGTCACTCCAACCCACGGCTCATCTTTAGTCTCATCTTCATTGTTTCTGAAACATTTTAGATGACAGACCGGTTCCTCCATTATGAAAATCTGTCATTGATTGTTTTCCCAGGCACCGCATTTCTCACTTTTCTTCCTGCCTGTCCTGTCTGATTCCTTATCTACTTCCATCGTTGTATCTCCTCTGCATAACCCCTAAATGCAGACATTCCCCAAGGCTCAATTGTCAGCCACCTTCTCTTTGTAAACTCTCCCCTGGGACTCCATCTACCCCTCCCCCCACATCGCTCCAAGTAGCCATACGAATAACTCCCATCTCTGCATCTCTATCCCAACTCCTTCCCAGACTCTGGACAAGTCTCTTGCTGTAGAAAATCTCTTACAGCTAATAAATAATCATGTTATAGAACTTTACAAACCGAGCTGACTGTTAGATTGGTTGTTCATTACACGGCCCCTCAGTCCATAGAGCCCACATCTGTGTGTGCTGGAGATGTTAATAAGGCTGTTGGTGCTGGGTGATGGGGGATAAATACCCCCAATTGTCAGTATTGATGGCTGTGGCCCTCCACCAAAGAAATAAGTCCTCAGAACTGCACACCGAGGATAGAGCTGTTTTTAGCAGAGAAGAGCTCGTGTATCCCAACTCAGGAGATATGCTGGTTTCCTTAGAGTATAATGTTTATTTTCTCATTCTAAGGGTCGATCTCTCATCGAGAGCTGAAGTTACAACTGCTTCCAAGATAAAGGGCAAACACCCATTGCCCATTCTGCCCTCTCTGCTCATTGATGGTGTCTGAGGAGAGCTCAAAGGTTCCATTGGTGGAATAGGACTTACTATAGCAGAGATTCTCAGACGTCACCATGCTTGAGCATCCCCTGGAGGGCTAGTTAAGACACAAGTCTCCGGGCCCCACCCCCAGAGCTCCTGATTGAGCAGGTCTGGAGGTCAGGACTGACAGCTTGTGTTTCTAACAAGTTCCCAGGTGATGCTGATGCGCTGGTCCAGGGACCCCACTTTGAGAAGCACTGGAATTAACGCTAGAGGAGCAACATCCCAAGACGGCACAGGACCCAGTACTCTGCACACCCCCAGTTAACTTGGATCCAAAGAGCAGGCCCTCCAGGGCTGGTCATTGACCTGAGGCATTAGTGAAGGGAAACCCCAGGGTTCCTGCGAGACATGGCCCCAGTTAACCTGTGGTCAGAGACGGCCCTGGCCAGGGTCCCTCTCCTACCCTGTGCCTTTTACTGGCCCCGACACAGGGTCTCATCAGTCTGAGGCACGTGGTCCAAGCTGTCATTAGCTTTATTTAGAGTCATGTGACCAATTCCCCACATGTCAATGTGAGGCTATGTCTCGCAGGAAGACCCAGCACATTCAGCTGATAGATTTGTGTGACAAATTAGATTGTTTTCAGATATCCGTCATCGTCCATGTTGTGACCCCTTAACTCTATGAGTAGGAAGCTGCACCCCCCCATACACACAGGCCACACCCCTTCTCCCCTCCCTCCTATTTGTCTCTCACATCACGTATTTGACTTGCATTCTCACTCCTCCATCTCCTTCCACTGGAATGTGAGTTCCACGGAGGCAGGGGTTTTCACTGGTCTCCTGTACTGCCGTGCCCCACAGCTGGATCAGCCTGGCACACAGCAGGTCTCCATGACCACTTGTGGAAGAGACCGTTTCTCCAGATGCTAAAGCCACGTTGGGACCCCATTCCTGAGTCAAGGATGTGCTTTTGGGAGAATGTCATAACCAACGTGGGTGGTATCTTGGCAGACCCTTCTTTGTCTCAGCACTGCGGCCTGCTTGTCCTCTGAGTGGTGGTGGACACAAGTTTTAGGTATAGTGACCACCACAGGGCACATGCCTGGCATGCAGTAAAACCGTGTGGATGTTTTCAGGAAGCCATGGAAATGAGCACACTAGGGCCCAGCCCACTAACACGGAGAAACCTGAGGCGACAGCACAATGGCACAAGTGTCTGAGCACTTACAGAGTGCAGGCTGGCCCCAAGCATGGTGCATGCATTATCTCATCACCCTCCTGATAAGCTTTAAGACAGGTGCTCTGAGTCATCCCAGATTATAGAGGAGAAAACTGATGCCCAGAGAGCCTGGTCATGGGCCCAACTAAGGGAGGGGCCGAGATTTGCATCTGAGCTCCCCCCACTGCGCTGCATTAACCCCACTCAGAAAAAAGGAACCCAGTTGAGCAGCTGCCAACAATAGATGAGACCAGGGCCCAGCCTCGCAACCCTTCATGAGCAACAGATTGCAGCCTCGTTCCCACATCCAGGCTTCCATGGCACTGGGGAGAAAGCAGGTCTCCCGTTAATCTGAGTACGCTGAACTTCAGGGAGGAGAAACATCACATAACCCTGTCTTATTTCCTTGAGAGCACTGACCTTGCCTTGAAATCACCTTCTTTACCTGTTTTCTTGTTCACCTGCCCACCTTTCATGCTGCCAGCCCAGAATGTAAGTTCCATGAGACCAAGCTCTATGAGAACTTCACAGTGTCCCCAGAGCCCAGGACAGAGCCAGCATGGAGTCAGCTCTCAAGGAACATTAGTTGAATGAATAAATGAGCTAATGCCCAGGCTGTCTGACTCCAAGCCATTTCTGATATACCATGCAAATCATGATACGCAAACTGAGTCCAGTCTACCCTGACTTCTGAAACAGCTTGGCTTTCCTCGGTGTGGTTTACTGCATTTGAGCTTTATAGAAAAGTCTAGAGCCAGATAGGGGCTGTGCTGTCCAGCTCAGCTCAGAAGACATGGCCAGCGCCCTGCGCAGCCAGAACAAGGTGCAGAGTAGGGGTCTTGCCCCTTCTCTGGATGCACCACACCCTCCCAGTGTCCCTGTTCCTGCTGACTGGGTCTAACTCTCTGTCTGCCCCCTACACAGCCGTACCCCCCCGACTTGTCATCTGGTGAGCGCCGTCTCCCCCTTGTCACTCAGGGATTCTCTCCTCCATGAGCTCTTCCTCCTCCTACCTGGGAGCTCTGACGCTGGATCCTTACACCCCCAGAGCACCCAGTGTGCCTCAGTTTACCCCTCATCCCTGGGCACAGTGACTGTCAGTCTGTCTCCCTCACTAGACTGCCAGTTCCCTAAAGGCTGGACTTGGTCTTCATCTCTGCAACCTCGAAGCACAGCCCAACGCCAGGACTCAGTGGGCTCTCAGGAAGTGACTGCTGAATGAACGAATGAATGAATGAATGATGAACACATGTGTGAGTGTACAGAGTGCCACACGTGGATCCAGCGTCCCCCAGGAGGAGGTGTGACATGGCCATAGTGAGCTTTCGGGTCAGAGGCCGAGGTCCCAGCACAGAGAGCTCCTGGCTACAAATCTCTGGAACACCAACGCCTGTCCGCAACGTCAGCTCTCGGGAAGGGCAGGCGCGTGTTTTCATCAAATTATTACAGTGACAATAAAACACCGAGTCTGGGAAACAAAGGCTGAATTCTTCAGCTTCAGCCTTTAGATCCTGGAAAACCTCTATTTGAAAGGAGCAGTCACGGAGAAACTGGTATCAGATGCGCTACTTTTAAAGTGATGGTTTATTCTTACTTAAAAAATAAAGCAATAAAAGAAGATCTTGGGGAAAACTCCTCTAGTGGAAGCTCTCTGGGCGTCCTGTTAACACGGCCAGAGCTGTCAGGGTCCCCTTGTCACACGCAGAAGGACAGGGGTCCCTGCACTGGGAGGAGGCCCTGGGCAGGTGGGGGACACGGCTCAGATGCCCTTTACTGCCGATGCCGCCGCCCCCTCTGCTCCTGGAAGCCGGCACTGCATGGGGGGCTCCAGGGTCTCCTGTGACCCCACAAAGAATCTTTTCTCCCACAAAGCACAGCCCTAGAAGGTTTCCAGAAGCTGAAAAAAGCCCAAATGGGCTGAGACCACTTGTTAGTTTAATCCCCAGGGTTTGAATTCATTGCAGGGTAAGTATAAATTTTACTGCTGACATATTTACTGTTTTTTCTTTTAGATCTGAAAAGATATAGTCTAACTAAAGTAACTTTAATTGTGTCAGTGCCTTGGAAATTTGAAAGTTGCTGTCACTTTAAATATTTTTAGTTTAAATTCTGTGAAAAGGTAGTGACTGTCCATGACAAAATTTCAGCACAGGGGGCCAGTGCCCTGGGAGTCCTGCTCTGTCTTTTTACCTCAGGGCCCTGTCTGCCCTGACCCCTCTACCCCCAGCTCCAGCTCGAGCGAGAAGGTCCCCTGTGCGCTCTGTCCACTGGCTGCAGGGTGGGCTTTCCCACATGTCCCCTCTTGCTCTGGAAGGAAAAGCCTCATCCCAGGTGTGACATCCATTTATCTGTCATGCCCACCAGTGTTCATGCCATAAGTGTTCATAAGGGCCCCCAATTCCCTGTGAGGAGCCAGCGCCCACTCACTTCCTGGCCCTGTGGTTTGGGGGTGCTGACTGCACCCCAGAGCCAGGGTGGACTGTGTGACTCAGGTCCAGGTTAACTGGTGACTTCCATTCCACTGTGACTGGTTCAGGGTGGACACATGGCCCAGCCTGAGTCTCGGCCTCCAGACTCAGGGCCTCTGTCTGAGCAGGTGGGCAGAGGAAATATATATACATATATGTGCTTGCACACATCACAGTACCGCTTTCTCACTGCCTGACCCACTCCAGGCCTAGGGCTTGTCATGCAAGAGAGTTCTTCATCCTCTGCCCAATGCTCCCTCCATGCTAGGAACCTGATGCAAGGCTCCCCTTGGGGTCTGTGGGGCTGGGCAGGGGGTGAAGGGTCTCCAGCAGAAGTTCCAGTACAGCCTGTCCCCTCCCGTGGGCAGCTCTCCAGGGTCCTGAACAAGAGCCTGACAAGGCAGGTGCCAGCAGGGGAAGGGAGAGCCCCCCGTTTCCTTGTGCCACAGGGTCCACAGCTGGACTCAGGGGCTGTGGTGACTTTTATTTTCTGAAACATGCTGAGGTCATTTGAAAAAGCTAAGCTGTTTCCAGTAAACATCTCAGCAGTGTCCTAGGGGTCAGGAGGAAAGGAGACGTAACTGTGCAGTGTTCTAGTGGTTCAGGGAAGGGGATGGAGAGAACGCAGAGCCCTCAAGCTGGGAGAGGGATGGCCACTCATGGAAGGCATATATATATATGGAGAGAGACACAGAGAGAGACAGAGAGAGAGAGGAGCTCCAACACCCTACATGAATCCTCATCACAACCAGTACCCACGGCAGCTCAGAGGTCTCACTGTGATGCAGCCTTTGCTTCTGAAGGCTACAACACCTGCCTCTGCCCCAGGCCTGTCATGAAGCTTGAACCAGATGTCTTGTTGAACCAATGGATTATACAGATTTCTGTACACAGAAGTCTGTGATGAGGCCACTGAAAGGAACAATAAATTACGGCAAAGTGCTTTGCAAACTGAAGTGTGCTGAAGTGATTAATAAGACACACCACAGGCCCTTTGTTACTTCTTGGCCTTTGTATTTAAGACCCAGAAGGAAGTGTTTCAATAACTGTTAAGCTGCTCACATTACTGCCTGTTACAATCCATCATCATGCCGATTTATCCGAAGATTCCGCCGTGTTCTATTTCTTTTTGTCCCTCTCTCTCTGCCAGGGTCTGTCTGGTTTCATTTGTCACGCACACTCCCTCCACATTAAGTGGGACAATCGCATTTGCTGTGACGTTAGGAGAGGAGGCGCAGCTGAGCCCGGGCTCCCATCCCGCATCCGTGTGTAATTAGGGGGAGACGGCGGCTGTGAGTGACACAAATCCCTTGTTTCAGGAAAATTCATGACAGAGCAGGCCTGGGCCTCACTCTGTTTCACTGCCCTGCTCCACGCCTGGCCAGATGCTGCCTCCATGAGGCAGTCAGAAGGCCCCAGAGGAGGCTGTGTCAGGTGAATGTCATGGTATTTCAGCCCGTCACCATCTTCCGATCAGAACTGCCCATAAGCTGCTTATACCAGATGTGGGATAATTCACTGGAGGAGTAATTCAGGGATCACATTGCAGCCACATGAAAATGGAGACCCCACTGCCTTGGGATGCTGAGATGTTAATAAAATGTGGCACTTCTATCTGATCTGGTTATTTAAACTAGGGAGGATTCTTGGGTTTTGTTTTGTTTTCTCATCTTGTCAAAAGTTATTTTTAAGACCATGTTCTGATCTATGGTGTAAATGTAGAGAGGCAGAGAGCAGGAAAGAGTGTGGTTCCCACCCAGACAACGTGACTAACAGCTGGACAGACTGCAAAGTAGCAACTTTTCTTGAACCTTTTAGAGAACTGAGATTGCAGAGCAAACAACTACCCTGAAATGGGGGGAGTGTGAGAGAGTGAGAGAGAGAGAGAGAGAGAGAGAGGTGCCTGCAGAGAGAAACAGGGCCCAGCACCTAGTTAACTGGACACTGCCAAAGGAAGCTTGTAGGAAGATTAAGCTGAAAATTTAAATATTGCTAAGAGCTGAGTGTGGGAAAGTTGAAAAGCACGACAGCAATGCACGAGGGATGGCAGAGGGGGGATGAGGTCTAGTGTGACATAGTCCTCCCACTTCAGGAGAAGCAGTGTAGTATTATTTGAAAGTGGACTCAGATTATTTAAAAATGAATAATATAAACCATAGTTCAACCATGAATAAAGTTTTAAAATGAGGTATCAACAATAAGTCAACTGAGATAAATGGAATCATAAATACATATTATCTCGGACAAGGCAGAAAAACAGGGAAAAGAGAAATGGAGAACAAATGGAACAGAGAGGAAATGACTGGCAGGATGGCAGATGTGAATCCCACTCCATCAACAACCACTGCAAATGTGAGTGGAAAAGCACAACAGTTAACACTCGGAAGTTACCAGACTGGATAATAAGCAAGAATCAACCATGTGCCGTCTACAGGAAACCTGCTCTAATAGACGTAAAAACATAGATCTGCTAGGAGTGGAAGGAGGGAGGAAGGGGGACCACGCAAACACAAAACAGAAGAAAGCTGGGGCAAATACACCAATTTCAGGCAAAGGGCCTGAGAACAAGATCAATGTTCAGGGACAAGCTGCCACTGCAGAAGGTAGAAGGGTGCAGTCTCCAAGAAGATGTACCGATCCTAAATATCTGTGCACCTAACCACAGAACTCAAATCACACAAGGCAAAAACCAATAGAACTGAGAGGAAAAACTGGCAGATCCACGATTAGTGTAGGTGACTTCAACACCCCGTCTCAGTTGCTGATAGAGCGAGTAGACAGAAGACCAGTAAGGACACTGATGACCTGAACAGCACCATCCAGCAACTCGACTTAACAGACGTTCCAGAACACTCTGCACAGTAACAGCAGAATGCACGTCACTCTCAGATGCACACAGAACGTTCCCTAAGTTAGACCCTATCTGGGCCATAAAAATGAAAGATTGTAAATCATACAAGCACATTCTTGAACCATATTGAATTAAACTAGAAATCAATATCTGGAAAATCTCCAAATATTGGGAAACGGAGCAGCACATTTCTAAATAACCCATGAGTCAAAGAGGAGGTCTCAAGAAAATCGTATATCATCATCTCACACACACACACACACACACACACACACACACACACACACACCCGGGAAAATGAAAACAGATCGTACTGAAATACATCAACTGCATTTGACGCAGGACTTGGGGGGCCCGACCAGCACACACACAGAGTAAGAAGAAGAGACTGAGCCAAGCTGCGCGGAGGCTGCACAGTCTGAACTGACGCTGTGTGGGGCTGCGGGGTGAAGCGCGGGGAGGGGCCTGAGTTCCCTTCATTACTCGTCCACAAACCGCTCACTGGGGACCACCTGTGCTCAGCGTCCGGGCCCCTCGTGAGCAGACGGACTGAGTCTCTGGAGGTGGAGCTGGCATCAGAATGTCGACTCTCCCCATTGCTGACCCCTCTGCAAAGGAGGCCAGGACTGCTGTTCCAGGCTGGTGGAGACTAACACCTGTGAGCAGGTGGCGGGGCTGGAGGTTGTGCCCCCTCAGGAATGAAGCCTGGAGGACACGGGATGCTGGGGTCCTGCAGCTGGACCCCCTGCCGTGGTGGGTGGTGGAGAGGGATCCAGGCAGGGCAGCCTCCAGGTCCCCAGCTGTCACCAACCAAAACCAGATGGAAAACTCAGCTCACCCGGGAAACGTCTGGGACGGGCCCCTCCCTCCAGGCCCTCAGATCTGGAGGTTCAGTCGGTACAGCCAGGGGACAGGGACACGGTGCCTACAGTCCCTCCCCTGCCTCACCCTTGTCATCAGGTCTCCCCTCAAACCCCTCCCAATGTCCATGTCTGAGCAGCAGAGTTTAATTATTGATGGGCCTGGAGTCTGTGCTGGGCCTGTGTCTACATTTGGTTGACCAGGTGCACTGCCCTCCCAGACCCCAGAGAGCGGGAGGGAGGGAGCCCGCGGGGTCTCTGGCTGAAGCCTCTGTGACCCCGTAAAAGGCCGGGTGGTGAAGTGATTGCACAGGAGCCTCACGCAGCCCTGGGGAGGGACAGCCTGCACTTGAAAGCGCAGTAACACGTCACCACGTGGCATATCTCCCGCAGCTGAAAGGATGAGCTGGAGAACGCTGGCCTGCACTCGGGGCTCTCTGTTAACGCAAAGGATGGAGGCTCCCAGACCACCATCCCGCCCCGTTCCCGACCTTGCGCCCCTCCTGGAAGGAGATTTCCCTCACAGGACAGGCGTGCCCTCCGCCCTGCTTGGTCCTTGGCCTCGTCCAGCTCGTCTGAAGCTCCTCTCCCCCGAGGACGCTGTCCCTGTCCACGGTGCATCCCCAGATGGTGGCTCCGCCTCCAAGGGCGGCGGCCGGGCTGTGGGAGTCAAAGATTCCACCCCCCCCACCCAAGGTTCTCCACCTCTCATTTCTTCCTGGGCTCCACTGCCATCGCCTCCAACTCCATGTATTCTGAAGCAGGCTGTCCAACAGGAAATAGTTTCAGTTCCAGAAAGAGTCCACAAATGGGCCAGTTCAGGTGTGCGACATTAAGGAGTGGTGGAGACTGCAGTGATGTGGGAGATCATTTTCCTGACCTTATAGGGCCCATGGCTACTCATTCCCAGCCGAGTGCCACTGTACCAAATGCATTTAGCTTCAGTGTTTCAGCATAAACAGTGTGGTGTTACATGAAGATTAATCAGCCGAGGCCACAACCAGGCACAGCTGAGGTTGTCATTAAGAATGTCCACTCCAGAGAGGCCACCTGGCATCGCACTCAGGATGCCTGACTCAGAGGCCCCTCCATGGTGTCCCTGTTCCCACGTCTCGACCCACACAGGGGCTGGGACTGACATATTGAATAGACTAAAAAGGTTGTCATAGTCGAAATCTGTGGGTTATTAAGAAGTATGCCAGATCATGGAAATGGGACTCATGGGAAAAATTAGAGGCGTTCAGCTTGTGTGGCCTGGTGACAGTATTTCAGGAACTACCCTGTCCTTTAAATGAGAAAATAAGAGCTTTGTGAGATCCATTGGCTCCTGTGATACAAAGGAGCCGAGGGCAGGGGAGGAGCAGCGTCAGGGACCGGAGAGCACCGGGGCCTGTGGAGGACGGAGCAGCCCCTGCGCCCGCAGCCTGCACGAGGGGGTCCGGGGTGAGCACCTGGCCTCACCCTCCTCCCACCCTCTGATCTCCTGCCGGTGCCTCCAGGGGCCAAACCTCCCCAAGGCCAGGGGGCGAGGAGCCTGGTCCATATCAGTCCAGACCAGTCCTCACCCCCGGGCACAGCAAGGGCAGGAGGCAGACGGCATCCACACAGCCCATCTCCCTGTCGTCCACCCCTCCCACCAGGGACCCAGTGGGGACCCTACAGAGAGCCTGGTGGGCCCACAAAGCCCCGCATAGCTTGGAGCACAGCCCGGCCTCCCGTGCCTCTCCTCCAGCACAGAGGCACAGGTGCCCGAGCCACAGAGGACCCAGGAGGCTCACAGGGGCATCACATGCTTGTCCCTGTGGACAGCCCAGAGCACATGTCAGCCGGCAGGAGACGGGCATGAAGGGGAGCCGAGTCGATGCAGCTGGAATGATGGGAATCGTGTACGGAGCTGGCACCAGTCCCCCTGCCCCCCCAGTCCCAAACAGACGATGACACCTGAATGACGTCCCCTCACGCTCTGTCCTCTGGAAACCCTTTACCAAGAAGATGCTGCTGCAGCTCCGTGTGGCATGAGGAGCGTCGGAGCAGAATTTTAATTAAGAAGGAATAAGCAAGTCTTTCAGCATCTTCTTTGGGATTCATCTTAATTAGCCACCAGGGCCCACAGTCTCAGTCGGTGCCATGGAATTTGGAACAAAGTCAGATGAGCTTTAAAATTAGCCAATGGGGAAAGGAGCAGGGAGGTGAGAAGGAAGGGCTGGCTTCACAATATGTATGAAACATCCATGTGGACGGAGGGACACAGGGTGGACTTCAGTGCTGTCCACAGACCTTCCCGATAAGCCTGTGCTGACTGCCATCACTGGTGACACGGAAAGCGTGTTGTAATCAGACTGGGAGGACAGTTCATGGTGCTGTCACTTCTGGGGCTCTGGGGTGCATCTGGAAGAGATGGGGCTTCCAGAGACAGGAGACGTGGAGGGACAGAGGGCAAGCATGGGCCACTGGCCACCCCCTTCTCCCACAGCCCCCACCTGAGTGCTTCTTGGGGACTCCCAGCCCAGCCTTTGGGGATCAGGTAAAACCTTTTTATTTTCTTGTGAGGAAGAAAAATCTCTCTGGAACTTGGGAACGTGACCTGGGCCCACAGCACCACCCCATCATCTTCCTGATGCAACTGTGGATTCGTAAGATATGGTTTCAAAATGGGGACGTGAGATCTTGGACCACATAAACCTCCATCCCCCTACCGAGAAATGGGAATCCTAAGCTCCACCTGCCTGGTGCACAATAGACCATATTCATTTGTACATTCATATAGTCATTCGACTGTAATTTATGAGCAGTGATTGTATACCAGGCACTGGGCTGACCACCCAAAAATGGGCTACAGGGTCACAAAGCTGGGCGCCATGTGTGACCAGATCTGTGTGACTGGGAAGAGGTGAGCGGGAATTGTTTCTCAATCCTTCTGTTCCTTGCTGCCCAGGACCTGGGGAAAACCAGCCTCATATGCCCCCCACCGGCCCCACATGGAACGACGCAGTGGACTGAGGCAGTGGACACGGAGACCCCTATGTGATCTCACTGTGGAAGTCATGACAGTCAGGAGGGCTAGTGAGCAGACAGAGCCTCTCTCCACACTGACTCTCCTCTCTAGCCGTCCAGGGCTCGTGATATCAACACGATACAGACCAGAAGAGGAGAACCTGCAAAAAATCAGGGCAGGAAATTACGTTGCCTGGACTCAAGTTTCCTTTCAGTTGTCCTTCTTCCATGCTCTAAGCTTGAACTTGGCCCTTGAGAGATGCAGGCCCCATGTGCCAAGAGCTGGGCTCACGGAGCACGTGTGAGAGAGGATGCAGCTCTCCCAAGAGCCTAGAGTCTAATTACACAGATATCACACACACCCCACATGAGGATAATGAGGGGAATGGTTCCATGTCAGGATGGATGACCTGGGCAAGGGGTGGCCCTGCAGTGATGGGAAGAGGGAGATGAGCCGGTCTAGAGGCATGAGGAGGACGGGAGGGGAAGACAACATTGTCGGGCACTTGAAGGATGATGGGCATTTGCTGGTGTTGCTGGATCTGCTCACAGTCCACCTCCTTCTGGTCACCAAACCTGCATTTTCCTTGGTGAGCCATCACCCTCATCACTCTATATGGTCAGGTTATCTGGTTTCTCTCCCGGTCTAAGAAGGCTATGTGACCTGAGGCCAGCTAACTGCATCATTAAATCCCTTGCCAGAGACTGACCCACGGAGGGACATGAAGCCCTGGGTGGACCAATGAGATTCAGTCCTAGATTTTTCATTGAAACTGTTGGGAAAGAAGAATGCTGAGCTTTCTGAGAAGATGCAGATATTAGTGAGACTCAGATCCAGGCAACTATCTTGGTACCACATAGGGAGAGCCGAGGCACAAATGGAGAAGTCAGATCTACAAGCTGGAAAATGGAAAGCAAAATCTTGATAATGTCCCTTGAGCCCCTAGATCGAGTCATGCCTGAAGCTATCGCCTGGATGTTTTTGTTATATGAGCAGTAAATTCTAGATTTTGCAACAGCTGCTTTGAGCTGTGTTTCTGCCACTTGAGATTGAACTAAGACAAAATAAATCTGCCTGATATTTTTCAATGCCATGTCAGAGTCTGTTGGGGATTGGGAGTTGGAAGAAAGCTCTAATACTAAGAATAAAGTTTTAAAAACTTGCTCTGGATCGGCATTTCCCAGAGCTTTCTGCCATTCTGGGAAGAAAGGGCCTTATATTCAAAAGCACCTTGGGAACTCGGGCCTGACCACAGGGCAGCTTTGTCTTTCTCTTCCCAAGGATAGTGTGGAGCTTGGAGGCCTTTATGAGCTAGTGTGTTTATGAAGCTCCAACAGGGAGGTGGAGATGCAGCATTTCCACCCCCGTTGTCTGGGGAGTTTGTTCTGGAGAACAGACACTGGAAACACCACTTCCTCCCCTTCTAGACGCACACGTGAATTTTGAAGCATATCCCTCGTGAGTCCAATTCTATTTCTGAAAACAACCCACTTCTGGCTGTGGCGTCCTCAGGGCCTGTGTCTGATGCAGCGGCCTGGACACGCAGCCTCTCCCTCTGCTCCCCTGCAGTGCAGGGTGGGGGCGGGGAGCAGAGACAGCAGAGGATCCACCCCGTATTCCACCCACAGAGCCTCCCCTCCAGGAGGGCTTCAGGAGAAACCTCTCCTGGCAAGGACACTGCATTTCTCAGATCCCTGGGATAAGGCGGGAGACAATAGACTTGGGGCTGTTTGTACCTTCAGTGGCCGAGGCTCCTGCCCACCGAGGCCCTGCCCTGGGGAGTCTCAGTGGCCCCTGCAGGCAGCAGGAGGAAGGACCAGGAGAGGGAAGGGTGCTCCTGGCTCCAGAGCCTGATCTCCTCAGAGCTGGAGCTCTCCAGGGGCCTCTGGGGGCAGGGTTAGCTCCATATGACCCCTGAGTGCTGGACTTAATGAATCACCTGGAAAAGAAGCTTCCTGGAGAGTTGTCCTGGCTCCACAACATGCTTGCTTTAAACGTGCAACAGTCCACCTACATTACAGGAGGTCTGGGGAGTGAGGTGAAATCGTATCCGACGTACCGACACCGTAACTCAATCAAATGTCACTTTGTGTGTTGCCTCTCAGTACTTGTTTTTCAGTAATCATGTATTTTATGGCTGCAATCCTATTTTACAAACAGTTGGCTGCTGTTCTATCTGCTTAACGTGAAAGCATTTTCGATGTTCCATTGTTCTAATAACAGAATGATTAACAAGCGCCTATTAGTCAATGACCTGATGCCACCTCATCTCAGGAAGTCATTGATAAATAACTTAATAACTTCCCCAGCTTGATGGTCAGTAGATGGCTGGTACCAGCCCCGGGTAGAGCTGACAAGCATCTGCAGCCACAGTCCGGTGTCAGGAGCAGGATCGAGGCGCAGGGCTGTGCCTGAGCAGGTGCAAAGGGCAGAGACAAGTTTCCTCTCCAGGAGGAAGCAGACGGCCCTGCGCTTGGGGAACAGAACCCACGACTCCATCATGTGGACGCTCCAGGATCCCGTGCACACAGCACAGCCTCAGCTACAGGTTCTGGAAACACCGTGAACAACCCCCAAAGTGCAGAGACCTCCATCTCCGGAGCAAAGCAGAGGAGCGAGCATTAGCCGGCATCCATTCCCGATGAGCATCGACGTTGGGTGTTCACGTCTGCAGGATCTAAGGAGTTTGGCTCCTGCAGAGTCTCTGGGCCCGACCCTCTCTGGAGATAAAGCACGGGGGACCCCAGAGCATCGGGCATCGGGACCCACAGGGGAGGAGAGGACCACACACACTCTCGCCAACTGCAGCTGCTCTGCAGGCTTCTGCTGGAGTTGCGGCTCTCGCCACCGTGAACAGGAGAACAGTCACAGGATCAGCCGGAGCATCTCACTCGTGGCTTCCTCTTATCTCCACCTGGAATTCATTGTCTTCCGCTCTGTCTAGAACACCAGCCATCCTTTGTAGGGAGGACAATTCTAGACCCTCACAAGTCCTGCCTTGATTGAAATCTCAAATTACAATGAAGGGGAATGGAAAACAGCTTCCTGGCCAGATGCCAAAACCTCTGGAGCTGAAGCCTCACGGGGTCGTCTGGGTAACAGCCAGCTCTGTGCCACGTCAGAGTGTCTGCAGCCCGGACGCATTCTCCCAGCTCCAACCAGAGGTAAATGCCAAGATCCTCCGCAGCGGGAGTTGATGACCGTCAGTTCACCCCACTGCCCTCTTCCTTTCTGCGTCTCCAGACACTTGGGACATAGTCTGTGCAGGGATGAGTGGCCGGGTCAGAATGCCAGTGGTCTGTGTGTCTGGGAGGCAATGGGATGGTCTTATTGTACCCGACCTTGGGGCCAGAGTCCCCAGTTCAAATCCAGGTTCTGCCGCTCCACAGCTGGGTGATGCTGGCAAGTAAGTTTACCTCTCTGAGGCTCAGCCGCCTCATCTGTGAAATGGGTGATAAGAATCCTGACTGCAAATGGTTACTGAGAGAACTGAATAAGCAAGTTATCATTCCTGGTCAACAATAAGCACTCAATGAATGCTAGTGGGAGGATGATGGAGGGGGTGAAGAATCATCATATAGTATTTAAGATAAGTAAGCCAAGTCTTAAGATCCCTATTGATCATTGCTGAGTTAATGAACTCATCCATTTAAGAAGGGATTATTGGTAAGATGAAGTAAGATAATGTGTGCAAAGTTCTTAACCCAGCACCTTCTAAACAAAAGTGCCCAACTGACGTTAATTGTGAAATTGATGATGGTGATGATGGTGAAGGTGATGATGATGGTGAAGGTGATGATGAATGTATTAGTCAGAGTTCTCCACAGGAACCAGTAGGATATATCTATATCCATTTCCATATCCATATGATATCTCTATCTTTCCATCAATCATCTAAGAAGATTTATTATGAGGAATTGGCTCACAAGATTATGGAGACTGAAAAGTCCCATGATCTGCCATCTGGAAGCTAGAGACCCTGGGACGCTGGTGGTATAATTCAGTCTGAATTTGAAGGCCTGAGAACCAGGGGAGTTAATGGTGTATATTCCAGTATAAGGGCCAGAGAAGATGACATGATATAGTCCAGCTCAAGCAGGCAGGCTACAAGCAAAAAAAGTTAATTTCTCCTTCTTCCACCTTTTGGTCTATTCAGGCCCTCAGTGAATTGGGAGATGCTCACCCACATTGGGGAGGGCTATCTACTTTATTTAGTCCACCTATTCAAATGGTAATCTCACCCAGAAACATCCTCGCAGACACACCCAGAAATAATGCTTAATCTAGACACCCCATTGCCAGTCAAATTGACACACGAAAGTAAGCATCACAATGATGATAATCATGGTTTTGGTATTGGTAATTGTGATGAAGATGATGATGGTGATGATAATGATGGGGATGTGGAGATGAGGATAATGGTGATGATGATGATGGTGGTGATGGGGGTGATGTCATGGTGATGTGATAATATGATGGAGGTGGAGGATGATGGATGAGGATAAGGAGAATCCAACAGATGCTTCTAAAATAAGTAACCGCATGCGTGACCCTGCTGATCACTGCTGGGCTTAGATGAACTTATCCACATAATGAATATTTATCAAGGACTCACTAAGTGCCAGTGCCGTGCTAGGAATCTGTCCTACAGAGGCTCCCACGTGTGCATGACAACTTAGGTACCAGGATATTCTCTGCAGCCTCGACAGTGGCAGCAAAACGGCAGAACCGGCCCAAACCCCCATCACAGGAAAGTGGTGGAGACGGGGGATCTTCTCCTCACTCACAGTTGCCATGTTTCCCCAGCACCTCAAAGCAACACTGGAAGCTCCTTTGCCATTTCTTCCCTTGCGTCATCCCCTGTGTCCAGCAGGGGCCAACCCATGGGGCAGTGACCAGAAGGGCCTGACTGGGAAGAAGGCGGGCCCCACTCTGCTTTCTCTGAAACAAGCTGCAGGAGCCACAGAGACTAGGGGAGGGTGTGTGTTGTTAAAAAGAAAAAGCTCACAGGTGGGAGAATGAGGAGCGTGAGAGCAAGAGAGAGAAAACAGCGAGAGGGAGAAGCCTGGGTTCTGGAGCCACCAGACACCTGGTTCTTTTCCCAGGGCCACCTGGGACCGGCTGTGCAGCCTCAGGGAACCGGCTGAACCTCTCTGGGCCGCCACGTTCTCACTGTGGAAACTGGTGATGAGTGCCTTCCTCATCAGGCTACTGTGAGGATTAAATGAGGCGTGGCCGTGTGTATGTAAATAACACACTACTCCCTGTAATAATCTTTACTATTTTGAACCCATCTACGTGCCCTCGTGGACTCCCAGAGGACAGGGATATTTGTCATCCACCTCCGCTCACCACACACGTCCTCGCACAGGGCCTGGCGTCTGAAGGGAAGTCAGGGACGGTGCCCACTGGGCACCACTCCCACCAGCCTCAGGCCATGTGAGGGTCGGAGCAACACCAGGGTGACAATCTCTCTGGGCGGCTCTGCACACGGCGTGACCTCACCACGCCCTGGGGCAGCCTCCAGCTCCTCCGTAATTAACAACTGAAGGCTGAGAGCCCGGCTGCCTACAGGCTGTCTTCACTTAGGCCCAAAGCCAACGCCAACCCATCAGAGTGAAGGAGGCAGCTCGTGAGCCCCTGAGGAGATTAGTGCTGGGAAAGCTGACAGGATAGATGGAGGCTTCAGGCCTGCGGGAACCCAGCCCAGCACCCCGTTTGCAGAGAGCTTACACCAGGCCTGCAGGCTCAGGATCCTACAGGGGCCGCGTTGGTGACATGAGCTGCTCTGCTCCAGCCAAGTGCTGTCAGGAAGGGACAGAGACCGGGGGCCAGGCCTTACAGTTGTTCGAGAAAAACAAATGTGAAGTGTTGACATCTAATCCCGTTCCTTCTCAAACCCCGTGCAGACCACATCAGACAGGTGCCGGCCAGACTGGCTGCCAGGTCTCGTGACTCCGTCTTTCAGGTTCCGAGAGACGGGGCCCCTCACCACAGAGACCAGTGTGAGGCGAGGTCCAGGACGGCTCCCAGCTCAGTTCTGCTGAATCCGCTGATGCTTGTGGTGCCCTTGTGTGTGTGTGTGTGTGTGTGTGCTGGCACGCGTGCACATGTCCTCTAAAAACCCCCATCTCAGGGCGAGGCCTGTGGGAGTCACACTCAGGACCCTGCAAGGCTGGCCAGGACTCCCCAGGTGAGGGGAACAGGGAGGCACATCCCTCCGTATCTGCACAGTCTTCTTTTCTGGACATTCTGACTCAAATTGAAGCTCTTCAACTGCACTGAGCTCAGCGGCTCACCTGGGGAGCTCCAGCATGTTCTACTGATCATCCATTTCCCTCCTGAGCTCGGCGCCCCCACAGCATCATCAATTTTCCATTCACCTGAGCTCCCTGAGTCTGAGCGACAGTCAGCCAGTGGCTATAATAAATGGGCCCAGTGGGGGTGGTGATGGAGGTGGATGGGGAGCTGTAGGAAGCCCAGGGAGTGTGACCTTTGCTGGAGATTTTAATGCTTTCAACACAGAACTTGTTTGGAGAGATAGATTTACAGGGGTTTTCTGGAGAAATGGCACCAGCGGAATCAGCAACCACCAAGTGATGTCCAGGATGTGGAACCCACAGGACGTGGGGACTGACCTGAGAGCCAGGTCTCTGGGCCATCAGGAATCCATCGTGGTCAGCGGGCTGGAGGGACATGGTGCTCACACTTGGGTCACTACCTCAGAGGTCAGGCAGACAGGGACAAGGATGCAGGAGGATAAGGAGGGTCAGACCCGCGTCCCCACGTGTCAGCTCCACACTCAACACCTCAGGCAGTCCCGGGGATGCTTTATGGCAAATGCAAGGACCCCGGGTGTCAATCATGCAGCCCGACCCTCCTGCAGGAAAGGGGGCCTCGGACACTCACCATGACTCCTTAGGATGGACAGAAACACAGTTAACACACAAACCAAGAGGTCTGTGCCATCACCCTCCAATGGAGTGTCCTCCCCACCTGCCCTCCTGGGGGCACCAAGAAGAAGGACATGAGGAAGAAGTCACAGCCACCTCCCCTCCTACCCCCTCCTTTCCCCACTCCCCATCTTACCCCTCCTACCCCCTCCTCTCCCCACTCCCTATCTTATCCCTCCTACCCCTCCTCTCCCCACCCCCATCTTATCCCTCCTTCCCCTCCTCCCCCACCCCCCATCTTATCCCTCCTTCCCCTCCTCCCCCAGCCCCCATCTTATCGCTCCTACCCCATCCTCTCCCACGCCCCATCTTATCCCTCCTTCCCCATCCTCTCCCCACCCCCATCTTATCCCTCCTACCCCTCCTCCCCACCCCCATCTTATCCCTCCTTCCCCCTCCTCCCCACCCCCCATCTTATCCCTCCTACTCCATCCTCTCCCCACCCCCATCTTATCCCTCCTTCCCCATCCTCTCCCCACACCCCCATCTTATCCCTCCTCCTTCCCCTCCTCTCCCCACCCCCCCCTCTTATCCCCCCTACTCCCCCCTCTCCCCAGCCCCCATCTTATCGCTCCTTCCCCATCCTCTCCCACGCCCCATCTTATCCCACCTACCCCATCCTCTGCTCACCTGCCCCATCTATCCCCTCACTCCATCCTCTCCCCTGCCCCCTCCTATCCCCACAAGAGAAAGGCAGTTGAGAGGCGGAAACAAATTCCCGATGGCCTGGCCTGAACCCTGGGTCCCCCTGAGCCTGAGGTGTATTACGGTGGCTCCACAGCCTTTTTTAGTTTAGAACTGAGAGAGGACAGCTGACGTGAGGGTGGGAGTTTACACAGCCACACTGAGATGGTGAAGGGGACAGACGAGGTCTCAGTCAGTCATCTCTGAGCACCTCAGGTCCTGAGACCCAGGAGACCCAAACGCCTTCTCCTGGAAGAGGAAGGAAGGGGGACACTGTGGCCCCTGCACTTCACACTGGAGAGGCCACCTCCCCTTCCTCTCTTCACACACATGGCCGTGAGCTCGGGCTTCAGGTCCTCGGATTCAAGAGACACGTGCAGAGTGGATCACTCTGCGTGCCTGGGAGGTTCTGGGGTGTGGGAACGCGCAGTCACCCGTGCCTGTGTCCTGAGGAGGTGGCGAGAGACGGAGGAACCTGGGAGGACAACCAGAGAGAAAGGAAGAGGGAAAGATGGGGGGGGGGAATTTTAAAAAGGAGGAAAATGAAAGACAGACACCCAGGAACAGCACGATTTCCGTTGGATTCTCCAACTTCTGTTCCTACGATCTTCACCAATCTGCTAACTCTTAGGTTAAAAGTGTGTCCTTGGTGCTCAGTTTCCTACAGTGTGGTTTGGGGTGGGAGGAGAGAACTGGAGGGCCGTTGCCCGGACCCTGACTTAACAGAGGACACCCAGTTTAGAATCTTGACATTATCTCGAAATGAGGGTGTGGGGACAGCCATGGAGACACAGACTGAATGAAGACCTCTCTGTCAGGGAGCGTCAGCCTCGTGTTTATTTACGAGACCACACTTTCCACAGAGCCTATGAACTGAAGTATTTGTCAGTCTTTTTAGCATCTTGTAAATAGCACCATTATCCTCACTGTGTTTTCAAAGCTCTAAGCTGCTTGTTAACAAGGACGACACGCCACCGTTTCTACAGCCCTGGTTTGAAGTGTGTCGTCCCTTGCTTCACTTTTTCCACGTCTCGGCCCTGGCTCCTCTCCTTTTCTCTCTTCTGGTACAAGCAATGGGAGCAGCCTGGGAGAGAGGCTGGCCTGCCCCAGCTTGCCCAGCGTCATCCTCAGGCCTCCTGGCCTTTAGAGGCCCCCAGGCTGACCCAGGCCTGGACAATCAGAATCCAGTGACCGTGTCGGGACAGCTCAGAGCGCAGAACGGAAGCCTCAAGCCTTTAGAGCCACATCGTCTCCACGTCCCCAGGAAAGCTTACCTAAAAATTAAGCTATTGTGGAAGAAAGACAAGCAGAGAGACAGAGAGTGTATTTCTGGTAAGAGAACTTGAGCACCTGGATTCGGGCAAGTCTGAAGCCATCATTTAGCCAATAAATCCCCCTTTTTGCCTCAGCCAATCGGAATAGAGTCACTGCCTTGTGAAGCCCTGACAATTGGGGGGTGTGCTCCTTTCCTGACCCCAGGAGCCCCAAAGCCCATCCAGGATGCACACGGCTATCTCTTTCCTTTCCCTTCTCCATTCTGCAATTTCTAGAAGAAAGAAATCTCAGAAAAAGGAAAACCAAGTTTCGTCAAAAACAACCACCCACGGGCTGGCCCAGTGGTGCAGCGGTTAAGTGTATGTGCTCCACTTCGCCAGCCCAGGGTTTGCAGGTTTGGATCCCGGGCTCACACCAACGCACTGCTTGTCAAGCCATGCTGTGGTGGCATCCCATATAAAGTAGAGGAAGATGGGCCCAGATGTTAGCCCAGGGCCAATCTTCCTCAGCAAAAAAAAAAAAAAAAAAAAAAAACCACCCAAACTCCAAACAAATAAATCTTGTTTCTTCTTCTCTCCTCTGTCAGGATGTTTTAGTTTCCGGAGCAACCACATGAAATCACCACAGACTTCTTTTTGTTTTTTCCTAAGTCTTATCAAATATTTCTCTGCCTTTTATCCTAAGTTGTTTTCTTCCTCTTTCTTTGTTTCCAGGCTGGAAGCTTCCGGACTATTTCTCTTGGGCGTCCCCTGCTGGAGGAAGCACCTGGGAAACACCCTCCTATTTCTCTCCCGTCTGTGAAGCTTGGGTGCAGGTCTGTAACTGGACGTCTGATGCTGACAGCAGAGTCCTGGGTGGACGGCTGGACCCACTGCTCCTCCGCTCGCTCACAGCTGGCA
The DNA here is from genome assembly GCF_057802395.1 of Ceratotherium simum simum. NCBI lineage: Eukaryota > Metazoa > Chordata > Mammalia > Perissodactyla > Rhinocerotidae > Ceratotherium > Ceratotherium simum. The sequence continues at coordinate 30,672,253 of NC_141934.1, forward strand.
GCTTCGCCTTCCTTGAACTCACTATAGTTTTCCCTCCTCCCATGCGTCTGGCCGTTATCTCCCCCTCAGAGTGTCCCTATAGTCCAGTTCCAGTCTAGAGGTCACTCTTGGGCCACATCATCTCAATGGACTCGTCGTGATGAATTATGGATGACACCTGCCCTGAGCCTGAGGGGCTCTACGGGAGACGGGGGGAAGGGAAGTGGTCATCCATGTGATCCACTGGTGATTAATCCCAGCGCCTCGTGCCCTCTATTGTCACAGACTTCGATTTCCTGTCATTGATGGACAGGTCAGTGAGTCAGCTGTCCCTAGAGGCTCCCCCTGATTCTATGATTCTGTGATTTTTTTTTTGGCATTCCACGTGCTTGTGAGCAATTACGACAGGGCAGGAGGTGTTTATGATTACAAAGGTATAAGAAAACTGGAGAGATTCAGCATCGAGACAGCATCTTGTTCGACCTGGAGGTGGCACGCTGGCCTCTGACCCCTGCGCAGCCCTGGCGTTGGGCCTCCTGTGACAAGCGTTCAGGAGAAGTGGGATGAGAATCTAGTCATAGAGCTCGTCCATGGAGATGGGACCGGGAGTTTGGGGTTGGGATGGGCGACTGACTCCCCACACTCCCTTTACACACTCAGATGTTTTACTCTGTGCATTTATCATTTGCTTCAAAAATAAAAATAAATATACTACTAAAAACAGCCAACCAGTTAAGGTGTCTGGTAACACTTCTCAGAGTACGATGAGTGTGGTGATTACAGGACAACCCCAGCCAGCAATTTCTGTGTGCTCCGCTGGTGGAACACTGGCGTCCGTGCTCTCACAGGAACGGGGTGGCCTGGCCCTTGGGATGGTCTCAAGACACTTTGGACTCTTCTTCTCCTTCACCAATCCTTCCTCAGCCCTGTGATCCTTCAAGATGCTTCTCCTATTTACTTATTTAAGATAGGACAACATTCCAGCATCGGTGCGTGATGAATTACCATCACATCACGGGTCCTTGCAGTGATTATTACAATATTGAACAAGGAATCCTCCAACCATCAAGCCTTTATTTTGGGGAGGAAGAGTCTTAGTTGGTTCGGGATGCTATAAAAAAAAAAACAGAGACGGGGCACATATAAACAATAGACATTGACTTCTCAAGTTCTGAAGGCTGGAAGTCTAAGATCAGGGTGTCGGCAGATTCCGTCTCTGTTGAGAACCACGTCCCGGCTTGTAGACGGCGTCTTCTTGCCCGTCCTCACATGGCGGAAGGGGTGGAGAGCTCTCTGGGGCCTCTCTTATAAGAACATTAATCCCAATCATGGGGGCTCCACCCTCAGGACCTAATCACCTCCCAGAGACCCGCCTCCTAACACTATCACATTGAGGGTCAGGATTTCAACATATGAATTTGGGGGGGACACAAACTTTCAGACCATAGCGACTAGTTTTTTATGTTTTTGCTTGGTTGCTGTAAACAGTTTTTTCACCTTGCAAAAGCCTGTGATATAATTTGTTATGGCCATTCACATACCCCAGTACAGTCACTTTTTTCTTCCCAAATTCAGCAGGTTGGTAACAGTAACAGGAGAAAAGTAACTATTAGATTTGTCTGACAAGGCTCGTTGAAGAAGAATTAAAGGTGTTGAAGGTCTGTAATTGACAGCATTGCAATTCCCGTGTAGACTTTGCCCCTGAATTCATATCTGAGACGGGTTTGTTTTCATTTTCGAGACTCTGTGCTGCTTCTGGCCTCCAGATGCTGATATCTTGGTTTTGTTTTAATTACGTTGCTTTGGTTTCTTTCCGCAGGGGATCAGGCAACGGACAAACCAATTAGAAAGGAAACAGTCAGAAGCTGGTGCTGGTACCAGGCAGCCTTTCGATGAGCGCTGGGAACAAGCGGCTCTGCAGGAAGTGTCGTCCCGCTGTGTTGGGCGGAGTGGAGGGCCATGCGGGAGGATCGGGTCTGAGCTGAGCGTTCCCGCCTGGAGCCGGGTCAGGAGGGAAAGGCAGCTAAGTCACCTCCTTGCAGGGGGACTTGTCCACCCACCGCCCGGCCGGGTTCTGAGGGCCCACTTCCTCCCTCCAGGGGGCGCTCGCGGGCCGCGGTGGAGAAGGCACGGCTCCCTGCCGCTCGCTGCCATCGCCAGAGGTCAACCCACTGCCACAGCCGCCACCCTGGCCCCGGGATGGGTGTGTCTGAGGACCTGGGCGCTGGTCACCCTGGGTCACAGTGTGACTCTGCCCTCCACCCCAGCCGACTGGCCCGTGTGGATACCGGGCCCATGCTGGGACAACAGAACCCTTTCCTGGGGAATTTGACCCTGGGGCCAGGAGACTCCCTCCCCAGCTGGGCTAGTCTCTAAATGGGAGGAGATGTAAGGGCTTGGAGCCTGTGGGGTGGCCGTTTCCACCCAGCAAGAGGAGGTCCCGAGAAATCAAGTCTGCGGGGAACAAGTCCTGAGGCAGCCCCACCGGGAGAATCAGAGTGAGGTGGCCTCTCTCCTCCTGACTTAGCAAACCAGGCTCTCCTGGGTTTTCTCGGTCTCTCCAGACGGCCTTCAGGTCCCCTCGCCAGCCGCCCCTCCGTCTTTGTGAGGGGTTGGAGTTCAGGGCAGGCCGCCCCAAGATGTGCCACTCTGGTATGCAGAGTATTTCGAGCTGAAGACAATAAAGACTCAGAAGACTCAGGAAGAACATTGGAGCTTCCCCCAAACTGCCTGAAAGAATTTAACAGAGAAGGCCTGTTCCAGGAAGGAGCCACTCCCATATGATGGCTGTAGTATATAATGTAAAATAGGTGCGACAAGAAAGGCACCAACAAGCCCATCTTATCCAAATTCTGTCTCTCAGGCCACATTCTCTATAGGCGGCCCAGTGGACAGTCGTCTGGCAAACATTTGCATTTCCATCTCTGTGTAAATTGTCTTCCTCCCCTCTGAAATCCCAAACCACTACCCCCAACATCCTCCTTGTCTTTAGCTGAATATACTTAAGTGAGAAGCTTAGTCAGAATGGCCAAGTTGCTCAGTTTTCTTTCTGAGTTTCTCCCACGTACACATGTTATTACACTGTGTTTGATTTTCTCCTGCTAACCTGCCTTTTTAATTATTTGGCCAGCCATAAGAACCTTAAGGGAAAGGGCAGGGGGCATTCTCTTTCTTCCCACAGCAGAGCTGAGGAATCCTGTCAACCGCAGAGAGCAGAGCTAGGTCCTGGGACTGTTACTGCACCAGGTCCGTTTTTGCCCACCGCCCAGGAAGCCAAACACAGAGACGACGAGATTGCAGCAGAGAGAGGGTTTATTATCACAAGGCAGCCAAGTGTGGAAATGGGAGAATGAATCTCAAATCTGCTTCCCCGAAATTAGGGACTCAGGGATAGTGATGGAGTGGCGGCAAGGTGGTTTGAAATGCTTGGAGGTGAGGAGAGAGGAGGTAACTGATGATCTGTGAAAGCGTAGTCAGGCTTCAGGCCTCTTCGTAGGATGCTTGTTCACAGAATGGCGGCATCAGCATGCCGAGGGTGGAGTTCCAACCTCTTGACATCAAAAGGTCGCTTATAGGACACATGTCTGCGTAGGCCCAGTTGATGAGTTGGTGGTCTCAACCAGCCTGAAGTGGACAAGGGGTTCCAATTCCTGAAAAACATAGCTCAAACACCCATTACTGTGGTGACTCCGGCTCCAGGGGGGTGTTATCTATAGGGACATAGTGGGAGTCAGATAGTACATTGCTTAAACAGCACAGTGAACAATAGGTAAGTTTATCATGCAGATTTAAGTCCTTGCCTTCCATTCTGATAAGTTTCTAGGTAAGGCCATCCCCCCCTTCTTCCTGGTACAGGGAAGAAGATACCTTTACAAATGGACATTTCCTTTACAAATGTAAATGTCTCTTACAAAGGGCAACCAGAACTAAGAATGGGCTTAACACAGACCCACCCAGGTACCTGGAGATGTGTATGGGGATGGCCTGTTCTGGGGGCAGGCCTCCCATCCCAAACTCCTTTGGTCAGTTAGTGGGGGTGGGGCCAAAGTGTCTTTCGGGCAGAGACATAATTTGAGGTGGCCAATTCCGATCCCCCATAGTTACTAGCTGCTTAATCATCAATGGCTAACTGTTTGCGGGTTTCAGGACATCAGCAAGCCCCAGAGCAGCTGTGCCTGAGTCCTTCTCAGAACTTTCCAGTTATGTGGGTCAGCACGTTCTCTTCTTCGCTTTTCCTGATTTGCACCCGGTTCTGTTGCTGACGACGAAGAGAGCCCCAGCTGATGCAGATGTGACACGCTCTGTGCGCTTTCTCCTACAGACAAGTGGAGAAGAGGATCATGCCGGCTCGCACAGGTACTCGCTGTGCCCTTGCAACATGCAAACATCATCTTCAGTGCTTTGTGCGGTGGTCTCACTGAACCCCCACAACACCCCGAGATTAGTTTTGTTGTCCCGTATTATAGATGAGGAGACTGAGGCTGGAAGGAATTGAAATTCTTGTCGAGCATCCTACAGCTTCGAGAAAGTCAGGCAACGCTTCAGCCCACACACTCTGCCCCAAAGTCTAGGCTCACGGCTGCTTTGCTGGAGCGATGTGTGAAGTCAGTCTGTTGGGGGACCAACCCAGGGAATCACGGTATTTTTAATGTGGGGAGACTAGTAACTTTGCGTCGTTAGTCGCATTTGGTTTCTGTGCTTTCTTTTGTTTACTGTACTTAAATAAACAAGAAACAAAGAAAATCTAAATACAAAAAGGAACAAAACACAGTGGAGAATGTCGCTCCCCAATAAGACGAGACCAGTCCTGCCGATTCTCCGCTGACTCGCAGGACGCATCCAAGGCAGCGTCCTAACCCGCAGGAATCTCTCTTCCACATCACGGTTAAACGAGCTGGAGGAGCAGCCGCGTGGTCAAATGTCCACCCGGCCCCCCAAACCTGCCGTGCGCCCTTTGCTGATTTTCCAGACGCTCACACTGTGAGGTGATTTTCTCCCGCTGTAAACCCGAGGAAGTGCACAGGCACAGGCTGGTAAACTCCGCCCACACGGACCCAATGGAATCTCCCGGCCAACGAGGGAGAAGGAAGGATGGGCTTCAGTCCCGCAGGGCTGCGCAGGGCCCAGAGCCCTCCACCCCACCCAGCAATAGGGGAGAAGGTTTTCTTTTGTCCCCACGTGATGTGTGGATTCCTTCCCTGTTTGTGAGCCAAGAAAAGATAGAAATGAACCTGGAACAGAAATGCATAGATATCCTTCCCACTGTGTTCTGTTCAAGGCGTTTCTCCAAACATAAGACGAGAGCCCAGGTGTGAAGGAGAGAGGAGAGAGCTCAGGGCCAGCGTGAGCACAGGAGGACGGGGAAGGTAGGAAGGAAAGGGAAGGTTGGACCCATGGGAGTCTGCCGGGCATCTCCCCTCCGCCGTCCTCCGCTTCCTCCCTCATCCTCGTCTTCTCCTTTGTCCTCATCCCTTTCTTCATCAGTACCTTCCAAGCCTCCTCCTTCCCTTCCTCACCATCGGTACCAGGATGGACGTGCTCTGATGGATTTGACACCGTCCTGGATGGTGGCTCCTCGCGCACCTGCAGCGGCACGAGAGGTCAGGGAAGAGGTCAAGGTGCGCTCAGTGTGTGACCCGCCTCTCCCGGCGGCTCTGTGCTGTGTCTGCCATGAGGAATCCCAAGTCCTTTAAAGTCCTCCATGAAATAGAATTCATGCCAGGATGGCAGGATACATCCCTACTTTTTCCCTTTGCTTCTGAATTTTCAGAGTAATGGGTTTGCGTCTTAGCCACGTCCAGGGGTAAACGACGAGTTGTACATGTTTCTCCTCTCCACTACTCCTCACACACTCGTTTTTTTGCTCATGGCTTCTTTTTATTAAAGTGAATTTCACACAAACATAAAATTAACCATTTTAAAAGGTGCAGTTCAGTAGATTCAGTAGGTTCACAGTTGTTAAACCATCACTTCTATCTAATTACGGGACATTTTCCCCACCCCCTAGTCTCCCCTCCCCCACAACCCATGGCAACCACTGATCGGTCTTTCTATCTCTATGGATTTGAGTAGTCTGGATATTTAATATAAACGAAATCATACAACATGTGACCTTTTTCTGGCTTCTTTTACTTAGACTAATGTTTTGGAGGTTATCATCCTATTTGGTATGAAGTGGTGTCTCATTGTGGTTTTAATGTGCCTTTCCCTAATGATTCATGATGTTGTGCATCGTTTCATGTGCTTGTTGACTACTTGTATATCTTCTTCGGAGAAATATCTATTCAAGTCCTTTGCTCTTTTTTTTAAAAAAATGGGTTATTTGTCTTTTTGTTGTTGAGTTGGAAGGGCTCTTTACATATTCTGGATTCTAGACCCTTAGGATGTATGTGACTTGCAAATATTCTCTCTCATTCTGTGGGTTGTCTTTTCATTTCCTTGATAGTTTCCTTTGATGCACAAAACATTTAATTTTGATGAAGTCCAATTTATCTATTTTTTTCTTTTGTTGCCTGTGCTTTTGGTGTCATATCTAAGAATCCATTGCCAAATCCAAAGTCATGAAGATTTACTTCTAGGTTTTCTTCTACTAGTCTGTTCTTTTAGCTTTCACATTTAGGTTTTTGATCTATTTTGAGTTAATTTTTACATATGGTGTAGCTATGGGTCCGATTTCATTCTTTTGCAAGTGGATATCCAGTTTTCCCAGAACCATTTGTTGAGGAGACTATTCTTTCCCTTTTGAATTGTCTTGGCACTCTTGTCAAAAGCCAATGGACCATGGATGTATGAGTTTATTTCTGGACTCTCAATTCTATTCCATTGGTCTATGAGTATATCTTTATGTCAGTACCACACTGTTTTGATTAAGGTAGCAATGTAGTTAGTTTTGAAATAGGGAAGTGTGAGTCCTCCGGCTTTGTACCTCTTTTTTGAGATTATTTTGACTATTGGGATAACTTGCAATTCCCTGTGAATTTGAGGATCTGGTTTACAATTTTCGGAAAAAAAAAAAAAGCCGTGGAGATTTTTATGGGGATTGCACTGCATTTGTAGACTGCTTTGGGGAGTTTTGACATCTTAACAATATTAAATCTTCCAATCTCTGAACACAGGGTATATTTCCCTTTATTTAGGTCTTGTGTAATTAATTTCACCAATGTTTAGTAGTTTCCAGTGTATGAGTTTTGCACCTCTTTGATTAAATTTATTTCTAAGTATTTTATTTTTTTGATGTTATTTTATATGAAATTGCTTTCTTAATTTCATTTTTGGATCATTCATTTCCAGTGTATAAAATACAATTACTTTTTATGTGTTGAACTTGTATCCTGCAACTTTGCTGAATTCTTTTATTAGCTCTAATAGTTTATTGTGAATTCTTTAGGATTTTCTATATCTAAAATCAGAGCGTCTGTGAATAGAGATAGTTTTAATTCTTCATTTCCAATTTGTATGCCTTTTATTTCCTTTTCTTGCCTAATTGTTCTGGTTAGAACTTCCAATACAATGTTGAATAGAAGTGGCAAAAGTAAGCATCCTGTTTTGTTCCTGAACTTAGCGGGAAAGCTTTCAGTCTTTGACTGTTGAGCATAATAACTGTAGGTTTTTCATAAATGCCTTTTACCAGATTGAGGAAGTTCCTTTCCATTCCTAGTTCGTTGAATATTCTTATTAATCACAAAAGCCTATTGCATTGTGTCAAAAACATTTTTCTGCACTGATTGAGATGACCATGATTTTTCCCCCTCATTTTATTAATTCTGTGTATTACATTGAATGATTTTTGTTTGTTTAACCATCCTTGCATTTCTGAGATAAATTCCTCTTGGTCATGGTATATAATAATCCTTTTATTGGATTATATGCTGCTAGATGAGGCTTCTGGCATTTTGTTGATGACTTATGCATCAATATTCATAAGGGATATTCTCTGTAGTTTTCTTTTCTCGTGATGTCTTTATCGGGCTTTGGTATAAGGGTAATGCTGGTTTCATAGAATGAGTTAGAACGTGTTTCCTCCTGTTCTATTTTTTTAGAAGAGCTTGAGAAGGGTTGGTGTTAGTTCTTTCAAATAAATATTTGGTTGTATTCACCAGTGCAGTCATCTTGTCTTGGATTTTCTTTGTTGGGAGGTTTTTATTTACTGATTCAATCACTTGTTATAGGTCTGTTCAAATTTTCTATTTCTTCTTGAATCAGTTTTGGTAATTTGCATGTTTCTAGGAACTTTTCCATTTCTTCTAGGTTGTGTAATTTGGAGTACAATTGTTCATCCTATTGTCTTTAATCCCTTTATTTGTGTAAGGTAGATAATTATGCCTACACTTTCATTTCTGACTTTTACTCATGGGTCTTTATATGCTCAATGTCTTCTAATCCATTACAGTCATTCTTTTTGATGTTCTCATTAGCCCATCCCCGTCCAGTGAGAGATCCATCCAGCTTGTCCTGCACCCCACTGACACAATTCCATGAGCACTGGGGGGCTCCCGGGCTTTATGAGACTTCAGGATGACCCAGGCTCGTCACGTACGTAGCCAGCCTCAGACCTTGAATCAACTCTTAAGTGGTTCGGGACCTTCACAGAACTGGAGCTCATGCACCTACAACTCCCTGCACCTGGAATGCTCCCCTGCACCCCGTTCTGGGTCAGTTTGTATTCATTCCTGAGGTCTTGGATTAATGTCACTTTTTCAGGGGCACCTTCCCAACATCCCCCAGACTTTATCAAATTCTTTTTTCTTTTTTAGTACTTTGCCTTTGTGGTATTTATCATAATGTGGCCATCTGGTGATTATGTGTCTAGACTCTGGGATTGCTAACAATAAGGATGATCTGCTGGGGCTTTCAGGAGATGCCACATGGAGCCTGACAGTGACAGCAATGCAGCAGAAGGCAGAGACACTCAATGAAGAGACTCTGGTCCTGATGAGAATGCTAGCCCTGATTGCAGCCATGCCAGAGGTCAGTACTCCCACAGGCTTTTAAGGTATACAAACTACCCCCCCCCCAAAAAAAAAACCTTTTTCCTTAATCTAGCAAGGACCAGGTTTCAGTCACTTGCAGCCATGAGTCCTAACTTACAAAAATATCTTCACCAAACTTTTTAGAATTTTGTTCCTACCACCTGTTACCACGACAACCCACATATTGAAATGAGTTAGTTTCATGAATAATTGAGGTAGAGTGGCAGCTTATGGGGTTAATCTCACCCAAGCTTTATCTCCATTAGTGTTTCAAGATTAGATTCGCCAGCTCTTATAGATTTCCAGATGCTTTGACGAGCCTGCATGACCAGGTATTACTCTCAGAGAGTAGAGCTCATCCGACGGTAATTTAAAATCTACCTGCACAGGGAGCAGTGCAGGAAGAAGCAGAAACATTACAAAGTTGTCATCTTGGAAATTCAACTCTGATCCAGGAAGAGTCTGGTTTGAGAGTAGAGTTCAAGTGGGGCAGATGAATTATAAATCCTCTCCTCTTCAAACTAATTACACAGAACTGTTCGACATGATTCACACTGAGTAACTGTATTATTTAATATTTTTGTAACTATTTTTAGAAAAAAATGTGTTCATGCAGCAAGGCCTGCGGGTTGAGCCAATTAGCAACAGGGGTGGGAATGTGTCTGCTTTGTGAATTTTGTGCAGCAAAGAACGTCAGAAAAAAAGCTTCTTTATATAATTTAATGTGAGGTCTCCAAGTTAACAACTGGATTTCACCAAGGCTTCAAGTAAATTAAATGAAATTTCCACTAGCTCTTATTCTCAAAGTTATCTTCAGAGACAGGATCATTAGAATTCAGCCACAGCGGAAAGAGAGGGGGAGACAGAGAGAGATTTCCGACTTTCTCAGCCCACCTCTTCCTTCCTGGAAAGTGAGTGAAGCCACTGATATAAAAGTGCTAATAATAATTCTCCTTTCCCTGGGAGCTGTTGATGATCCCCTCCACCCTGAGAGCCTGGAGAGAATGGCACATCGCCTGCCCCAGCTCTTGTTCCAAAGCTGCTCATCAGGAGAAATGCTGTTTATCAACGACCAGTCGGCCCGGCCCCTGGCAGGTCACCTCTGAGCGTTAGTGATGAGTGGGATGGGGAGGGGGGCGGGGGGGTGAGGTGCCTTTCCCCTGTCATGGACTCTGCCCACTCTCCTCTCTGTTCACCCTGAATCATGAAATCTATGGGTCAAACCTGTGTTACGTGTGGGCTCTGTCCACCTGAACCACCAGCTTCCCAATAGCTAGGAAGCAGAATCTGTTTATCCTGTGTTATTCCGCGGGTACACGACTGCAGTCATGAGCATCCATTTCCAGAGGACACACACGCCCACCCAAGGCCCTCAGGGCTGCTGGACCTGCCTTGGGACCATCACTGGGGCTCCATCAACTAACCCACCCGATGCAAACTTGGGATTCCTCCCCAGACCCATTTCCTCCTCATCTTCCCCATCGGAGAAGATGCACCAACATCCACTCTGCTGCTCCAGGCAAACTTCTGGGCGTCCCTGTGACTCCAACGAGCTGTCCACCCTGTCGTCACCACGACAGGGTGCAGGTCCCTCAGGACACAGTCCCGGCCCCGTGCTCACTGCTGTCCCTCAACGTCTGCCGTGGTGCTTAGCACACAGTAGGTGCTTGGTGAGTGTGTCTTCATGGCTTAATAATCCCCACTCATCCGGCTCCTCTTTTGGAATCCCACGGGGGTGCTGTGGTTCAGTTTTGTTGGAGTCACAGGGAGGGGTGAGGGTGGGCCCATCCTCCAGTTGCTTTGGGCTCCAGGCTTGTTCTGTGCACCCCTCACCGCAGGGATCCTTGCCCCCCCTTGCCTCCGATTTGCTGGGCCATCTGTGCTGCTGTGAATATTTGATGGGCCCAACTGTGCAGGAGAAATTCTGAGAGCATCCATAATTGATAACGGGCAGTACGTGCACGAGGGAACGGCACTTGGAACGGCCTCCTGCACAGACAGCAGCCTCTCCAGGATGCAAAGGCCCCCGGGATTCATTCTGTGTCATGAGTTCATGGACCAGTGGCACGAAAGGCAATTCAGTTACGCTCTCGGTGAGGTCTCAGAAGCTTCTGGTGGCCACTAGATTCTCAAACGTGGTCGTTCACAGACGGCCTGAGATCTGCCATGTTGGCACAACCGCCCTTGGTGCTGACTCTCAGCCTCAGTACACCCTCTCTGGGTAACACTTTGAGGCCCCTCTGTGTCCTGCAGGGCCCACGTTGACACTATCCGTCTCCCCACTAGAACGTGAATGCCATCAGCACGGGGTCGTGGCCGGGCTTATTCGCTGCTGTGCCCCCGGCACCCATGAGTGAATGAGTGAAGGAACAAAGGAGCGAATGCATGAATAAATGAATGAATCATGGACACCAGCAATTTCTAGAGCACTGGTTCTCACACTGTCATGACCACATGACCACCTGGGGGCATGTTAACATGCCAGTGCCTGGGTCTCTCACACTCTTCATTCTGATCTAGGAGTCTGGGCTGCCACCCAAGAATCCACATTACGAACCAGGCCTTCCAGAGGCTTCTGATCTGATGTCGGGTGAGGTCCTCTGAGGAAACGCTCTTCCAGGAGAACAGAGCATGCGGAGCTGGAAGCCGTGTCCCTCTCGCCTCCTCCAGGCCCGGGCCCCTGAGAAACTGCTCAGATTCCAACCGCAGGAGCCACTTTCCACTCCTCCCCTCTCTGCATGCCACCCAGGGATCCCGAGAGGACCCACATGGGGACACGGCTCCAGTGTCTCCTTCTGGAACCCTGAGGACTCCTCTGCACATGGAGGATCTGAAGAGGGACGAGGAACATGAACATCCCCCAGGAGGGGCTCAGCGGTGGCGAGCAGGGAGTGGGATCTGTGTGCAGAGGGGCTGTCTCCTCGTCAGTGGGGGGTCGGCAGGGTCAGGACGGCCGAGAACCTGCAGGACTGGACGCGAGCGGATGGGGGTGGACTCCTCTCCTCCCCTCTGCTCTGGTTCATGTTAGAGCAGCTGGGTGTGCTGCTCCAGCCTGTGGCCCAGCGGGGCTGGGGGTTCTGGGCAGGAGGGGCTGGTGGGCAGGCGCCAAGCTGAGTGGGGGTGAGCTCAGCGTGGCGAGGCCAGAGTGTGTGGAAGAGAGAACAGAGTGCTCGCCCGAATCCAGCCCTCTGCCTGTTCTCTGCTTGCTTAGGGGGTGCACAGAGCCGACTCAGCACCCCAGACACACTTAGGAGCACGTGGGTACACACAGACGCACACACAGGAGCACATGTGTACACACACACACACACACACACAGGAGCACACGCACACATACACACAGACTTACACAGGAACACGTGTGTGCATACACAGAAAGATAGACACAGGAGCACATGCATAGACATACACACACAGGAGCACATGTGTACACACACACAGGCACAGAAGCACATGCACACACACACAGACAGACACAGGAGCACATGCATACACAGATACACACAGAGGAGCGCATGTGTACACACACACAGGAGCATGCATGTACACACACATACAGGAGCACGTGTGTACACACATACACATGAGCACATGCATACACAGACACACAGAGGAGCGCATGTGTACACACACAGAGGAGCACCTATGTACACACACATATACACAGGAGCACATGCATACACAGATACACACAGAGGAGTGCAGGTGTACACACACACAGGAGCACGCGTGTACACACACATACAGGAGCACGTGTGTACACACACATACACAGGAGCACATGCACACATACACACAGAGGAGTGCATGTGTACACACACAGGAGCATGTGTGTACACACACATACAGGAGCACGTGTGTACAGACATACACATGAGCACAGGCATACACAGACACACACAGAGAAGCGCATGTGTACACACACACACAGAGGAGCACCTATGTACACACACATATACACAGGAGCACATGCATACACAGACACACACAGGAGCACGTGTGTACACACACACACACAGTGCTGGAAATACCATCCCCCCCATGCCATCTGCTCTATCCTGTTTGAAAGGACTTTTCCCCGAGGTGTCCCCATCTGCCCCATCCTGCAAACTTGGGAGAAGCAGGGTCCTGACCATCTCTGGCTCCTCCGTGGGAAGCTGCCCTCAGACACTGGGATGGCTGCAGGCTCACCGTCCTGAGAACCTCTGCTCTCCTGCTGCTGGGAGGGCTCACCCAGGATGCCCGGGGCCCATTCGGTCACATCTTTAAGACATCTAGGAGACTGCTTTCCCCAAAATTGGAAGATTTGAAGCCATAGGAAATGTCCCCATCCATTTCAGAAAACTGAGGACACTGCAGAATGTTCCAGAATCTTCAGTGAGTGGGAGCTGCTGGTGTTGGTGACGGAGCCTGGACAGGCTGTGGGGGAACATAAGTACCTAAAGATGCTTGGGGGACTCATTGGCAAGTTTATAATTTGTGCCTAAATTTGCTCCTCCCTGAAGGCCTGGGCCAGGCTCAGAGCAATCAATAGACGGGCCACCTGTCAATCAATCAGTCCATCGATGAATCAGTGGGTCAACATGCTGATTGCCATTCTGAACCGAGGGTGCATTTGGCTGGGACGGGGAAGATGGTGAGGAGGGTGGCCCCTAAGGTAACCCTGTGCCCACAGCGCCCTGCTCTGCTGGCCACCTGGGTGAGCAGGCTGAAGGCTCTGGAGGAGGGGTCTGGGAACCCAACCGCCCCGGGGTTGCTGACCCACAGGGCTCCTCTGTGAGGAGTAGAAGATGCTCGGAGGATGAGGCCACCTCAGGGCACCAGGCTGTCATTTTGCATGTGCGGAGTGTCTAGAGGAGGAATTCCCGCGTCAAAGGGCATCTACATACACTGAATGTTACAAAAATGTCCCCAACCTGTCCCCCCTGCAGCCCCCATCAGTGTCTGAGCCCTGATCCGTGTTTCCCTAACAGCCTTTCCCCTCCTCATAGGTTAGCAAAGCGGGTCCCTGGTCCTTGCGATCAGAAACCCTAACTGAGTCACCCCCATCCCTGCATCTGGGGGGCGGGGCTGCAGGAGGGGCTGGCGGGCAGCAGTGGGTCCCTGGGGTCTGGCTCATTCTCAGGCCCCTCCTCACCCTCCGCCCCACTGCTGCTCCCCCTGAGGGCCTGGCCCTGAGGTGAAGGAACCAGGGGTCACTTGAGGGGAGGGGGATGCAGCTGGGCCATCCCGGGGGAGGGAGGCGATTATGAAAGGCGCTCAGAGAGCCACACAAGGCAGCCTTGTTGGGGAACAGTGTCCCCAAGCTCAGAATTTCCACCCCCATGAGCAGAAAGGGGTGACCCCGGACTGAGGTCAGATGGCCTGCACTGTGTGGGGTCACTGTGGGTCTATTTCCAGCTCCAGCCTCTGGCCCCGCAGACACAGGGGCATTGAATGAAGCTGTTTGTAGCAGGAAACATCTGACCTGTGGCCCTCCCTACAGCTGTAAGCTCACTAAGGGAAGTGATGGTTCCCAGGGTGGGAGGGCCCAGCTCTGAGTGTGGACATGGCTGAGGCCTCACCACTGCCCAAGAGGCTCCCTGGAGACCCTGGGGGCAGAATGACCTTCCTCTACAACCTTCTCTGGCTCCCCACTGCTGTGCAGGGGAGTCCACTCCTCATCGATGTCTCCCATCATAACCACACTCAGACGTGCCCCCACTCCTCCTGGGTTTCACCCTCGACCCCACCCTCTGTCTCTGGGTTGAGACCAGGAGCCACCCAGGGCAGGGTCAGGAATGCCCCCTTCTGAACCTCGGTGCCCACAACAGGACTCTGCAGGCCCCACACTCAGCAGAGACGGGCCCGGGGTGCACAGGGCGAGAGGGCAGTGACATCTGCCCCTGGCAGAGGTGAGCACCTGACGCCGTCGCACCTGAAGGTCACGGTGCCTGGACCATCGGGGTGCGGGGGATGGCGGCTGGCCCTGAGGGTCAGCTCAGCGCAGGCCAGGAGCAGGCTCTGCCCCACAGCTCCGTCACACCCCCCACGTACCAGTTGGGGAGCTGGGGAGTCCACGTGGCCTCTCTGGACCTCAGATTCCTCGTCTGTAAGGGGAATGGAAACCGCAGCCGGGGGCCTGGCAGGGTGGTTCTGAGGACAACGCAGTGACCCCTGGGGACTGTAGACCACCTGACGCTAGAAACTCCAGGTGGTGCCCCGGCCTCTCCCTCCAGGGTCAGTGGCAGTAATAACAGATGTCCCCCGGGCATGAAGGGAAAGAGCAAGGAGCCAGGCTCTTGTGAAAACCTCGCCTCTAAGATGTAAATCCATATCTTGGATTAACACACAATGGGCCCCCGGTGCTTCCATCAAGTCCCCCTAATGAGCAGGGACCCACAGGCCTCTGCAGGGGAAGGCAGCAGGAGCGTCTCTGGGCTCCAGTGGCTGCACTGCACTTGCCTGGAGAGCAGCCTGGTGTCAGATACCCCCTGAGGGGAGGGAGGCCACAGAGCCCCCACCCTGTGCTCTTGGGGTCTCTGGAAGAGCGCCAGGCGAGGGGGCATCAGCCAGCTCTGCCCTCCGTGTCCTCCCTCCTGCTCCTGGGGCGACTCTCCTGGGAGCCACTCTCCTGGGAGCCACTCTCCTGGGAGCCACTCAGGGAACAGCCAAGGCTGAAAAGAGGGAGGGGCTCAGGTGTCCCTGCAGAGCCTGCCCTGACGGGGGCCACGCCCCCTCTGCTCTGAGACCACTACAGTCACAGTGACCATAGACATCACAGCTGCTGCCTCCTCAGGGTCCGTGTGGGAACAAAGACCACCCAGGGATGCTGGGGGACGGGGGCTAATGCAGGGAATTGGGTGCTTGTTAAGCTGGGGGGCAGGCTGAAGGAGCGGAGGGCAGGCTGAGCACACAGGCATGAGTCGGGGTCACTGCAGACCAGACCCCAGGGAGACCCCTCCTCTAGGCTGGAATTAGATGCAGAGGCTCTTAGACCAGTGAGGTGCCCCAGCCGTCTCCCCTTCATCTCCACCTGCTGCCTGTTCTGAGCGGCTGTGTCCCTGATTCACCTGGCTCAGGAGGCCCCTGAGACAGACCCTGGACGAGGACACCTCCAGGTCCAGCTCCATTGCCGGGGCAGCTCCTCACTGGAGGCAGAACAGGGGCCCTTCTCCTCCCCCAACAGCAGACCTGAGCTGGGGGTGCTTGGAGGGATGTGACCAGTGGTGAGGGGGACCTTGGCTGCAGGTGCAGTGGGAGGGGCAGGGACATCCATGGGGAATCAGACCCCAGCAGGGTGGCCTGGGCAGAGTGACAGCCTGCAGGGGGCAGTGGCAGAGCAGGCTCAGAGCAGCAGGACTGAATGAATGAGTCATGAGAGACACTCCAGAGACTCCCAGAGACGGTTTTGGGATCAGGCCCCTGGTGGGGCGTGGATCCTGATGTCACAGAGGGGCTAACAGCAGAATTCATTGTCCACCTTACTGTGGCCTCAGTGTGACCACAGGCTGCTGCACCCCAGGGTGTCCCCATCCCTTCTCTGCATGGGGGCTGCAGGGTGGCTCATTCCTCAGGACTCTGTGGTGATGAGAGAACCCAAACAGGCCCAAGCACAAAGGGAAACTTCATGATGGACCAGCTTCAGGCATGGTTTCCTCCAGCAGCTCACACACTGGCACCTGGGCCTGACCTCTCTATCTCCTGGCTCAGGTTTCCCACGTCCATGTCCCTCCCAGGCGGAATCTCCTCAGCATTACATCCACTGAAACAAACTCTCGTCTCCAAGCAGGTCAGCCAACTGCCCACCCCTGAACCATTCACCCTGGCTATAGGAATGGAATGTTCTAGTCTGCATAGGCCTGAGTCACATGACCGCACCTGGGGCTGGGGGTGGAGTCAGCCCCACACAGACCACATGGACAGAGTCGGGGTGGGACCCCCAGGGAACAGAGTGCTGTTACCTGAAGAAGGAGCCCACTCGCTCAGCTGCCTCTCCAGGACTCCATGGAGCTGTCACACAGGCTTTTACAAATTCCTCCTGCAGAAGTGGTGGCTGCCACCTCCCAGCACCCAATATGCCCAGTGTGCTTTCTCTCCTCAAGATCCCTTGGTTCCAAAGGAAGACAGTGCCAGAAACAGGTGCATGGACGACCCACAGAGGACACACGGGGAGGAGAGCCGAGCCACCTTCCCCTCAGGTGCGGGGACGCTGTTCCCTGACGACTTGGGCGACCGCCGCGTTGTCTCAGGCCCCCTGGGCTGCTGTCCCAGTGCCTGCTCCTCTCAGTGAGGCGGGAGGAGAGGCTCGGCCAAGGACGATCGCTGGTTAACGAGCCTCCTCTATAATTGGCTGTTTAAAGGCAAACTCGAGGCTGTTAATGGGATTTCTAATCTGGGAGGAGGAAAAGGGTTAAGTTGTGTGCAGAGCAAATGAAAGTTGTGGGATCCAAGACGTTTTCTGAGTCTGTTTTTGTTCTGGTAATTAATTGCATAGAAGCTGTTAAACTTTATGAGGAAAGCAGAGATAACACAGGTTCACAGAATCTCTGGAAGATTAAGTTAATTTATCTCCTCCAAGAACTGCCAGGAGCTGCAACATTGATGCTGTTTCCAGGAGAGCGGAGCGGGAGCGGGTTCAGATAGTGTCTGTCCATTCTCTTCTGACTCCCGCTGGGTGGGAGCAGCAGGCCTGTCTGTTCAGGGCGGGGCTCCAGGCTCAGCCTGGCGGGGACCCTAGCTCGGATACAGGCCCTGTGGCCTTGGGCCCGTGCAAACCTCAGTTTCCACTCAGGAGGACGGGGCTGAGGACAGGGCCTGCTCCCCAGGTTCTGTGTGGGAATCCAGGAGAGAATGTCCGGGGAGCATTTGGCACACCCCAGACCTGCTAATGTCACCAGAGGTGAAGTGGGATAATCCGTCACTTTCCTATTATGTGGCTGGCGATGTCTTCCCACTGCCCTTCTGATCAAGTCCTAAATATTTAGTATGAACTTAACCACTAAGCCACCGGGCTGGCCCCCAGATGTGCACTTGTTTTCAGTTTCAGTTACACATGGGGACTCCATCAGGTCCCCTCCTTCCTCCTGCAGACTCGCCCTCCCCTCCAGGCTCCCAGCAGCCCCTCACCTTCCCTGGAACATTCCCCCCTCCCCTAAGCCTCTCCCACTGGTGAATCAGGTCCTGGGGAGGGACCTGCCCCTCTGCTGCGGGCTCCCCTGGCGCCCTCTAATCCAGTGCCCTCACTCCTGATCTGCTCCTGACCCTCCTGATGGAACTCCGCGAGTCTACCCTCCACTCACACGCTCCATCTCACACATTCATATCCAAGGTTTTACTTAGAATTCAAATACACTGTTGAAGAATGTAATTCCTCGTGGATTGTACATATTGACATTTTAAAATACCTGCTACATCTCGCTCCTCAATGTATCCAGTCAGACAGACACCACGGGGATGTGATTCTCACCATCATCAGCTAACAAGACGGCAGGGAAATTTAGGTGTTTCCTCTTTAGCTCATATTTCACTCCATTCCATTTTGCCCATGAATTTTCATCTTAAGTAGTAAATTTATCCTTGCAAATATTTTATGCATTACCATATTACACTTTGCTACAAAAATATACATATAAATTACAATTTAAATATCTAAACAATTCCTGCGACTAACAAGTTCCACGTGTTACAATATTCCTCTGATAGAATCATAGTTCTGTTATAGTCGTCCTCGATTCACCAAAGATCAAGATGCTAATTTAATAATTATTTTAAAAATTAAAATGGAAAAGACCCCTTTATGGAAATAGATTGGAGGAATTTTGTGGAGCCTTAATCTGAGGAATTTCCTGTCACCTTGGGAGCCCCCTGGGTCTCTCTCCACCACCCCCCCCCAGGAGGATGCACCTGAGGGGATTCAGGAATGGAGGTTCCTCTGCCAGGAATTTCCCTGTACCTGGAAGGTCACTGGTCCCTCCATCTCTAACTCTGTGGGCGGGACCTTGTCTGCATCCTCCTCCCTGCACTGAGCCTGGTGCCCCACACAGGGACCTCTGCCAGGGGAACCCTGCAACCCCGCCATCTGAGGGCTCCGTCCTCTTGCATCACAGCCACAAATGAGATCCGACAAAATAGTCACTGAAATTGCTCTCAAAACACCAACAGGGCTCACATCCCTGAAGCTCTGCGTTTCTCTGCCCTGCTTCCCTCAGGCTGCCCAGCTCCCTTGCTTCTCCCCGCCCCCAAGCACTCTCCCTCCAAATCCTCCCTCCCTCCCCTCAAGGACCCTCCCTGCAAACCCTCCTCCTCTCCCCCTCCTCCTCTCCCCTCTCTTTATTATGCAGGTCTAAGGGCCTTCTGGCCTTTTCCACTCCCTCCTCCTCACCCCCCATCCCACAGGATCAGGGACCCAGTACTAGTCCTAGAAGTGGGGGAGGGGGGGCTGCTCACAGGACCTCACCCTCTTCACCGGAATCCTCCTGGAGGCTGAGGGAGGGAGCCAGGCAGCCAAGACCCTGCACCCCCGTGTGGTCAGACAACTGGGCACTGGGGAGGGACAGCCCCACCTGCTCCTGCTCTTCTTCACCTCCGTCCCCAGGGAGGGGGCAGGTGCCGGCACACCCGATTCTGGGCTCCTCAGGTCCCAAAGAGGCTGCCGGCTGGGGTTCCCTGGGTCATCACCAGTCCCTGGAGCCCTGCTCTGGGCTGGGCTCTGACCTGAGAGATTCTCCCCTGATCCCGACAGTGGGGGTGTTAATGTCCATCCTCTTACTAAGGAGGGGCCCTGGGGTTACACCCCTTGATCCTGCAGTGGTGGAGCCAGGATCTGACCCAGGGCTCCCCCCAGGGTCCGGCTGTGTCCACTACCCCAGGGCAGACGCTGCCCCAGGAGCCTGGGAGGAGCCTCAGGGGCGGGCGGAGCCTGAGAAAGGGGCCCTGTGTTCATGCCTCATCTTCTCTCCAACCTAGGACACCAGCCCTTTAGTAACAGCATTTTTGTTAAGTAAAAAAAAAAAAGAACAAATATGCTGAGACTTTAAATGTATAAGATGCAACCTGATGTCCAGAAGTGAACATAATAGGTGATTTAGAATTTATTTTTAATTGTTTTTTATTTTATTTTTTATTGAGATATAATTGACATATAACATAATATTAGTTTCAGGTTTACAACATAATGATTTGATATTTGTATATTGTGAAATTACCACCATAATAAGTCTAGTTAACATCTGTCACCATACATAGTTACTAAATGTGTTTTTTGTGATGAGAACTTTAAAGATCTACTCTCAGCAGCTTTCAAATATGCAATACAGTATTATTAACTATAGTCACCATGCTGTATTTTACATCCCCGTGGCATTTGTTTTATCACTGGAAGTTTGTAGCTTTTGACTCCCTTCACCCATTTTGCCTAAATAGGGAGGTAAACCAGTGGAGAATAAGCTCCTTCCTGCTCCCCACACCCCGAGACCTGCAAGTCGGGACACACTGCCTCTCTGACCTCCTCCCACCCTGTCCCAGCCACACTGGCCTCTTCTTGACCCTGAGAGGCCGGGTCCCCTGCCTCAGGGCCTTTGTACATGCTGTTCCTGCTGCCTGGAGCACTCTTCCTGCCTGTGGTCAGCTGGCTCCTCCTGACTAGGCAGGTCTGGGTCCAGGAGCCTCCAGACCACCCTGGACAGAGACCCTCTCCCTGTGCCCAGTCACTCCCTGTGCGTTGCCTTCTCCTTACTTTGTAGCACCTCCCACTTCTGATCCACCTAGCGTGTCTAGGGGTCACTCACACTGTCTCTCGGTGTCCTCGGACGGGCGCTCCAGCACAGAACAGCGCCCGGCACACAGTAGGCGCACGGCACACAGTGGGTGCTGCAACAGCAAGTGTTTGTTGAGTGAAGGAACGTGGGCCACGCACTCAGGGCGACCGTGGGTTGTGGAAGGGACGTAAGGTACACAGCCCGTCACCCACTAGGACGCCAGGGCAGCAGAGGAGGAGGGGAACCGATAACCTTTTTGGTTTGCACCGTAAATCCAGATTATTTCCATCGATTTTCACAACGTATCACAAGTAGAGCGGGGACGTCATTTCCAAGCGTGTGAACTGAACTGACCTTCAGGCGGAGCCGGAGAAACCCGACTGTGCAGCCGCCTGTCCTGTGGTGAACCGCGTTTTCAAGACGCTCCGGAGGATTAGGTGGGAGACGGGCTCACCCACGTCCCCGTGAGTCGCTCTCCTTCCTCCGTCGCCAAGTCCCGAGAGCTGTCGTCCAGCCGTGTGTGACCATCGCACAGAGGACGTGGAGGTGCCCACAGGCGTCTAGATGCAGCTCCATCTGCCACCTGCGCTCGTGACACCATCCCCTGCGGCATCGCCACCACCGTCCGAGCCCGCGGTGGACACCCCTGCACCCGACACGGCCGGCGGGCCCCGTCCCTCTGTCTCCTCTGACCCTCCTTCCCCGCACAAGCCCTCGCTGCCTCTGACTGAGCCCCGACGGACGGCTGGCGGCCCCTCCCGCCGGGCGTGCTGGTTTCACCCCAGCCTCAGCCCGACTGTGCTGTGCGGGGAGGGGGCGTCCTGTCCCAGCGGGACCTTCCGCCCACCAGCTGCCAGGAGAGCTGCGTCCTTCAGATGCACACCCCACGCTGAGACCGGCCCTGCGCCCTCACTTTTCTCAGCAGGACACTTTTGAAACTGAGACACCCTCCCTCCAGAGCAAATGTCCCGGCTCAGCGGCCCCTGTGCCCCCCGAGATCCCGCCTTTACCAGGGGCTGCTCTCGGGTGCAGGGCTGAAGGAGCCCTTGGAGAGGGGCTGGGCCAGCACAGGTTTGTTTGTGTAACAAGAGGGTCACTGCCCTTAGGAGGGGAACCCTCTTCAGTTCTCCACAGTCCCCATCCCTCCCTATTACTCACCTCCAGGTACCTGCAGTCCCCCGGTTCCTGTCTGGGTCCAGAGGACCTAGAATCGGTATGGGGGCCGAGATGCGTGGTGCCTGGTTAGGAGCTGGGTGTGGGGGCAGAGCTGTCTGGTGTGGATCGCAGTTTTTCTACTGTGATGTGAACTGTGCTGCCAGAGTTGGGCAGCGCTCAACCTGGACAACTGCACCTGGCAGCCCTGCCTCCTCCTCCTCTGCCCCTTCCTGCTCCTTTATCCTCACCCAGAGCTCTAATCACCAGCTGACATTGAATGTTTTATTTAAGAAATATCTGTCTCCCCTGCATGGATATAACCTCCACGAGGCTGGGAATTTGGTGTGTTTCATTCAAGGTTGTGCTTCTAGTGCATAAAACTGCCTGGCACAAGGTAGAGACTCAGTAAATATGTGTTGAGTGAATGAATGAATGAATGAGTGCGTGGACAAATGAATGAATGATGGGAGGAATGATTTCTCTCTCTCACCTTCCCTCTGCCCTGTCCCGTGTCACTAGTGTCACTAGGAGAGCCCTGGGACGTGGTCATAGCTTCCTGTGCTGCCCCAGCTAGACTCGGGGTCCCGGGCTTGGTCTGGGGAGACCCTCCACGCAGTTTCCGGTGTGGCCCACTGTTCGTGAGAAGCCACGTCTGGGCACCACGGCCAGAGCCCTGTCAGGCCGTCCCGTGAAGCCGTGTCCGGTCCTCACAGGAACGTCTGAACAACCACGCAGGCACCGGGAGCTGCTAGTGAAAAGTCAAGCTTTGAGAAAGGGTTTGACTTCTGTAAACATAATGTTTTGTGTTGATGTAAATTTCCGAGCGGCCCTGGCGGGTGAGGAGCGGTGACGTCTGAGGCCGGGACAGGTTTCCTGATGAGACGGAGGGAGCGCTCTCCGCCTCCAGTCCATCTGGTGGGATCGGGTCCTGGTCACTTCATTTCCGCCCCGTGACCCCGCGACTCTGGCCCCTCCCGAGCAGCCTCAGTTTATCTTCCTTGTTTAAGGATCATACACTTGGTGACACCTCCACCTCTGCCTTCCCAGCGAAGGGTCCCTGGAGTCACCCTTGGAGCCTGGCAGCAGGTCTGGGGGTGTCGTGTCCACAGGGCCCGAGAGGAGGGAGGGGGCTTCCCCAAGGGATGATGGGAGTGGAGGGGGGTCAGCAAATTAGGAGACACCAGCTCCATCCCAGCTCCCAGGTGAGCAGCAGGGCCGGAATCGTGACTGAACTCAGGGCCACACGGCCGGGAGGATGCGGAGTCGGGGTTGTCACCCGGGCTGTCTGTCTGTCTGTCTGTCTGTCTGCAGGCCCCTGTCCTCACACCCCGGGCTGCGTTTGCAGCAGCCACTTCCTGCCTGAGCATCTGTGTCCTGCTCACTGAGCTGGAGATAAGAAGTCACATTAACATTCTGTGCGTGTGTGAAGGTAAATACATTATACAGGCTCAGGAGGGGCCGGGTGGTCTGCTTCTCAGAGATAATGAACGACATCTGGCTGCGGAGCAAAATGGACACACGGGCTCCCGGTCAGTGCAGGACCTGGGGGCAGGTGCATATGCACACACACACACACATGTGCTCACAAACACACGGGTGTGCAAAAACACATACACACGCACACACACACACATCACAGGGCCAGGAGCCCAGGACTCGTGGGACAGAGGGTGAAGTGCAAGTGGTCGTTTCATCTCGACGACCAGACAGAGGGAGGTGGGGCGGGAACATAACCCTCCAGCACTCTCTAGACTCGCCTCCGCCCCCTCCCCATCCTTCCACTTCGTGAAGCGTCACAGGTGCTTCCAGTCCAGGAAGGACTTGGAGAAGGGAGGGGGAGGGGCGGGTCTCAGCTGGACAGAGGCAGGTGCTCTGGACACCGAGGGGACCAGCCGGCCTCAGGTGAGCGAGGCTCAGGAGGGCTGGGGGAGACGCGGGAGGTCTCCTCTGCTTTCTCCTGCCCCCCACCACGTGGAAGCCCTCTCAGGGTCAGGAGGGGGTGCAGGCAGGTTTCCGTGTGGACAGACAGATGTGAGCTCGCAGGCAGGGCTCCTGGGAGAGAAGAGGACGAGACCCTGCAGTGCACACCCGGCCCCGGGCCCTGGGCGCAGGTGGAGAGGAGGTTGGGGGCACTGGGTGTCCCCAGGAAGGGGATGGGACAAAACCGGGGTGTATGTCCACATCGCATGGGTGTCCTGCACGCCTGACGCTGATGCTGTCCACTCTCCTCCACAGACACACATGGATCAGTCACTGGGCGCCAGGGACCCTGGTGACGGTGCCATAGCAGCCCCCACACACGTCTCCACTGGCATAGGGGGGACTCATGGGTTTAGGTTAATCTAGTGACGTCATCGCCCTGGAGGATCAGAGTCAAACCACTTTGAACGCTGGGGCTGACGGTCTTGGACGGGTGACGAGAGAACGGAGAGGAGACCAGGTCACAGGTGGGGGGAGGAAGGAACCCAGGCCTGAGCTCCGCGCCCCCCGTCTGTGTCACTGCTGCCTCCACGGGGCAGGCAGGGTGAAGACGAAGGGGCGGCCTGAATCGAGGGTGTTGGTTACGTTCACACGGCGCCCTGGGGCCTCAGACCCCGAGTGTCGTTAGGACCCAGTGGCCCCTCCTGAGTCCTTCCACTGCAGTCCCTCCCTCTAAGGTCGCCCTCTCCTCAGTCTCCTGTCTCTCTCCCTCTTCATCTATGCTGTAGGCCCTAGTCCTGCATCCTGAACACACTGTGTGTCGTTGTCAGTCTTCGCACGGTCACACGAGGAAATCCTCCAGCCCGCCATCTTCTGTGATTTGCTGATTGTGCTCAGCTTACACTTGTGAGTGTCGTCTGTGTTAGAGTGCATCGAACACGGATTTTCTCTGCTGTGCACAATTCACACACACCACACCTTATTTATCTATGCGATTCTTATCCATCCCACACGTCTGTTTGTTTGTTTTTCCTGTGAACATGCTTCTATGAACATGTCGATTGTTGAAGTGGTTAAATGAATCTATCTATAATCTATCTATGTGTCCATTATCTATCTACAATCTATCTATCCATCCACCATCTATCCATCTGTCTACGTATCTGTCTTTCTACCTACCTATGCTTAGTCCAGCACCTAGGTGTGTGTCGTTATTATCACTCATTTTAGGATCAATGAAAATGCTTGAATTGGGTTATTGTGTTGACAGGTGCACGTGAACACACAAACACACTCATTCACACTCACACTCACACGGGAACACACTCTTTGGCAAGATTTTATCAGTAGACACCACAGAATGACATGAGTTTGTGGCTCTGACTGTGACAGGCCGCACAGGGAAACAGACCCCAGACTAGTCTTGCCAGGCCCTCTGGGCAGACAGAGGTGCATGGCTCTGGGGTCTGCCTAGGGGGTTCCGGGGAGGAGAGAGTGGGTAAAGGCTGTCAGGATGAGAGGGAGCGAGTTTACCCTGGGCCTGAATGCTCAGGCCCATGGGCGTGACAATGTCGCAGACCCACCAGCTGTGCCCTTCTGGGGGAATCCGAGGGCTCCTGGAGCCACATGAGTCCCTGTCCTCACCCCACAGGGATTCAGGGTGAGCTGTGAGCCCCAGAGTGGGGCCTCGGACATTCCCACCAGACCAGAGGTCCAGGAACCTCCGAGGACCGTTCTGCAACACTGCCCCTCAAGCTGGTCAAGCCAAGGGGTTAAGGACCTAGCTCCTCAGACTCCCTGGCCCTTCCAGCACGAACTTGTGGCCCTGGGTCCTTGGGGACACGGTAAAGACTGAGGACGAGGTCGGAAGGGTAAATTCACAGATGAGTTTCAAAATAGTACAACAGGCATATCATCAGCTACATTGCTAATAACGGGAATTATAGTATTCGTCACTTCCGGAGGGCTGTGACGTGTCCACACTGACTGCTTCAGCTGAATCATTCATTTACTCTTCACAACCCAGTCACGTCAGTATGGTGATTAACCGCAACCCACAGACGGGTAAACTGCATCTGAGCAGTGGTGACGTCATCGCCCCAAGTCTCGAGGCTGCTAGGGTTGAATTCCGGCTCAGACCCCGGGGACTCTGAGCCTGTGTTCTTCACCTCCTCCTGCCCCAGAGGCAGGTGTCCTGCCCGCCCTCTCCCGGAACTCCCAGCACTTGGAGACGGCAGGGCCACCCTTCCCGAATCCCAGGCTCTCTCCCTCTGGCTCCAGCTGAGATTCGGGCTTTTGTTTCCTCTCTTCCAGAGACAGGCGCCGACCTGGGAGCGGCCATCACTGCTGTGGGAGCACAGCCGCCTGGGCTGGTGTCTGGGAAGGACCTTTCTGACTCGATCTCTCTACACAAGAAGGAAAATGGCTTCAGCGTTAATCCTGGGCAGTGAATCGCAGTGAGCACGCTGCAGGAGGAATCAGGGCCTGCACGTCTGCACCTCGGGGGTTTGGGTCCTGAGTGACAGGACAGACGGAGCTGCATCAGGAGTCCAGTCCAGCCTCGGAGTCATCCTCCACAGCTGAAGTCCCTGGGGACTAAGACTTCATTTGTCACTCAGGCGTGAAATAGACCAGGGCTTTTCACCCTTTTCCACCGCATGCATGTGATGGATGCTGTTCAAATGCAAAACACACACCCTCCTGGGGCTCATCTAGAACCTGACAAACCCAGAAAGGTTTTGCAGGGGAGTAAGTAGAAACAGCAGTTCCTGAGTGCCCGACGATGAGTGGCTCTTCCGACCCGAGAGGAACAGAAAGAGCATCTGTGGTCTTCTCCATAGAAACCCCCCGCCAGAGCTGCCCAGACGTCCCTGACGAAGACCTTTCTCTCTGTCGGGATTCCTGGCTGGAGCGATCAGCGCAAGATGTGAGCAGGGTGGGGACCAGAGTTCTGTCCCGTCTCCACCTTTACCTGCTTCCTTGGGCTCCACACTCGCCTCTCCTGCCCCGACGAGTCAGGCCGACGGCCCCCTCGGTGTCCGCATCTCTGCAGCCAGAACCCGGTCGGTCAGCCGTAGACAGAGGAATCCGTGACAAATGACGAGAGACACCTGGGGTGCATCCGTGGCCCGTACGCCCCTGGTTGTCTTGGCCCCTGGCATGAGGAGGCGAACCTCTCCTCACAGGAAGTTGCCATTCCTGCCAATGTGTATTTGATGCAACCAGCACGATGAAAATTCATGGAGAAAATCTGCTCTGCAACCAAATTTTCATTCCATAAGGTCTGCCTTTGGAGACTCTCACATCAACAGATGTACAGATGTGGAAAGGGGTGCTGGAGTCTGGGAGCATCCCCCCAAACTGGAGGTGTGGGAACCTGATCACAGTCTAGGGGAATGTCGGAAATATGACCTCAGGGAAAGGAAGAGTGGGGTGGTCCTCATGCCATCTCAGTTAAAGTGGAGGAAGATGATCCTTGAGGAGATTAAACAGGGAGAGAGAAGCCACCTGCCTTCCTTGTGTGTAATTACAGCTCACCTCCTGACATGAAAAGAAGACTCCAGCTGCGAAGACGACATCTTCACTGTCTCCCACAGAGGACTGGAAAACACCCCCAAAGGCTGAACTAACGATTTCAACCCTATTTCTCCTCTGACACACAAAGGAACGGTGACAACCATTTCTGCAGCCCTGTCCCAGGGCGGGACATGCAGCGAAGGTCACAGATAGCAGAACCGGGCTCTGTCCTGAGGTGTCAACAAGCTCAGGTTCATGACTCTGGTGTGCAGGGAGCCGGGAGAGCAGGGCCCAGAGTATTCCAGGAGCGGAAGGAGCAAGAACAACGGCAGCTGGCAGCCAAGTAGGAAGCTGCTGGAGGCGGGGCCCAAGAGGGTGACGAGGGTGAACGTGAGAGTGTGAGCGTGCAGCGCGGGCAGCCATGTGTCCAGGAACCTTCTTCTCCTCCCCTCTTCCCCTTCCCTCTCCTGCCCTCCCCTCGTCCTCCCTTCCTCCTCCTCTCTTCGTCCTCCCTTCCTCCTCCTCCCTTCCTCCTCCTCCCCTCTTCCTCCCCTCCTCGTCCTCCCATCCTCCTCCTCTCCTCCTCCTCCCTCTCTCCCCTCCCCTCCCCTCTCCCCTCCCCTCCTCCCCTCCCCCTCCTCCCCTCCTCCTCCTCCTCCCCTCCCTCCCTCCCTCCCCTCCTCCTCCCCCTCCCCTCCTCCCCTCCTTCTCCTCTCCTCCTCCCCTCCTTCTCCTCCTCCCTCTCCTCCCCCTCCTCCTCCCCTCCTCCCCTCCTCCTCCTCCTCCTCCCCCTCCTCCTCCTCCCCTCCCCCTCCTCCCCTCCCCTCCTCCCCCTCCCCTCCTCCCTCTCCTCCTCCTCCCCCTCCCCTCCTCCCCCTCCTTCTCCTCCTCCCTCTCCTCTTCCTCCTCCCCCTCCTCCTCCCCTCCCCTGTCTCCTTCTCTTCCTACTGACTGCTTCTTTGCAGATAGTGCAGGAAAGACAATTGTCTCAGTCCCTCTAATGGATTTCCAGTTGACAGTTGGGAAAATTAAGCATTTTTTAACAGATATTTTCTGGGGTGGGTTGTCTCTGCCCCTCGTAGAGGAGGCCTCGCCCTCTGGGCTGTTGTGGCCGGGTTCTCCTCCAGGGGGAGAAGGTGGGGGCTTTAGGACTTTCCGTCTGTTCTGTTTCGTCACCTCGGGCAAAAATACCAGGATCCCGTGGTCAGTGCAGCCCTGGGCCCTTCTCATCTTTCACGCACGATGGGCGCTGTGCACTTTCTCAGCAGCCTCTAACTGTGCTGAAGCTCTGACACTTCCGAAATATTCCCAGTCTGTGTTGGAGACACTCCTGAAGGAGTTTACAGCTTCACGGCGTTATCCCGGGATCCTGGGTCTGTCTCAGGAACCATGAACTATCGTGTCCCCACGGGTGGCAAAAATGACACCACCAGGGGCCGGGTGAGTTCCATGTAGGGAGGACGAGGGAGAGAAGGAGAGAGAAGCAAATGGAAAAGCAGGGGTGCAGGGCTGCTGACCACGTGGTTCCACTCAGGTCAGGCAGCCGCCTGGCTGAGGGGTGTGGGGAATCACTCCCGGAACCGTATCTCAAAGCCCCGGAACCCCAGGACCCCACTCGGAGCCTCACGCCGAGCTCATGACTGTGGCGTCTCCGCTTGTTAGATTTCAGACGCGGGTCTGAGACTCGTGTCCAGTGACTGTTGTGTCCCCAGGAACCCAGCCTGTCAGACAGCTTCCCTCCCACGTCCACGTGCCTCTCTCCTGCCCCAGAAGAGCTGGCAGACTCTCCTCCTGCAGCACTGGCCGAGTGACTGCGGGTCGTCCCTGTGGAGACAGGGATTGAGCTGGGAGCCCCTTCCTGCCCCTGCATGAACCAGCATCTTTCAGGGCGCTGCTAGAACTTGACCTCTGACCTTCGTCCAGCACCATCTCTGGGCCCCGCACAGGGATTTGATGTGGGTGGAGCGGCTGGCACACCTGGACGCTCCCGCTGGTCTGGGAAGGCAGGGCTAGAGACCAGGGTGTGTTCATGACATCCCCGTGAAGCTCAGATGGGAGGGGTGACAAGGTTTCCTGTGCTGCACGCAGGGTGCCTGACTCCCAGGTGACGTCCAGGGGCTGCCTGTCCTCATGCCATCCTCAGGAGGAAGGAGCAAGGGCCTGTCCAGCTCCATCTTAGAAGGAAGTATGGGGCTCCAGGAGGAGGAGTAACAAGCTTCAGGCCCCATGAGACAGCAGAAGCACCAGCACTGGGCTCATACCCTGCGGCCAGATGTCCCGACAGTGCAGGCTCCGTGTCCCTCGGTCCTCACAACCACCCACAAGGTGGGTCCTTACACGTATCCCACAGAGGAGGAAACCGGGGCCCACGCTCACAGGTGACGGAGCGGGGCTTGGCCTCAGGCTCTCTGACCCTGAGGTCACTGATGCGCCACTTCCCTCAAGGGCGGGAAGGCGGGACTGGACGTTGTGGGTCCATTGGTCCGTGTGGATAAGTGACCAGGGCTCCTGGAGAAATGATGACTCCAGGCCTGGGGAGGAAGCCTGGAGTGAGCCTGGAGCACCTGGTGGTGCCAGAGATGCAGGACGTGTGAACACGCACACAGCTGTGCACACACACACACACACAATGACAGGACAGGACAGACGGACCACCTGAAAGAGCCCCCATGGCTGCACTGGAACAACCCATCTCTCCTGTCGTCTTTGGTGTCCCTGGCGACTCCTTAAAGAGAGTCTGAGACGGGCATCTCTCATCCACTGAGGCACAGGAGCCTGTTGACCTGGTGGTTACGTGCGCAGGGGAGGGGGAGGAGTCTGAGGAGCTGTCACAGCCAAGAGGAGCCTGAGGCGACACGAGGACAAATGCAATGTGGTCCCTGGACGGGACGAACATCAGTTCACGGACTGTGACAAATGCACAGTCTGGGAGGTGTAGATAGTAGGGGAGCTGTGTTGGGGTCTCTGAACTCTCTGTACCATCCTCACAGCTCTTCAGTAAACCTAAAACTGTCCAACAATAAAAAGTCTCTTTGAAAATATATAAATACATGTGGGGTGGGAGCTGTGATCCCCCAGAGATGAAGAGCTGTGACCCCCTGAAGCCGTATTTCCCCCGCAAAGGTGACATTACAGAGGAGGGGCCGCCTGGGCCGGCAGAGCTGAGCGGTGCCTACGGCAGCTGGTGCCTTCACGCCATCACGATGTGCTTGTATGTTCGATTGTGCCATCTTTTTTTTCTTTAATATCCCCCAAATAAGACACATCCATGGTTAAAAGTGTAGAGTATAAAATGGGATCCAGTGGGGAGAAAAAACTTTCTTCTTTGTGACTTTGACCCCAGAGTTGCCCTGTTGGCCTCACCAAAGGCAGTGGTCATCATCCTGTTCCTAAGGGTCTTCCCAGAGGTGGTCTGTACACGAACAAGAGTATATAAGAATACACTTGAACAGGGTATATATGTGTGCATATACATGTACATGCATACGTGTGGGTATATTCCACGAATGATGGCACACTTATATGCATTTTTTCTATTACACAACCTTCCTTTTTTCAATGAACAAATATCTCAAAGTTTCTTCCAAACTGTTACGACGACAGCGCCTCGTTACCGTTAATGGCTGCAGTGCCCCGTGGTACAGAGGCCCCACAATCCATTTCAGCAGTTCCCTATCAGCAGACATTTATCTCAGTCTTTTGTCACAATAAATAAGCCTGCAACAAATATCCTTGCACAGACGTCCCTGTGCACATTACAGCGTTATTTTTAACACCTGCTTGGAATGCTGTGAGAATATCGCACAATAATTTATTTAATGGATCCCTATTTTTAAACATTGAGATTGTCTCCAATTTCTCCACCATTATAAACAACACTGCTATGATCATAAATCTTGGCACACACCCCTGATTATTTCTCTGGGATGAATTTCTAGAAGGAAGTGCTGGGTAAACGCATTTTAACCTTAAAGCTGCTTTAACTCATTTCACCAGGGCTGTGTCAGGGTTGCCCTGCCTGGTGGTGGAGGTTGTGCACTGCTCAGAGATCCCAGAAGGGGGCAGGAGGGGGCTGAGCAGGAGCCTGCAGTCTGCTCACCAGGTATCCAGGTGTCCGCTGGAGCAGGTGCCTTTTCTAGCCTGCACAAAGGCACTGGAGATGCTAGCAGGGCGCTGACTGAGTTGTCAGAGGAAGAGTCTGAGGTCAGGGGAGCCCCCATGAAGCTTCATACACATGTGGTGTGACATACCCTTCCCTCTGAAACATCAACAGTCGATTAGCACCGAGTCTTCTCTTTTCTGAGCCCCAACACTCTGCAGCCTTCTCCAAACAAGCGACTCTTGAAGGACCTAGACTTCACTTTCCTCTGAACCTCGGTGCTGTCCACGCAGTAACGTATGAGGGGACCAAGAAGTAGAGGCCGTGGGGGCTGCGGGGCTCCTGCCCACAGAGAGGAAGCCAGAGGGACGCCTGCCCTGCGGGGCTGACCTTCTGAGTTTAAAGAGAAGCTAAAAAGCTGAAAGCCTGTATTTTAATTTTAAATGCCGTGATTTTGCAAACTTGGCTTCATGCAGACCAATTAATGCACACCTGTGTCCCCAGACCCCAGGCCTTAAATGCTTTCTATGTGATTGAACCAGCAGAATCATATTTAAGTAATAAGCTCTGCAGGGGACCCAGGAGCTCAGCGCTTCTCAGACCCAGGACAGGCCTGAGCATCTGCCCCTTCCAGCCATCCAAGCGGGTGTGCAGGAGAAGGGTGCTTTTGTAGAAATGCACTTCCCTGGAATGGGATCCCCCAACACAGGGGGTTAGAGGGAGAAGTGTCTCCCCTCCGCCTGCCAGGACAGCCCACCCTCCCTTACTCACCCACCAGAAGAGCTGTGCAGTTATCCCATCGGGAGAACCCGGGAGGACGCCTTCCAGTCACTTTATATGCTGGAAATGACCCACTGTAGGAGTCGTGGGTCTTGGCACCCAGACACTCGCAGCATGGAGGCCTAACCCTCGGGAAGCCTGACTCTGAGCCCCGGTTCTGACTTTCTGGAACTGGGGGTCTGCGGGGCAGAACCTCTCTTGGGGAACCATCGTACCACAGGGCTGGAAGGGGTCACCCGTGAAGGGGAGACCGCCCCTGTCAGCGGACCTGGATGTGTGAGATCCTGGGATGTAGGGAAGGCCTGGAGGAAGTGCAGCCTCATTCCCCTCAAGGACCCAGAACTGGGGCCACACGGGTGCTGGCTGCAGTCCTGGGAGGCCCAAAGGGCCGCTGAGGAGGGGAGTTAACTAGCATGCACACGGCAACCTGCAAGGGCGTGTCCTGAGCTCGGTGAGCAGTGTGCCCCTGAGCGTGAGACGTGTGCCCTGGAACACATCAACTCTGCCGTGTCCTCCCTCAGCCTTGTCTCTGTCACCCAACCCCACCCACGCTGTCAGATTCTAGTTCCCTGACGGCCAGTGGCCAGGTGCTGTGTGAGTATATCTGTCCCACCCGGGCTGTCCATCAGAATGACAGAGGGGCCCTATGAATTTACACCTCCAGGCTCAGTGCCGACCTCCAGGGTCGCATCCCCCAGAAACACCCAAGTGCGGATAAACGGATTCAAGGAGCCCAGAAACCCTGAAAAGATTTGCACACTGGACATGGTAGATCTAGGGTAAGAATTTCTGCACAGAGGCCTTCCCATCACCTTTGACAATATCCTCTGGGGAGGTGTCACCTTTGGACTCTTTATATAAAGAGATTTATTACAAGGATTTGGCTCGGGTGGTTATGGAGGCTGAGAAATCCCAAGATCTGAAGTCGGCAAGGAGAGCTGATGGGGTGAGTTCCAGCCCGAGTCCGGCTCTGAAGGCAGGAGACCGATGTCCCAGCTCTATGACCTCCAGGCAGAGAGAGCAAATTCTCCCCACTCGGCCTTTCTGTTCTGTTCAGGCCGTCAGCGATCGGATGGGGCCCACCCACTTTGGGATGGCCACCTGTTTGCTCAGCCCACCAACTCCAGTGCTAATTCATCCAGAAACACCCTCCCAGACACACCCAGAACAATGCTGGACCAGTTATCTGGGCACCCGTGGCCCCGTCAGGTTGGCACATAAAATTAACCATCACAGGCAGTCCCTATCTACCAACTGTTAGAGACACACTTCCAGTATGTCAACACCGTAACAACCATCAGGGCCACAGTGAGCTCAAAGCCACACGGGTGGGGAGGCCCTGACCTCCGGAGGACAGAGCGGCTCCCGAGCCCGGGGACCCGAGTTTTGACGGGCACAATGTCCACTGAGCCCCAGCCGGGGCTGTGAGCCCCTGCTGGCTGAGACCACTCCTTCACTGCTGCACCTGTGCTCACGTCCCTCTGCTGAGACGCCCACATCCGCCCTGTGCTGGGAGTAACTAGAGTGGCAGGGCCCACGGACCTGGCTCAGAGGAGCCCCCAGTCGGTCCCTTCAACCCCCCATCAGGTGTGGGGACTTTCTCATCCATCCCCCCAACTATTACTCAGGCTATCCAGGACCCCGCCCTCCATTCTGGGATTCACAGGCTCCCAGGGCCGTGGGACATGGATGGTTCACGTGAGGTGATTTATGGGGGCTGGGCAAACCCTCAGGACCCAGACGGGCGTTACTCAGCTGGTGACCAATGGGGACCCTAAAGAAGCTGAGGTTCAGTGGGCGCCACACTGGGATAACAGGGCACAGATTGAAATTAGATGCATTTGTCAACCAAAAAGGAAGTGCTGAGATTGAGGACTCAGATGTCACCTGCCCCAGATCCCAGCCTTCTCGGCATCTCACGTGGCAGCCATTTCTCCACAAGCACAGGAAACACAGCGGAATCCAGCACCCTGGGGGATACAGCTCCGTCACGTGGGCGTCCCCAGCCCTGGGCGATGACGCAGCGAGCGGCTCCCTCCTTACAGTCCACCAGCTGGGAGGACTTGTCACCCTGACACGGCCGAGGCTGGGGGCTAACTTGTGTGATGGTGCTCTGCTTGGAGGGGCCACTTAGGGACACGAAGGGCATCTGGTGGGTTCACCCCTGGGCCCTGGCTGGGAGCGGGGTCAGCACGCCCATCTTTCCCGGAGGAACGGCAGGAACGGGAAATCAGTGAAGGAGTAAGGGGCGCCGTCGGCCTTGCCTGCCGCCTGGGGGCAGGTCCTCAGGGCTCTGGGCTGGAGCAGCTGCCCAACAGGAACGGCCCGGGGTGAGAAGGCTCTGGATCAGAAAGCCAGGCTAGGAGGATCAGGACGCATGGAAAGAACCAGCGTGTGAACTCCTGGGATGCGAGATGCACAGGAGGCAATCAGGGCATCACCGAGATAAACTCCTATCACAAGAAGCCACATGTTCTGTGTGTTCAGACCGTCTCTCCTGGAGCCGGGACCCTCGATGCCACGCCTGCTCCTGCTCGTCGTGGCCTCATCTTATCCCCTCTCTGCGTATTTTTCCAAATCCTTGGTCTGCAGGATGGCAGAGGCGTCTGGTGCTGAAAGAATCAGAGCTGTCGCTGTCCTGCGTCCACGTCACGGGGATCTCCCTGGGCTCCACATGGGGGCAGCCACCAGGCACACCTCCTTCCCGCCTGTCAGCAAGGACAGAAGTCGCCTTGGCCTTGCCTCTGAGTCCCGCGTGAACATAGACAGCAGTCGCTCTCAGGCTGACTTTGCTTCCAGACGCGCGGGATTTTATACCAAGGGAAGTCGTAGCCATCCCTCTGCCTGTTCCAAATCAACAGGCGGGTGTGGGCTGAGTGGGGAAGCCGCATTCCCTCTGGAATCCACAGAGCTAAGAACCGCCTGTTCTCCCAGGAGCAGCCTCGGCCCCCCATGCAGCTGCCCCACGCTGTCCAGTCCACATGAGGCACTGGGACCAGCCCTGCACGCAGAGAGCGACGTGCCTTGTTTTGCCCAGACACACTGTGTACACAGGCGGGGAGGCTGTGTTGGACTAAATGTTGCATTTCCCCAAAATTCATGTGGGGAAACCCTACCCACCAATGTGATGGTATTAGGAGGCGATGAGGGTGGGGCCCTCCTGATGGGATTAGCGCCCTTAGGAGAGTAACCAGAGGGCTCGCTTCCCGCCTCGGCTCTCCTCCATGTGAGGTGACAAGGAGAAACCGGCCATCTGCCGCCAGGAAGAGGGTTCTCAACACAGCCTGACCAGCTGGTGCCATGGCCTCAGACTGTCAGCCTCCAGGGCTGTGAGAAATTTCTGTGTATAAGTTACCCTGTCTATGGTGTTCTGTTATAGCAGCCTGAACAGACTAAGACAGAGGGCTTGTCTGTTTCTGGGTTGTGATGAGAAACAGACAGAGAACGCCAGAAGCAGGTATCAGGATGTATCAGTAGCCATGCTCGTGGTGGAGAAAAATACGGAACAGCAGAAATATCCAATAGTTAGTAAAAAGGCAAAATTAACCTGTGATCACTCACCCCACAGGCACACTGTGGAAGGCACGGAGCAGTTTTAAAGCCTACAGTTGATTATATAGGTGGCTGTGGACACGCTTCAAGGTGTGTTGTTGACTGAGAATGGAAAATACCCTGCGGTTCTCACAAGGGTGCCACTGAAGAGGATGACAAGAGCCCACGCCGTCGGCCACGGGGCTGTGCGCCACCGCTGCTGTGCTGGGCTGGGCTGGGCTGTGACTGAGGACCTGGGGATTATAAATGCATATAAATGAACAGAAATCACTGCCAGATGCCACACACCAAACAGCTAAGAGGAGTTACTTCTGGGGTCACCAGAGAAGGGGTAGACCGCTGACCACAGGGATTGGGCTCGTCTGTAAGGTTGGGTCTTTATATGAGGAAAATGTATTCAACTGCTGTGTGCTCTGCCCCTTGTTGCCCGAGGGCCCCGGGCAAGTTGTCAGCTGCTACGTGCCTCCGTTTTCTCATGTATAAAGCGGGGATCCTGATGGTGTCGGGGGGGGGGGTGTGGGTTGGTCATTAGATCACAGGTGCTAACGTACCCAAAGCCCTCGAGCAGTGGCTGCACATCCGCTGTCCGCTCGGGGGACTAAGCTCTCTCCTGGGGTCTGAGCGGGTGCAGGAAACTGAGGGAGAAAGGGAGAAAAGGCATAAGGACTGGAAAGGAGGAAATAAAATGAGCTTCATTTTCAGATGACATGAGCACTCTCAGCCAGGAAATTGAGGAGGTAATATGGCAAAGTCACTGGATGCAATGTCAATGAGCAAAAATGGCCTGAAAAGATCAAGAATCTAAAAAAAGATGTGCAAGTCCTCTACACACAAGCACTCTCACACTTCAAAACATTACTGAGAGAAATTAATCGACCTGCACAGGTCCTCTATAAAAGAGGATATTCAGATGTCCCATAAACCTATAAAATCGCTCAAGTTTATAGTCAACAGGGGCGTACAAATTAAAACAGCAATAACGTCACGACACACCCACAACGTGGCTAAACAGAAGCAGACAGACGGCACTGAGCACGGATGAGGAGGAGGGGCACGCAGACCCCTTGCGTGCAGCTGGCTGGAGCATCTCTCTGCAAGTGTGCCACACGGGCAGTGCCCACTGAGGCTGAGCGTGTGCACACCTGTGGCCTGGCAGCAGCTCCGCTCCAGGTATTTATCCAACAAGAGTGTGTGCACGTGCACACCAACAGGCAGAAAAACAGCGTCCAGAGCAGTTCTGTGCATAACAGCCCCAACTGGAAACAGAGCCCAGCAGCAGCAGAATGGGTGTGTAAATCGTGCGTGGATAATAAATTCACCCAGTGGGCGCTACACTGCAACGAGACAGACTCGACCACAGCTACTCACAGGAGCACGGTTACGTCTGGCGGAGGCGATGCCAAGTGAGAGAAGGCGGACATGCACACTGTAACCGAGTGATTCCCGTTACAGAGTTGGGAAAAGGGCAAACTGACCGTGGTGACGGAGGTCAGTGGAGAAGCTCCTTTGGGAGTGGGCAGTGACTGGTAGAGGGCACGGGGAGGGGGCGCCTGGGGTCCTGGTCATGCTCTGATCTGTGATCTGGGTGCTGCTTACACGGCTGTGCTCACTTTGCTAAAATTCATCAAGCTGTGCACTTTTGACTTGTGTTCTTTTCTGTGTGTGTGTAAACTGCAATTAAAATGTGTTGTTTAAAACTGTAATCTGAAGAACTAAAGAGAACAGAATGCATCACAAACATGCACTGTGGGGCGCCTTCCCCTTGAGCATCCTCCACGGCGCAGCCTCCATGGTGCAGCCTCCACGGCGCAGCCTCCACGGCGCAGCCTCCACAGCGCATCCTCCACGGCATGGCCTTCACGGCGCGGCCTCCACGGCGCGTCCTCCATGGTGCAGGCTGTGGAGTTTGTGCACAGCCACTTCTACAGGATCCTCCCTGCCCTGTTCTTCCACACTCACCCTCCTTGTCAGAGGGTTGCAGGAAGTGGCCTCTCCTCACTCCCCTGCCCTGTGATCAGAAGCCTCAGGAGGTGCATCTGCTGCAGGGCTAGAGGGTCAGTGAACCCCTGACCTCACCTTGTGGAGGCAGGGCCCATTGGGCAGGTGTGTCCCTCGTTAGGCTGTGACGTCCCAGCTCCAGACTGCCCTTCTCCGCTCAGTTGGGTGACCCTGGGGCTGAGTCTGCCAATCCCAGTTCTGCAGGTTCGGCCTCTCCCTGTTGAGCTCCGCCACTGGGCTCTGCTAGGGGAAGGCTGTGGGGGGAGGGGGGCTTGCTGCATCCTGTTTGCTGCCTGCTTCTCTGAGCATCACCTGGGTTCCAGGCTCCTGGTTCCTCTGAGCCCCAGCCCTCCCAGGGCCAGCCTCACTGTGCCCACTCCAGGACACTAGCACCCACTGTGAAGGGTCTCTCCCAAGGGTCTGGGTGGGTCCCTCCTCCAGCTCCAGCTGGGACCCAGAAGATTCTCCAAACATGGCAGGGTGGGCATGGAGGGTGGGGGCCGCAAAGTAGGAGAAAGTTGCCCTGAAGGACTAGGGAGAGGGCCGTCTCTGCTCCCTGGTGTGAGCCCTGGAGCGAGGCAGTGGGGAGGGGACACGGCTTGTGGGGCCTGAGAGCAGTGAGGACTCCGCAGGGGGAACCAGAGAAGGAGCTGGAGGCTCAGAATCCTTAGACAGAGGGGATCAGGCAGAGTTCCACAAGGCTGAGCGCAAGTCACCCCTGTGCCCCAGAGCAGTGCAGAAGCTCCAAGTGAACCTCCAGGACCGAGTCCCAGGGAGAGGGACAAGGAGTGACCTGGCAGAATCTCCCTGGACCAATGACCAAGGCCCAGGGGAGTGGCCAACGCCCAGGTGTAGACTCTCCTGCCACAGCCAACTTCCACCCTCTACCGCGTCCCTGAGCACAAAGCAAGGAGGGACGCCTGGCAGCTGCCACGCACAGGGTTTCCAGGTTCCAGACGTGAGCACGGACAACAGTTAACGTAGTAAAATAACTAGGAAGCCATGAGTTGTGAGCGACCATTACCTTGTTTTAGTTTACTAAATCGTAAGTATATATAACGTAACTTTCAATACTGGCTGAATCACGAATTTTCTGAAACTAGGACAAATGGCTCCCACAGGCCTGTATGTGCTGAGTCCAGTGTACCGCTGCCGAGGCCCCTAGGAGGATGGGTGTCCCCTCCCTGTCCTGTATGGACAATGGCACTGGGGATCAAGTGGCCTCCCTGTCCCCTCCCGATTCCCAGGCCCTCCATAAACCTGGAATTCAACTGCAGTGCGGGGGGTGCAGAGAGGAAGCAGAGATTCAGGGGGCCACGCTGGGAGAACAGGCTGCAGATGGAAATGAAATTCACTTGTCAACCGTAAAGGAGGTGCTATTTCCTGCACACCTGAGATTGAGGACGGAGATGCTCACCTGCTAAAAAAGACAACGAATAAAGACTTTCACCTGGAAGTCTGCGGTAAGATTTATCTTTGAGGCCATATCTTGAGTGACTTTCCAATGGTTCATCCCCCCCTCAGCTCCTCCTGGTTCCAGCTCAGCTGGGCCGGGGTCAGGACGCGTTCCCTGCGACTCCCCGTGTGTGCCCAGGGGCTCGACCCCTTCTCTCCTTAGAGAGTCATCAGGACGTACTGCAGGAGGCCTGGTCGCCGTCGCGGAAATAGTGTTTTCTGGAGAGTTTGTGATTGGCTGCTGAAGTTAATGCATGTCCCTGGGTTATTTTCTCTTCCACACATTTAGATCAACAAGGGCAGAGTGAAGTGAATTCTTTATAAGGAACCACTTTTAAGGATCCTCTAAGGACAATTCTCCCTTCACTACAGCCAGACCTAGGGGAGGGGAGTTCTAGCATCACCCAAGACGTAAGAGAAATGATCCCAGACTGGGCCCAGCGGGGCTGAGAGGACAGCCCTTCCCTGACCCTCGCTGGGTAAAACCAGGAGAGGCAGGCAGGGTCTCCCCCTCACCTGCCTGACAGGCACACACCATGTGTGTCTGAATCTTCGTGGGGTCTCCCCTGACTTCAGACTCTTCCTCTGACAACTCAGTCAGAGCCCTGCTAGCATCTCCAGTGCCTTTGTGTAGACTAGACAATTTACCTGCTCCAGGGGACAGCTGGATACCTGGCGAGTGAACAGAGGGCTCCTTCTCAGCCCCCTCCTGCCCCTTTCTAGGCACCCTGAGCAGTGCACAACCTGCACCACCAGGCAGGGCAGCCCTGATGCAGCCCTGGTGAGATGGGTTGAGGCAGCTTTAAGGTTAAATGTGTTTGCCCAGCACTTCCTTCTAGAAATTCATCCCAGGGAAATAATCAGGAGTGTGTGCCAAGATTTATGATCATAGCAGTGTTGTTTATAATGGTGGAAAATTGGAGACAATCTAAATGTTTAAAATAGGAGATCCATTAAATAAATTATTGTGCATTGTTCTAGTAGCATTCCAAGCAGGCATTAAAAACCGCTGAAATGTGCACGAGGACGTCCGAACAATGACGTTCATTACATCGCTGTTTGTAACAACAGACTGAGATAAACGTCTCTTGACAGGGAACTGCTTACATGAATTATGGGGCATCTATTCAATGGGACACTCTGAAACCATGAAACGTAATGAGGGATCCGCAAATGTACTTAATGGGAAGAATCGTATAATATAAAAAAGTACATAAGCATGCTCCCGTTTGTGTGTGTGATATGTGTGTATGTGTGTATATTCGTGTGTATGTGTGTGCACGCACTTGTTCACCTACAGACCACCTCTGGGAAGACCCTCAGAAACAGGATGACGATGGCTGCCTTTGGTGAGGCCAACAGGGAGACTCTGGGGTCAAAGTCACAAAGAAGAAACTTTTTTCTCCCCACTGGATCCCATTTTATACTCTACAGTTTTAACCATGGATGTGTCTCATTTTGGGGAGATAAAAGGAAAAAAAAAGATGATATAATCAAATACACAAACACATCGTGGTGGCGTGAAGGCATCTGGCTGACCTGGGCACCGCTCAGCTCTGCCGGCCCAGGCGGCCCCTCCTCTGTAATGTCACCTTCGCGAGGGAAATACAGCTTCAGGGGGTCACAGCTCTTCATCTCTAACTACTCAGCCCCAACACCAACCATATTCTATATTTTTAAAGAAACTTTTAATTTTAGAACAGTTTTGGGTTTACTGAACAGCTGTGAAGATGATACAGAGAGTTCTCATGTACCCATACATAGCTTCCCCTGTTACTAACATCTGACAGACTGCATTTGTCACAGTTCATGAATCAATACTGGTTGGTTATTGGTTATTACCATTATTATTAACCAAAGTCCATCCTTTCCTCATATGTCCTCATTTTTTCCCTGATGTCCTTTTTTGTTCCCGGATCCCACTCAGGGACTGAATCACACTCCGTCATGGTGTCTCCTTGGGTTTCTTTCGCCCGTGCCTGTTTCTCAGACCCTCCTTGCTTTTGATGACTGGACAGCTGTGAGGAGCAGGGAGACACCCGGGCCTCAGCACATTGTTCCCTCCCAACATCCGGGGCAGTGAGCCCGGGTGGGGCGTGCGAAGCTGAGGGCAGCTCTGTGGGGTTCCCAGGTGGCAGGACCCCACAGGGCAGGGGTTCAGGTCCCACGGGAGCTGCAGGAAGTCCTGGGATGAGAGCGAGGTTGGGTGGTTCCTGCTTAGACTTGGAGTTGGAGAAACCTGGCTTTGATCCTCGGTCTCAGGTGTCCTGTGGGAACAGCTGCGCCACTGGAGGGCGGGTGTGAGACGTCACCAGGGAACAGGCAAACAGGCCCAGTGCTGGGCCTAGTGAGTGGGAGCAAGTGGCCGGTGTCCTCACGAGAGACGCGGGACCAGCACCAGCTCCCACAGAGGGGTGCAGTGCAGGCTGTTACGGGCTGAATTGTGTCCCCCAAATTCACATGTTGAAGATTTAACACCCAGGACCTCAGGATGGGAGTGTATTTGAGATGGGCCTTCAAAGACGTGATTACATTAAAATGCGGTCATTGGCGTGGGCCCTGATCCACCAGGTGGTGTTCTTATAAGAAGAGATCAGGACACAGATACAGAGGGACGACCATGTGAGGACATGGGGAGGAGACGGCTGTCTACACGCCAAGGAGAGAGGCCTCAGAGGAACCAGCCCTGCAGACACCTGGATCTTGGACTTCCAGCCTCCAGACTGTGAGGAGATAATTTTTGTTGTTAAAGCCCCTGGTGTGTGGTACTTGTTACAGAGGCCCTAGCAGACTAACACAGAGGCTCTGATGCCTTGGGGTGCACACCCAACCCCAACCCCACCCCCGCTCACACCCAGACCCCCGCCAGGAACGGAGGGTGGAATGTGGCCACCCACTGAGGTGGCCTGGTCACTGCACGGGCAGAGGGTGGCAGTCACAGGGCAGGAGGGGGAGGCTGGATAGGGCCCAGGGCCCCAGCGTCCAGGGGGCAGGGGATGACGGGTAGCCCAGAGCGGTGGTGGGCAGTGGGAGGTGGCACCCTGTGAGCTGAGGTTCAGAGACCCCAGCGCCTGCCCCATTGTCCCATCGAATTTCACTCACAAACCACAAGTCAAACACAACATTACTACAAACTTCAAGATGGCAGCCCCAGAGCACTAAACTCCCATGTGGGGCCCTTGGAGTGTGGAGGAAGCCACTGGCCCGCCGGACACACCTGTACTGGGCATCTCCTGAGGGAGAGATGCTTTTATTCTGAAGACACTGAATTGGCGGG
Source organism: Ceratotherium simum simum (assembly GCF_057802395.1). Lineage (NCBI taxonomy): Eukaryota > Metazoa > Chordata > Mammalia > Perissodactyla > Rhinocerotidae > Ceratotherium > Ceratotherium simum. Next base: position 30,714,691 of record NC_141934.1, read on the forward strand.
GATGCTCCCACAGCATTACCCTAACTAGTAGAGAACTACTAGTTGTTGTTATTCCTGCTTCACGGGGGAGGACACTGAGGCATGGAGGGTGCGGACGCATGCCCGGGTACGCAGGACGTAACAGCAGAGTTTGATCCCCCCTCCCCAGCAGGCTGTCTGCTCTGCTGAGCTCCTGCTGGGCCAGGTGAGAGCTCGGTGATTATACAAGTCAGGGAACCCTGACTGGCCCACGTGAGTGCTGGGGTCCGAGACGCCCTCAAGGACAAAGCAGCACTGTGCTCTCACAGGGACCCTGTCCCAGGAGGAGTGTCGACCCCATTTCAGCTCTCTTTGGAGAAAGACTTAACAGGCTTTGACACAAATGGGCTTTCTTTTCAACTCTTACGAGGATGTTGTGGAATCCCGTCTACGGCTGACAGACCGGGTTCTGGCTGCAGAAGTGTGGACATCGAGGTGCCATCGGCCTGACTCATCAGGGCAGGAGAGATGTGCGTGGATCCGGGACAGAACACTGGTCCCCACCCTGCTCACATCTTGCACAGCTCACTCCATCCAGGAATCCGGACAGAGAGAAAGGTCTTCATCAGGAACGTCCAGGCAGCCCTGGTGGGGGTTTCTATGGAGATGGCCACAGATGCTTTTTTTGTCCCTCTCGGATCTGAAGAGCCACTCATCATCTGGCGCTCAGGAACCGCTGCTTCTACTTACTCCCCTGCAAAACCTTTCTGGGTTTGTCAGGTTCTAGATGAGCCCCAGGAGGGTGCGTGTTTTGCATTTGAACAGCATCCATCACGTGAATGCTGTGGAAAGAGGTGGAAAGCCCTGGTCTATTTCACGCCTGAGTGACAAATGAAGTCTCCTAGTCCCTGGGGACTTCAGCTGTGGAGGATGACTCCGAGGCTGGACTGGACTCCTGATGCAGCTCCGTCTGTCCTGTCACTCAGGACCCAAACCCCAGAGGTGCAGACGTGCAGGCCCTGATTCCTCCTGCAGCGTGCTCGCTGCGATTCACTGCCCAGGATTAACGCTGAAGCCATTTTCCTTCTCATGTAGAGAGATCGAGTCAGAAAGGTCCTTCCCAGACACCAGCCCAGGCGGCTGTGCTCCCACATCATCCATTGCTGCTCCCGGGGTCGGCGCCTGTGCTCTGGGGGAGAGTGTGTACATGTGTGAGTGTGATGTGTGAATGTGTGTGTTTGTATGGTCACATGCACCTGTTGACACAATAATCAATTCAAGCATTTCCATTGACCCTGGAAGGAGTCATAACAATGACACATACTAAGGGGGCTCTTACTGTCTGCCAGGTGCTGATAGAAAGATAGATACATAGATGGATAGATAGATGGTGGATGGAAAGATAGATTATAGATAGATGATGGACACATAGATAGATTATAGATAGATTCATTTAACCACCTCAACAAACAACATGTTCATGGAAGCATTGTTCACAGGAAAAACAAACAGACGTGTGGGATGGATAAGAATCACGTAGATAAATAAGGTGTGGTGTGTGTGAATTGTGCACAGCAGAGAAAATCTGTGTTTGATGGTCTCTAACACAGATGACACTCACAAGTGTAAGCTGAGCACAATCAGCAAATCACAGAAGATGGTGGGCTGGAGGATTTCCTCGTGTGAACGTGCAAAGACTCACAACGACACACGGTAAGTTCAGGGTGCAGGACTAGGGCCTACGGCGTAGATGTAGAGGGAGAGAGACAGGACACTGAGGAGAGGGTGACCTCAGAGGGAGGGACTGCAGTGGGAGGACTCAGGAGGGGCCACCGGGTCCTGACGATGCTTGGGGTCTGAGGCCCCAGTGGGCGCCCAGGCCCCAGGGCGCCGTGTGAACATAACCCACACCCTCGGCTCAGGCCGCCCCTTCATCTTCACCCTGCCTGCCCCATGGAGGCAGCAGTGACACAGACGGGGGCGCGGAGCTCGGGCCTGCGTTCCTTCCTCCCCCCACCTGTGACCTGGTCTCCTCTCTGTTCTCTCGTCGCCCGTCCAGGACCGTCAGCCCCAGTGTTCAAAGTGGCTTTGACCCTGATCCTCCAGGGCAATGACGTCACTAGATTAACCTAAACCCACGAGTCGCCCCCTGCACCAGTGAAGACGCGTGTGGGGGCTGCTATGGCACCGTCACCAGGGTCCCCGGAGCCCAGTGACTGAACCACGTGTGTGTCTGTGGAAGGGAGTGAACAGCATCAATGTCACGGATGCAGGACGCCTGTGGGATGCAGACCTCTGCCCCAGTTTTGTCCCATCCCCTTCCTGGGGACACCCAGTGCCCCCAACCTCCTCTCCACCTGCGCCCAGAGCCCAGGGCCGGGTGTGCACTGCAGGGTCTCGTCGTTCCCTTTCCCAGGAGCCCTGCCTGTGAGCTCACATCCATCTGTCCACACGGGAACCTGCCTGCACCCCTCCTGACCCTGAGAGGGCTTCCACGTGGTGGGGGGCAGGAGAAAGCAGAGGAGACCTCCCGCGTCTCCCCCAGCCCTCCTGAGCCTCGCTCATCTGAGGCCGGCTGGTCCCCTCGGTGTCCAGAGCACCTGCCTCTGTCCAGCTGAGGCCCCGCCCCTCCCCCTCCCTTCTCCTCCTCCTTCCTGGACTGGAAGCACCTGTGACTCTTCACGAAGTGGGAGGATGGGGAGGGGGCGGAGGTGAGTCTAGAGAGTGCTGGAGGGTTGTGTTCCCGCCCCACCTCCCTCTGTCTTGTCGTCGAGATGAAACATCCGCTTGCACTTCACCCTCTGCCCCACGAGTCCTGGGCTCCTGGCCCTATGATGGACTTTGTGTGTGTGTACGTGTGTTTGCACACCTGTGTGTTTGTGTGCACATTGGGTTTGTGTGTGCATATGCACCTGCCCCCCAGGTCCTGCACTGACCAGGAGCCTGTATGTCTGTTTTGCTCCATGCTCAGATGTCGTTCGTTATCTCTGAGAAGCAGAGCACTCTGGGGCTTGTATGCTGCAGAAGACTTGTGCTTCTCAAACAGCCACATAGGGGATCAGCCCGACCTGTCAAAACCCGAAGCAATTGGCTGCTCCTGTGCCTGGGGCCAGCCCCCCTCAGCTGCAATCCTGAGAGAGCTAACAAGATCCCTAGGCCAGAGGCCTACAGCAACTGTAAGCCCCTGAACCTAACAACCAGCCACACTGGGGGCCTACTCACTTAACAGAAAAAACAAAAAAAACACACAACAGGAATGTGCTATTACACCTTGCAGCTAACTGCCAGGGCTCCCTGTGGCAATAAAGTGACTGAAGGGTACATAGCAGCCACACAACATGAGCAATACAACCAGATGGCCAGGGTAACAGCCCAGCCTCCCTGGGCACCTGCAGCAAGAGCAACCCCGCCACAACAGAAGGACACATGTGGCCCACATAGGGCTCACTCCTGGAACATTTAGAACTGGTGATGAAAGGGAAGCACACGGCTGGACCTCATAAGGCATCTCTTGCATAAGGCCACCTCTCCAAGATCAGGAGACGTAGCTCACCTACTTGATACATAGATACAAGCACAGAGAAAGAGGCAAAATGAGGAGGCAAAGGAATATGTTCCAGGTAAGGCAAGAGGACAAAACCCCAGAAAAAAACTAAATTAAACAGAAATGAGCAAGCTACCTGACAAAGAGTTCAAACAAAAAGTAATAAGGATGCTCACTGATCTTGGGAGAAGAATGGATGATCTCAGTGAGAATGTCAACAAACAATTGGAAAATATAAAAAAGAACCAATCGGAAATGAAGAGTACAATACTGGAAATGAAAACTTCACTAGAGGGACTCAAAGCCAGAGTAGATGCTACACAAGAACAGATCAGCAAGCTGGATGAAAGACTAGAGGAAATCACCCAAGATGAGCAGCTAAAAGAAAAAATAATTAAAAGGAACGAGAACAGTTTAAGGGACCTCTGGGGCAACATCAAGTGCACTAACCTCCATGTCATAGGTATCCCAGAAGGAGAAGAGAGAAAAAGGGGCAGAGAATCTATTTGGAGAAATAATAGCTGAAAACTTCCCTAACCTAAGGGAGGAAACAGACATCCAGGTACAGGAAGCACAGAAAGCATGAAACAATATAAACCGAAAGATGCCCACACCAAGACACATCATAATTAAAATGTCCAGAATTAAAGATAAAGAGAGAATCCTAAAAGCTGCAAGAGAAAGACAAGTTACATACAAAGGAAACTCCAGAAGGCTATCAGCTGACTTCTCAGTAGAAACTTTACAGGCTAGAAGAGAGTGGCACAATATATTTAAAGTGCTGAAAAGAAAAAACCTATAGCCAAGAATACTCTACCCAGCAAGGTTATCAATCAGAATGAAAGGAGAGATAAAGAGTTTCCCAGACAATCAAAAATTAAAAGAGTCTGTTACCAAGAAACCAGTCCTACAAGAAATGCTAGAGGGACTTATTTAAGGGGGAAAGAGAAGACCACAAATAGGAAAAAATTATCTATTTCCATGATAAAAGGGTAACAGATATAAACACACAAAAAAGAGGTTAGATATGATATCAAAAGTATAAAATATGGGAGGAGGGGAGTAAAAGAGTAGAGCTTTTAGAAAGAGGTCAAACTAAAGAGACCATCAACTTAATACAGATTGCTATATACATAGATTATTATATATGAACCTCAGGGTAATCACAAACCAGAAATCTATAATAAATACACAAAAAACTAAGAGAAAGGAACCCAAACATAATACTAAAGAAAGCCATCAAACCACAAGGGAAGAGAGCAAGAGAAGAAGAAAGGACAGAGAAGAACTACTAAAACATCCAGAAAAAAAGTTAAAAAAAAAATGGCAATAAGTACATACTTATCAATAGCTACTTTAAATGTCAATGGACTAAATGCTCCAATCAAAAGGCATAGGATGGCTGACTGGATAAAAAAAACAAGACCTATTTATATGCTACATACAAGAGACACAATTTAGACCTAAAGACTCGCATAAACTGAAAGTGAAGGGATGGAAAAAGATACTCCATGCAAATGGCAGTGAAAAGAAAGCTGGGGTAACAATACTTATATCAGACAAAATAGACTTTAAAACAAAAACTGTAACAAGAGACAAAGAAGGGCACTACATAATGATCAAGGGAACAATCTAACAAGAGGATATTACATTTGTAAATATCGATGCACCCAACATAGGAGCACCTAAATATATAAATCGGTTGTTAACAGACATAAAAGGAGAAATAGACAGCAACACAATAATAGTAGGAGACTTTAACACTCCACTTATACCAATGGATAGATCATTCAAACAGAAGATCAATAAGGAAACATTGGCCTTAAATGACACATTAGACCAGATGGACTTAGTAAATATACACAGAACATTCCATCCAAAAAACAAAGAATACACATTCTTTTCAAATGCACGTGGAACATTCTCCAAGACTGATCACATTTTAGGCCACAAAACAAGTCTCAATAAATTTAAGAAGATTGAAATAAAATCAAGCATCTTTTCTGACCACAACAGTATTAAACTAGAAATCAACTACAGGAAGAAAATAAAAAAAGCCACAAACACGTGGAGATTAAACAAAATACCACTGAACAATGATTGAATCAATGAAGAAATCAAAGGAGAAATCAAAAAATACTTGGAGACAAATGAAAATGAAAATATGACATGCCAGAATTTATGGGATACACGCAAAACAGTTCTAAGAAGGAAGTTTATAGCAGTACAGGCCTACCTCAATAAACAGGAAAAATCTCAAGTAAAAAATCTAACAGTGCATCTAAAGGAATTGGAAAAGGAAGAACAAGCAAAGCCCAAAGTCCATAGAAGGAGGGAAATAACAGAAATCAGAGCAGAAATAAATGAAATAGAGACTGAAAAAACAATAGAAAAAAATCAATGAAACCAAGAGCTGGTTCTTGAAAAGCTAAACAAAATTGACAAATCTTTAGCTAGACTCACCAAGAAAAAAAGAGAGAAGGCTCAAATAAGTAAAATCAGAAATGAAAAAGGAGAAATTATGAAACCTCAGAAACACAAAAGATTATAAGAGAATACTATGAAAAGCTCCAAAAAATTGGATAACCTAGAAGAAATGGATAAATTCTTAGACTCATACAACCTTCCAAAACTGAATCAGGAAGAAATAGACAATTTGAATAGACCAATCACCAGCAAGGAGATTGAAACAGTAAACAAAAACCTCCCAAAAAATAAAAGTCCGGGACCAGATGGCTTCCCTGATGAATTCTACCAAACAATAAAAGAAGACTTAATACCTATCCTTCTCAAACTCTTCCAAAAGTTGAAGAGGAGGGGAAGCTTCCTAACTCATTTTATGAAGCCAAAATTACCCTGATACCAAAACCAGACAAGGACAACACAAAAAAAGAAAATTACTGTTGAGCCAATATCACCGTTGAACATCAATGCAAAAATCCTCAATAAAATACTAGCAAATCAAATACAACAATACATTAAAAAGATTATATACCATGATCAAGTGGGATTTATTCCAGGGATACAGGGATGGTTCAACAACCACAAATCAATCAACATGATACAACAAAATGAAGAGTAAAAATCACATGATCATCTCAATAGATGCAGAGAAAGCATTTGACAAGATACAGCATCCATTTATGGTAAAAAATCTGAATAAAGTGGGTATAGAAGGAAAGTACTTCAACATAATAAAGACCATATATGACAAACCCACAGGTAATATCATCCTCAATAGTGAAAAACTGAAAGCTATCCCTCTAAGAACAGGAACCAGACAAGGATGCCCACTTTTGCCACTCTCATTTAACATGGTATTGGAAGTCCTAGCCAGAACAATCAGGCAAGAAAAAGAAATAAAAGGGATCCAAATAGGAAAGGAAGAAGTGAAACTGTCACTATTTGCAGATGACATGATTTTATACACAGAAAACCCTAAAGAATTCACCAAAAAACTTCCAGAAATAATAAACGAATATGGTCAAGTTGCAAGATACAAAATCAACATACAAAAATCAGTTGCATTTCTACACACTAACAATGAAGTAGCAGAAAGAGAAATTAAGAATACAACCCCACTTACGATTGAAACAAAAATATTAAAATATCTAGGAATAAATTTAACCAAAGAGGTGAAAGATCTGTACAGTGAAAACTATAAAACATTGTTGAAAGAAATTGAAGACACAAAGAAATGGAAAGATATTCCGTGCTCTTGGATTGGAAGAATTAACATAGTTAAAATCCCCATGCATCCTAAAGCAATCTATAGATTCAATGCAATCTCTATCAAAGTTCCAATGACATTTTTCACAGAAATAGGACAAAGAATCCTACAATTTATATGGAACAACAAAAGACCCCGAATAGCCAAAGGAATCCTGAGAAAAAGGGACAAAGCTGGAGGTATCACACTCTCTGATTTCAAAATATACTACAAAGCTATAGTAACCAAAACAGCATGGTACTGGCACAAAAACAGACACACAGATCAACGGAACAAGATGGAGCGCCCAGAAATAAATCCGTGTATCTATGGACAGTGAATTTTCAACAAGGGAGCCAAGAACATGCAATGGAGAAAGGAAAGTCTCTTCAATAAATAGTGTTGGGAAAACTGGACAGCCACATGCAAAAGAATGAAAGTAGACCATTATCTTACACCATTCACAAAAATTAATTCAAAATGGATTAAAGACTTGAATGTAAGACTTGAAACCATGAAACTTCTAGAACAAAGCATAGGCAGTATGCTCTTCAACATCAGTCTTAGCAACATATTTTCAAGTAACAAGGCTGACTGGGCAAGAGAAACAATAGAAAAAATAAACAAATGGGACTACATCAAACTAAAAATCTTCTGCACAGCAAAGGAAACCATCAACAAAACGAAAAGACAACCTAACTATTGGGAGAAGATATTTGCAAACCATACATCTGATAAGGGGTTAATATCCAAAATATATAAAGAACTCGTACAGCTCAACAACAAAAAAACTAACAACCCAATTAAAAAATGGGCAAAAGATCTGAACAGACATTTCTCCAAAGAAGATATACAGATGGCCAACAGACACATGAAAAGATGTTCAAAATCATTAACTATCAGGGAAATGCAAATCAAAACTACAATGAGATATCACCTCACGCCCGTCAGAATGGCTATAATTAACAAGACAGGAAACAACAAGTGTTGGAGAGGATGTGGAGAGAAGGGAACTCTCATACACTGCTGGTGGGAGTGCAAACTGGTGCAGTCATTATGGAAAACGGTATGGAGATTCCTCAAAAAATCAAGGATAGAACTACCACATGATCCAGCTATTCCACTGCTGGGTATTTATCCAAAGAACTTGAAAACACCAATGTGTAAGGATACATGCACCCCTGTGTTCATTGCAGCGTTATTCACAATAGCCAAGACTTGGAAGCAACCTAAGGGCCCATCAAGGGACGAATGGATAAAGAAGATGTGGTATATATACACAATGGAATACTACTCAGCCATAAGAAACGATGAAATCCAGCCATTTGTGACAACATGGATGCACATTGAGGGTATTTTGCTAAGCGAAATAAGTCAGAGGGAGAAGGTCAAATACCGTATGATCTCACTCATAAGTAGTAGATAATAACAACAACAAACAATCACTTAGAGACAGAGATTGGATGGGTGGTTACCAGAGGGGAAGGCGGAGTGGGGAGGGTGAAAGGGGTGATTAGGCGCATGTGTCAGGTGGGGATTGTAATTAGTAATTGGGTGGTGAACATAATGTAGTCTACACAGAAATCGAAATATAGTGATGATCCTGAAATTTATATAATGTTATAAACCAGTGTTACTGCAATAAAAAATACATAAACAAGAAGTAAAACTCCCGGCCCCTCCTGAGCCTGTATAATTTATTTACCTTCACACACGCACAGAATGTTAATGTGACTTCTTATCTCCAGCTCAGCAAGCAGGACACAGACGCTCAGGCAGGAAGTGGCTGCTGCAAACGCAGCCCGGGGTGTGAGGACAGGGGCCTGCAGACAGACAGACAGACAGCCAGCCCGGGTGACAACCCCGAATCCTCGTCCTCCCGGCCATGTGGCCCTGGGTTCAGTCACCATTCGGGGCCTGCTGCCTGCCTGGGAGCGGGGGTGGGGCTAGTGAATCCTGATTTGCGGACCCCCCTCCACTCCCATCATCCCTTGGGGAAGCCACCTCCCTTCTCTCGGGCCATGTGGACCAGGGGGCAGCACACGACACCCCCACGCCTGCTGCCAGGCTCCCAGGGGGCCCAGGGCCAAGGCCTGGACAGTCCCTGTGCTCCATGCCCGGGTCAGAGGGACGGGCTCAGGGTGGGGACAGGGTCCAAGTCGAGTGTGTGAGACGGAATCCAGGATCTGGGACAATAGGAGGTTGGTCAGCAGAGAGGATGTGGCCCTGAGCTGTGAGTGGACACTGGCACCAGGAGAGGAACGTCCATCTAGACAAGACAGCACAGGAGAGGGAGGGAGATTGAGGATGGAGAGAGTGGGAGACGGACACATCTCAAGGACGTCCTTTGAAGCCCTGGGTCCTGCAGACTGAGGGTGGCCCTCCCCCTGCCCCTGCCCCTGGCAGTCACGTGACCAGCACCTCCCTTTGGGGCCAAGTCAGTTTGGGTTTGATTTTCTGTCGCTCAGACTGACTGTGCGCTGACTACTGCAGAGTTAATATCCACCCCACTGTGTGTCAGACCCGTAGAATAAACCTGCACAGGAGGTGACAGGCCCCTGAGCTCAGTGACCCTTCACTGGGAGGGCAGAGGTGGAGGTGTCACCAAGTGTATGATCCTTAAACAAGGAAGATAAACTGAGGCTGCTCAGGAGGGTCCAGAGTCGCAGGGTCACGGGGCGGAAATGAAGTGACCAGGACCCGATCCCACCAGATGGACTGGAGGCGAAGAGCGCTCCCTCCGTCTCATTAGGAAACCTGTCCCGGCCTCAGACGTCACCGCTCCTCACCCGCCAGGGCCGCTCGGAAATTTACATCAACACAAAACATTATGTTTACAGAAGTCAAACCCTTTCTCAAAGCTTGACTTTTCACTAGCAGCTCCCGGTGCCTGCGTGGTTGTTCAGATGTTCCTGTGAGGACCGGACACGGCTTCACGGGACGGCCTGACAGGGCTCTGGCCGTGGTGCCCAGACGTGGCTTCTCACGAACAGAGGGCCACACCGGAAACTGCGTGGAGGGTCTCCCCAGACCAAGCCCGGGACCCCGAGTCTAGCTGGGGCAGCACAGGAAGCTATGACCACGTCCCAGGGCTCTCCTAGTGACACTAGTGACACGGGACAGGGCAGAGGGAAGGTGAGAGAGAGAAATCATTCCTCCCATCATTCATTCATTTGTCCACGCACTCATTCATTCATTCATTCACTCAACACATATTTACTGAGTCTCTACCTTGTGCCAGGCAGTTTTATGCACTAGAAGCACAACCTTGAATGAAACACACCAAATTCCCAGCCTCGTGGAGGTTATATCCATGCAGGGGAGACAGATATTTCTTAAATAAAACATTCAATGTCAGCTGGTGATTAGAGCTCTGGGTGAGGATAAAGGAGCAGGAAGGGGCAGAGGAGGAGGAGGCAGGGCTGCCAGGTGCAGTTGTCCAGGTTGAGCGCTGCCCAACTCTGGCAGCACAGTTCACATCACAGTAGAAAAACTGCGATCCACACCAGACAGCTCTGCCCCCACACCCAGCTCCTAACCAGGCACCACACGTCTCGGCCCCCATACCGATTCTAGGTCCTCTGGACCCAGACAGGAACCGGGGGACTGCAGGTGCCTGGAGGTGAGTAATAGGGAGGGATGGGGACTGTGGAGAACTGAAGAGGGTTCCCCTCCTAAGGGCAGTGACCCTCTTGTTACACAAACAAACCTGTGCTGGCCCAGCCCCTCTCCAAGGGCTCCTTCAGCCCTGCACCCGAGAGCAGCCCCTGGTAAAGGCGGGATCTCGGGGGGCACAGGGGCCGCTGAGCCGGGACATTTGCTCTGGAGGGAGGGTGTCTCAGTTTCAAAAGTGTCCTGCTGAGAAAAGTGAGGGCGCAGGGCCGGTCTCAGCGTGGGGTGTGCATCTGAAGGATGCAGCTCTCCTGGCAGCTGGTGGGCGGAAGGTCCCGCTGGGACAGGACGCCCCCTCCCCGCACAGCACAGTCGGGCTGAGGCTTGGGGTGAAACCAGCACGCCCGACGGGAGGGGCCGCCGGCCGTCCGTCGGGGCTCAGTCAGAGGCAGTGAGGGCTTGTGCGGGGAAGGAGGGTCAGAGGAGACAGAGGGCCCGCCGGCTGTGTTGGGTGCAGGGGTGTCCACCGCGGGCTCGGTCGGTGGTGGCGATGCCGCAGGGGATGGTGTCACGAGCGCAGGTGGCAGATGGAGCTGCATCTAGACGCCTGTGGGCACCTCCACGTCCTCTGTGCGAGGGTCACACACGGCTGGACGACAGCTCTCGGGACTCGGGCACGGAGGAAGGAGAGCGACTCATGGGGACGTGGGTGAGCCCGTCTCCCACCTAATCCTCCGGAGCGTCCTGAAAACGCAGTTCACCACAGGACAGGCAGCTGCACAGTCGGGTTTCTCCGGCTCCGCCTGAAGGTCAGTTCAGTTCACGTGCTTGGAAATGACGTCCCCGCTCTACTTGTGATATGTTGTGAAAATCGATGGAAATAATCTGGATTTACGGTGCAAACCAAAAAGGTTATCGGTTCCCCTCCTCCTCTGCTGCCCTGGCGTCCTAGTGGGTGACGGGCTGTGTACCTGACGTCCCCTCCACAACCCACGGTCGCCCTGAGTGCGTGGCCCACGTTCCTTCACTCAACAAACATTTGCTGTTGCAGCACCTACTGCATGCCGGGCGCTGTTCTTTGCTGGAGCGCCCGTCTGAGGACACGGAGAGACAGTGTAAATGACACCTAGAGACACTAGGTGGATCCACAGTGTGAGGTGCTACAAAGTAAGAAGTCAGCGCACAAGGAGTGACTGAGGACAGGGAGAGGGTCTCTGTCCAGGGTGGTCTGGAGGCTCCTGGACCGACACCTGCATAGTTGGGAGGAGCCAGCTGACCAGAGGCAGGAAGAGCGCTCCAGGCAGCGGGAACAGCATGTGCAAAGGCCCTGAGGCAGGGGGACCCGCCCTTTCAGGTTCAGGAGGAGGCCAGTGTGGCTGGGACGGGGTGGGAGGAGGTAAGAGAGGCAGTGTGTCCTGACTTGCAGGTCTCGGGGTACGGCGAGCAGGAAGGAGCTTATTCTCCACTGTTTTACCTATTTAACACATTATTAAGTTTCCTGCAAGGCACGGGGCACAGCGGTGGCGATCACATTGAAAGGACACACAGCACTTGGATCTGAGCGCAGCAGCAGCGCTGGAGGGCTCACAGTGTAACCACGACGTGGATTAGCAGCTGTGACAGTGACGACACTGTGCCTTGTCAGGAGAGACCGCAGGGATCCTGGGCAGCCGGGTGCGGAGGGCGGTGCCCGTCCCGCGAGCAGCAGCAGCGGGAGGTAAGCAGGGCTCGGGTGAGTGTAACACCTGAGTCATCCGATACTCGTTTGCGCACCTGGTTGTCGTAGGAAATTCTGACCTGTCATCTTTTTCTCCGCGAGGGGACACTGTCTCTGTTCCAATCTGATAATGGGCTTCAACGGGCTCATGTTTATTGTCATTATAAAAGAAAACACGGTTTACTTGTCCCAAACTACTGAGTTTGAAAGGTCCCCGAGGTGGTGAGCTGGCGGCCGGCAGCGACAGCCCACAGCTCCCAGGTCATGAGGTGACGAGAGCTGGCCTGGTCCTGAGGTCCCACCATGAAGACCACCCGAAGCGGACGGGCCCCGAGGAACCACCTGCCCCTGCAGAAGCCGTCTTGTATGTGGAGGACGAGCCCTGCCCTGGTTGGGCCCGAGTCTGGGGGTTGAGTGGACACGAAGAGCAAGGCCCCCTGAGCTGAGGGGTCAGAGAGCAGCACTGGAAGGGGCCCCTCTGCTGGCTGCCTAAGGAGCAGACGCCCGCCAGGACCCCCACCCGCGAGCGCCATCCTGTGTCTGCGCCCCTGGCCCTCCTCACTCAGCCTGGCTTCACCTCTGCCCCTCCCACGAACCCCCAGCTGGACACTCTCCGCCACGACTTTGCCCACACCCTGAGGCTGGGAACAGTCCTGCCCCTGCATCCCTCCCAACTCCTGGTCCTGTGGTTCACATCAGGAGCAGATTCCCCAACAGAGAGCTCAGACACAGGTGGCCCGGGAAATGCGAGTGAGGGTCTGTGGTGGAAGATTTATTCGGCAACTGGGCTGGGCCATGGTGCCCAGAGATTTGGTCTGGACGCTTCTGTGAGGGTGGTTCTGGTTGAGACTGACATTTAAATCAGTGGACTTATGGGCCGGCCCCGTGGCTTAGCGGTTAAGTGCACGCGCTCTGCTACTGGCGGCCCAGGTTCAGATCCCGGGCGTGCGCCAACGCACTGCTTCTTGGGCCATGCTGAGGCCACGTCCCACATACAGCAACTAGAAGGATATGCAACTATGACACACACTATCTACTGGTGCTTTCGGGGAAAAAAGGAGGAGGATTGGCAATAGATGTTAGCTCAGAGCCGGTCTTCCTCAGCAAAAAGAGGAGGATTAGCGTGGATGTTAGCTCAGGGCTGATCTTCCTCACAAATAAATAAATAAATAAATCAGTGGACTTGGAGTAAAGCCAATTGCCCTCCCTCATGTGGTGGGCCTCGTCCAATCAGAGGAAGGCCTGGAGAGAACCAAAGGCTGACCTCCTCGAGGTCAAGAGGGAATTCTGCGGCAGGCGCCTTCGGACTGGAACTGCACCATCGGCTCTCCTGGGTCTGCAGCCTGCCGGCCAGCCCTGCCAAGTTTGGACACTCCAGCCTCCACTCTCGCTGGACCAATTCCTCACGGTAAGTCTCTTTGCATATACCCGGCCGTCCTCCGGGTTCTGCTCCCCTGAGAACACTGACTGCACGGGCTCTGAGCGGGCACCACTGGACCGGCTCTTGGGACGACCCTGGAACCATGTGGGGCCTGGGAAGTGAGTGGAAGGCCTGGCTGTACCCGGGGACTCACACAGGGAGGCTGGGGCAGCCCCTCCCTGATTCTCCCAGGGCACGTCTCCGCAGCGTGAGTCTCCCTCTCCTTCATCAACACCTCGAATTCATCCTACCTTTTCTGCGCTGGCTGCTCCGTGAATTAATGAGTTTGTCTGTGAGTCACGGAATTCCAGGAAAGCTCTGAAATCCAATCAGTCCACCAAGGGCACCCTCAGGGCGTTCGGTGCTGAGGGTCCTGCCCGATGTCACAGGATGAAGGTGCCTGGGCATCTCAAGGGGAAGGTGGACTTTCCCCTGGTTTGAGGAGAAAGGGCTGTGATTTTGTGTCACTGTGTGTGGGCAGAGAATGTTTCTGGAGCTTGCGATATTTTGACAAAAATTCGTTTGCAAAAATTTATGAGCCTGAGCAACACATTCGTTTTCGTGACACAGAATGAAATAAGGCAGGCATTTCCCAAGTTTCTCCGTTTAGTTCGTTGGGCACCATGTGCATTACACCTCAGCTTGTCAAAATGTTTTAACTCATGAATTTGTTTTTTAAAAGTGTGTGATTGGCAGGAAGCGGAGGAGGGTGCCCCTCCTGAGAATAACTATGGCGATTATTTCAACGTGTCCTTGAGCGAACATCATGGGGACAGGGAGGCCCCAAGACGGAGGGTGGGGCAGGGAGGTGCCGTCCCAGGCAGGAGACCCCCAGCTCCTCTGCTCACTGTGTCCAGAGACCTGGGCTCAGCGCTGCCCTGGGCTCACAGGGCCCTCAGAGAACGGGGTGTCCATGGAAGGGGGAGGGGCAGCCTGGTCAGGAACCCCAAGGGCCCCCCAACCTCCTGCAGGAATCCCATCCGGGGGCCTGCAGTCTTGGGGCCCCACGGAGGCCTTGGCGTGAGGAGTGGGGGCTGGAGGGGCCTGGAGATGTCCCCCAGCGCCATGTTCCTAGAGCCCCCAGTCACGCCCATCCTCAGGTCCCTCTGCCTCCCTGGAGGTCACACCAGCCCCCAACAACCTGGAGGAGCCCCCACCACAGCCAGCAGAGTGGGCCTCTGAGAAGCGGGGTCTCCAGGGACACGATTCAGGTATGGACTGGCTGACCCTCTCAGGGAGCCCAGGCCAGGCCTGGCGCTGAGGATGGGCCCGGGGACAGGGACACGGGCCCCCACAGGGGCTCTCAGGCTGGGAGCCGAGGCACGATCTGGGGGGCCCAGGGCACAATGAAAATGCAGAGCCGCTGTTCAAAATCAGGAAAAGTTGCTGTTATAGGCGCTAAAGTATGAGCTTCTTTCTCCTTCTGTGGTTTCTCTGGACTTGTCATGGGTCTCATTTGTTCTTTAATGTTCTAGGTAAATAAAAATTAAATGTTTAAGTTGTTAGCATGAACTTGACCATTCATTTTTATATTCACAACAATAGTTTAAACGCAAATATGAACATTTAACTCCTAAGAGAAACCACCAAAATGACACAGGTCACATTGTGTGGCTCTCTAGAGGGTGCCTGGAGGAGGCCAGGGAGACGGACAACAGCCAGCCCCCGGGAAGGTGCGAGGAGGGACCCCAGGCATGGAAACCGGGACACTTGCAGGGCGAGTGCAGCCCTCACAGGGGACAGGCACACTGCTCTGAAGGCCAGAATGCTCCATCATCCTCTCCAGGGACCATGGGAGCCCCTGTCCTCATCCTCCTCCCCCAGACCCGCAGGGAGCCCGGCTCACAGCTGCTCAGCCAGGCTTGCTAACGAGCCCGTGGGGGAGCACACCCCTCACGGTCAGGACACACGCCCTGCCTCCCTGCGTGTCTCAGGCTTTAGAGGAAGGGGTGTTCACCCCACAGAGACAGAGGCCCAGGAGGGACAGGGGAAAGGTGGCTGCTGCCTCAGTTCCCTGGAGCGACCCGGGACGCTGGGACTCCCCAAGATCCACACGTGTCCAGCGGCTTCTCCCCTAGACCCAGACCCCGCCTGCAGTGGGCTCAGTGAGGGCAGCTCAGGGCAGAGAGGCCACCACCCAGAGAACAGCTCTGTCTGCAGGGCTCCCTCCAATGCCAAGTCTCTGACCTTCACAGCAGCCTGGTGTGCCCGCGGATCTTCAGAGATCTCCCCGAGCGCCCCTCCCGCCTTGACTCCACACAGGGAGGAGCTCCCCTGAGCCCAGCAGGGACAGCCTCCTCCCACCTCTGGGCGAGGAGCAGCCTGTCACAAACACCTCCAGCTGAAATCCGCCTCCCGGGAAAAGTGTTCAAACGGAGACTCTGCCAGGAAAGTGTTTCATTTAGACTTTCTTCTCCTGGTGGGTGTCTGCTTCACACAGCCTTGTCCTGAACTCAGTTTAGTGGAGAAATCTCCGCGGGCTGCTGGAGAGAGCAGAGGGGAGAGTTAGGTGAGAAAACTAATTTCAGAGAGACTGTGATTGACCGTAGCCTCTGCGTGAGACCGTCCACCAGCCACAAGTGGAAAGACAAAGAGCAACGGCAGGGATATCGGCCTGTGTCTGACAGACAGAGGCTGGTGTGCATGATCGCAGGCACTTCCACAGATCGACAATAGCAGAGAAACCCAGACAGAAAGGCGGGCAGCGTCAGGAACAGGCACTCACAGAAATATGACAAAATCCAGTTGAACACAAGAACAGATGCCCCCGCTCACTGAGCAGCCGGGCACTGAGTGCAGCAGGTCTGCGACATCTCTGCCCTCCCAATCCACACCGACATGCTCTGGAGTGTGGACACAGCCGGGGGACACCAGCCCCCACTCCCTCACTGTGGCAGCTCCAACGCCTCCTGTGGAAACTCCCCAGGAGGTGGGCACATCAGAGGCCTCACTCACAAAGAGATCCAGCACCTGCCCTCTGATGTCCGTCCCCGACCCCCTTACCAAGCACAATGCCAGAGCCACTGACCACGGTGCTACTGCAGGAAACAGGGTTCGTGATGTTAGTGAGCCGTCCCAGGATGCCCGGCACAGTGGGGCCCTCAGTACAGAGTGGGAGACCCACCCATGTCCACCTCCTTGCCTGAGGCACGTTCATGCTCCCCTGCTGAGGAGAAGCCAGGAAGGGAGGTTTTCTAAAGGGGAACTCAGCTCCTGCCTTATAAAGAGGGATCTAGGACAGGAGGGACAGCTGCTGGAGGGGGAAAGCTCCACGTCATCAAGAACATGAGATATTAATAATAATGATGATAGTAATAATAGGCACAGGCTATGCTCCAAGCCCTGCCATGACCTCACTAAATCTCCTCCTCTTCCTTGCAGGAGGCCCCATCATCACCATCATCATCGTCACCACCATCACCATCACCACCATCATCATCCCCATCATCACCATCTTCATCATCACCACCAACACCACCATCATCATCACCATCATCACCATCTTCATCACCACCACCAACACCATCATCACCCCCATCATCATCATCACCACCATCACCATCACCACCGCCATCATCCCCATCAACATCATCACCATCATCACCATCACCACCACCATCATCATCACCATCACCATCATCCCCATCATCATGAACACCAAGACCATCATCATCATCATCATCACCACCATCATCACCATCACTATCGTCATCATCATCATCAATATCATCATCTCTATCCTGGTCATCATCATCACCACCACCATCATCCCCATCATCATCGCCACCAACACCATCATCACCATCATCATCATCACCACCATCACAATCATCATCACCATCATCCCCATCATAATCACTATCACCACCACCATCATCCCCATCATCATCATCACCATCATCACCACCATCATCATCCCTATTTCACAGTTGAGGAAGCCCAGCCACAGGGAGCTAAGTGGTGTCCACATGATAAAGTAATTAAATTGCTCCAAAGCTCACAAAATCCCCTTTTCCCCTGGGTTCTCCTGGGCCAAGATGAGCAGTGGTGACCCCCAGCTGACCTGGCCTCACTCAGACAATGGAGGGGAGGCATAGGAGAGGGGCTCACTTCTATCCTTTCAAGGTGTGACCCAGAAGGTGCTCCCTTGACCTCTGCTCACAGTGCATTGGCCAGAACTGGTCACATGGACACTGAGGCTGCGAAGGAGGCTGGGGAATGTAGTCCTTGCTCTGGGCAGCCATATGCCCTGATCCCACTCAGGGATCTAATTCACAGAAGGGGCTGATGTGGAGGGAGGAGGCCTGGAGTCTACATTTCTAACAAGCTCCTGGTGATGGTCCTGCTGCTGGTCTATGGGCCCCAGTCTGAGTAGCAAAGCTTTAGGGGCTCAAACACACCCGTGTCCTTTCCCTGTGAGTGACATCTGCTCAAGGCCAATGGGAGGTTCCCATTCGGTCCTGTAACTCATCAGCACTCAGAGTGCATTCTGCTGAGCCTCCTGATTGACCCCGGAGGACAGACCTGTGCGTTTTCCTCAGCTAATCAGTGCAGCATTTCCTGCAGCGGATTCTCCCCTAGAGCACATCCCCGGGGGGCCTGGAGCCTCTGTTTGTTTCCCAAGCCTTGATCTGATGCATGTAATGAGAGCACAGAGCTGGCTTATGAGAGGGTAACTTCTCCTGTCGATATCAAACACACGCAGGGCATCGCCAAGCCTGCTCATTACCATTCCAAATGTGTTCCGAGATGGGAAACTAGAAATCTACAATCCTCACCAATCTCTCTCTTTGTCTCAAACGTCAGAGGGGAGTAAATTTGAGTCCCAGGATGGGCATGAGAAGACACTGAGTCCCAGAATGAGGGGAGAGGACCCCTGGGGCATCCTGGGCAGTGAAGCCTGTGACTGCGAAGTGCAGACACTACGGGGATGGTGGGGTCACAGAGAGCCACGCTGCAGCCCCGTGGGCATGACACACTATCCTCAGGGACCTGGAGCTGCGTCCTCATGGCCTCCAGCCCTGAGTCCCTTCACCCATACTGGCAATCAAATGTGAGCTGACCCCCGTGAGAGGCAGAGAGGCCCATAAACCCTAATTCCACAGGGATCAGCTCTCTGCAAACCCGCTGACATCTCAGGTCACTTCCCCTGGGCTGCTCTGGCCAAGTCAGGGAAGGACAGCGAGACTTTCGTGGGATTTGACTCTCCACATGGCAGTTACCTCCTTGAAGGACTTACAGACCCGTGACCCGGCCTCCCTGCATCATAGTGAGGTGGGCAGCTTCCCCGTGCCCGAGACTGCATGCCCCTTCCCCCCGCAGTCACACTATTCCACACACCGTTTACAACAAAGGGGTCCACCCAGATCCCCTGCCAGGGGCTTCCGAGGCTCAGCTGGGTGAACCGTATCCACCCAGACCCCCATCACTTAACCAGAAGTCCGTGGGAAGACATTTAATTCTACTTTTTCCCTCCGAGCTCGTGAGTTCAGTCACCACTGCAGTGGACATTCTAACTCTGGCCCCCGCTGTCCGTGTGTGAGCGTCTCTCCAGGGTCGGTTCTGAGAAGCGGAGCTGGAGGGGCCCAGGGCCTGTGGACTTTTGTTCTGATAGATACACCCAGATTGCTCTCCGCAAAAGGCTATTCAAACTCCCATTCTCACAAACAGAATGTAAGACTCCTGTTTCCTCACATCGTTGCTAATACTCGTCATTATCAGTGTTTCTCATTTTCGCCAAACAGGCAAAAAAGTACATCTTGTTTTAGCTTGTTTTTCCCTCATTCCTACTGAGGTGGGCATTTTTCGTGTTTGTTGGCCTTTTGTAATTTCTTTCCTGTGAATCGTGTGTTATATCCTTTGCCTGAGTTTCTCCTGGCTTGTTTATCTTTTTCATATGACTGTGTGAAGGTGATTACATTTCCAACACATGACTCTCTCGTTACGTGTTGTGCAAATGTTTTCTCCGAATCTGTGGGTAATCTCCCAACTGTATCTTCGGTCAGATAGAAATTTTAAATTGTGATGTAGTCAAGCTTGTGTGCTCTTTATTTCAGCCTTCTGAATTTTTTTTTCTTGTTTAAGGTCTTTTGTCTCTCCAGGTCACATTTTCTTATATTTTTGTGCAATTTTTTTACAGTTTAGTTTCACAGGTCTTAAATCTATCTGAAATTAACTTTTGGAAATGGTGTGAGGTTGAAGATTAATTTTATTTTCTCTTCCACAATAATAGACAAGGGTCTCCACACCACTTACTGCCATCATTCCCCTATGGATATGAAATTCCTCCTTTCCTTTGTTAATTTCACACACGCTAATGTCTCGGTTTCTAGACTTTCGTCATGTTTTATTGACCTACTTGCTCTACTGAGGTCAGCTCCACCCTGTTGTGTATACTACACACTGTACACCACACTTTCTCCTCCTCCTCATCCTCCTTTCTTGTCTTTACTGCTGTTGCCCTTTCTCTTCAAGATGAATTTTACAATTCGTGTGTCAACGTCCCTAAAGATTTGTGTTGAGATCTTGATTGCTGTCGCACTGAACGTGTAGATTGCAATGGGAAGAGCGCTCAGCTGCACAACTTTGAGGCTTTCTCTTCAGGAACGTAGCCAGTCTCTGCTTTCTTCTGTCAGGGCATTTTAATGTCTTGCACGGAAGGTTTCCAGTCTTGTCACAAAGACCTCACATGTTCATTAGGCTTACTCACAGATGTCAAAGGTCTCGCTGCTGTTGTGAATGGCAACTTTTTCTGTTGAATCTTCTAACTGGTTACTGCTGATAATTAGAACAATTTTGATTTTTTTGATTTTTAATTTTTCTAAGTCCTTCTGATTTGTAATGTTTGTTATTGGGTTTTCTACGTAGACAATCACATATTCTGCAAATATCTCTTCCTTTTCAATATGGATACCTCTTTTTTTTCTTGTCCTATGCATTAGCCAGCTTCTCCATCAAAAGTCATTTGTGTCTGGGGCCGGTCCGGTGGCGAGTGGTTAAGTTTGTGCACTCTGCTTCAGCAGCCAGGGGTTCACAGGTTCAGATCCCCCACGCGGACCTACACACCAATCATTAAGCCATGCTGTGGCAGCATCCCATATACAAAGTAGGGGAAGATTGACACAGATGTTAGCTTAGGGACAATCTTCCTCACCAAAAAAAAAAAAAAAGTCATTTGTGTCAATGATATCAGACATTGTTAATGTGTTTCCTGACTTCAGTGGGAAAGCACTGATATTTCACCACAAAATGTAAAATAAATGAGTTTCTCTCAGTTCTTGGAACTTGGCCTGTTTACAACATCTTGTACTATACTCCTGCTTAGGGTCTAAAAATGTTTTAAAAACCATACACCCAATTGTGGGCAGATGAAACGGGTGTTGAAATAAACCAATCAGAGCTGCTGCCCAAGAGTGTCAGCCGGGTTCCTGACTCCGGGTGGGAAAAGGTGGTCTTTCCTCCTGAGGGAATGGACAGAGTGAGATCTGAGTTGCCTTTGAGCTCCCATGGCCTCCATGACTCAGGCCAGAGCCCTGGACGATGGGTCAGCCGCCATCCCCTCTGCCTCTCACACAGCCCTGAGAGCTCAGTGTTACGACGTCACTGAGAGAGGAGGCCCTGAGTCTGAGGAGATGTCCGATGGTTTGACCAGGGCTCATGGCCAGTGGGGTCTGGAGACAGAACCCACCCCTGTCTGGACCATGGTTCTTCCCCCATAGTGTGAACGGTAAGCAAGGAGAATGAACGACTGACAGCTCTTCTGGAAAATAAATGGGTATTATCAATAAAACACAAGAATTAACCCCACAGAGACTTCACAGGGATGGTGCATGCTTTTTACACACCTCTTCCTTATGAGACCGGCCAAGGCCACTGCTCAGCCCAGAGGAAATTTATGTCTTGTAGAGACAACGGGCTCAACAGCTCCTATGCCTCCTCCATGAGCGGAGCCCCCACACCAAATGTGGACCCAAACTCCCAGCAAGACAGTGGAGGAGATCAGACAGAAAGGGTGGCCCACGGTGCAAACACAGGGTCACCCCCCCTTTCGTGGAACAGCAAGTGACACGTTTCTCCCCAGTGTTCTAGAGAAACACGAAAACAGTATTATGATTTGAATAAAAGAAAAAGTGAGACTTTTAAAAGGAATTTCAGGTTTATACAGTCAACTCCTTCATTGCAGATGAGCTGGCTGCCTCAAGGAAAGCCCATTGTCGTTGGAAGACCTTTCCATATGGTCCCCCTAGTCACCTAATCCATCTGCTTCCCCCAGAAAGAAACGGTCACTTGTCATCTTGGGAAGTCTTACACCACAGGAGTCGGAGGGACATTGCCAACGTCTCCATCGAAAGTGAGTGGCCTCGTGTGTACAGATTAGCAGTAAGGATTTCCATCTTGTCCCTACAAGACAGTGGATGTAGGGAAGTAGTTGTACCAGACCCCATACTCCACGGAAGCAAAACCATAGGTGAAGAAAGAAACTCCTGACTCTCAGCTCCAGGCCTGAGCCAGGCGCAAGCCTCGGAAGCCCAGGGGAGAAACCATGATGATGAAGCCAACCTCCCCACGTGGTGTCAGCAGTGTCACCAGAAACATCTGGTTCTCGCCCTTCTGGACACATGGAAGCACTGCACATCCTGATCCGTTGTGTCTGGGTGGGGCCAGGGACTGGTTCTGGCCGATGAGTTTTGAGTGGAAATGACACATGCCATATCCACGTCAAAGCATTTAACTGCCAATGTGAGACTCTCGGGGACTCTCTTTCCTCCTGGCACAGCAACTAGCAGCTTTCAAGATGGCGGCTGCTCCAGCTGCAGTGAGCAGTGCCTCCTTCTGACCCAAGCAGGATACGGAACGAGTAAGGATAGATGGTGTGATTGCAGCACAGCTTAGCCTGTTCTGACACTGGTACCTCTAGCTCTTCTCCTCTTGTCTAGGGCACTAAAATGTAGCATTTCCTTGCATGTGGCAGGAGCTCAATGGATGGATATGGATGGCAGATAATGGTATGGTGCCACAGCCCTCCAGAGACACAGCAGAGGAACCAGCCAGAACTTGGAACTTTCTCTTTACTCAGATCATGCACACAGATGTCAGTTGTCTTTATGGTGTCATTGTCGTATATACAGGACAAAACTTGGGAGGGGAAAGAGTCATAACCAAGTAGTGTGATGCTGCACAGAAGGAAGACCTAGCTCCTGATCAAAATTATCTTCTCACCCAGCCAGGCCGTTGCCCTTCCATGACCTCTAGAATGCTGTTTATTTGAGCTAAGTGTTGACCTATTCTGGGTCCTTAATAAAACATGCAGCCATGCCCAATAAATGTGGGATACTGATGCGTGCAAGGGAGAAAGGAGACGGGGTGTGCAGGGGGCTGGGGTGGGGCCACGGGAGACTACATGTGGGGAGAGCTGCTGCTGGGGTGGCGTTTGGGCTCAGCTCTCATTTGCCCTGACTCCCTGCAGGGCGATAATGAACAGGATGCTTTACACTGTCTCCTTCAGAGCAGGAACAACGCTGAGCTTCTCCATGCAGGGCGCTGCGGGAGGAAAGCAATGGGGGCCAGCGATGTGGCTGGGAGGACCCTCAGGGCTGCTCAGCCCCGGCCAGGGTCCAAGTCCTCTGCCACCTCCCGGCCCCAGCCTGGTGTCCACCCTCCCGCAGCCACTTTCCAGGACCCCCGTGCTCCAGCCTCCTGCAGCAACACCCTGCCCTCTGTACCCCACACGTGGGACCCCAAGGGGACTTCCTGATGGCCCAGCGACTGGGGACTCTCTGCCCTGAGCAAACCAGGGAGCTTCTCTGCCGTCCAGGGAGCTGCACCTGCACCTTCTCCAAGGGAGCCTGAGCCCAGCCGGGGAAGGTCCCTGCCCTGTGTCCTGCCTGAGGCACCCTCCCTCAGCCACAGAGGGTCAGGAGGGTCTTCTTACGTCTGTAGTGATTCCTTCATCAAAGTGTAGTCATTCTCCAATCCCCGTGTAGTCTCTGTCTCCTGGTTGGGTGTACGGACCCAAGCTGACACCCCAGTCAGGAGGAGAAGCTTCGGGACAGCTGGGGACAGGCCTCCCAGAGGAGGGTCCACGTGGCAGAGGAATGGGGTGGAAAGGAGCTGAGGAGCTGGAGGGTCCTGGGGAGGCTGGGGGCTGAGGGGTGTGACGGGGAGAGGCCGGGGAGGCTGGAGCTGAGGGCAGGGCAGGGTCCCCGGGGCCTGGTGGGCCATGAAGGTCATGGATTTTATCCCCAGGACGAGGGGACCACTCAGGGGGTTGTGGGGCCAATCTTGACCAGTATGGATGCCCCAGTCAGTGCTGACATGGGGGTGACCGTGAGCCCACACTGGCCTACAGACAGGAGGAAACAAGGTCATTACGTGGATAACTGAAATACAGAAGGACTCCTCCCAAGAACCTGGACAACTCAGGCCAGGTGGACTCCGGCTGGAAGTGTTTCTCTGGTCACCTCCACCTCCCCCTGCTCCCCACGCAGGTGCTGGCTGCGGGAGCTTCCCTCCCCTGCAGAGGGTGATAAGGAGCCACCCCCCACTCCCAGCACAGGAGTTCTGTCCTCTTCCCCAGGGGAACAGCAGACCCCTCTTCCCTCCCCAATAAGCTAGCGCATCCCTGGACTTGACACAGACAAGTCACTCTCTATAGATTTAGATTAGCATTTTAAATAAACTCAGTCCCTCTGGAAAGATAGCAAAAGTTCATTAGTGTTGTGAAATGACATTTTCATCAATTCCTTGCATGTGAAACCTAATTACAGCTCTCCAGGGAGCAATCTGGTGACTCAGACCCACCAAGCCACCAGCTGAAGCTTGGACATCAAAGCAAAGAGAGCCGGGACACAGCCTGGCTGAGCGGGGCTCAGGCCGGGGGAGCCGGGCTGCCTGGGGAGGAGGGGCTCCTCCCCAAACTCAGAGCCCTGGACCCTGACCTTGGGTGGGCTGGCCACCTGACTGGCAGCCACGTCAGCAGAGCTATAGCCAGGGCCGATGACCACCCTCCCGGAGGCCCTTCCTCACTGCGCTGCAGAAACAGACATTAATCCCTAAACCAGACAAGCAGAATCCCCCACCAGTGTACTGGCCTTAAAGCTGATAGAGGCTCCTAATTGTGAGCCTTCACTCGTTCAGCCAACAAATATGTATTAATTGGACGCATTAAAATGCATTTACCTGCAAAGGCAATTCAACAGAAAAAGCATAGTCTTTCCAACACAGCATTTTAGCAAGTGGACATCCATGTGCAAAAAACGATCCCAACAAAACCTCACACCTCGTACAAGAATTACCTCAAAATGTACCATGAGTCTAAATGTAAAACGCAAAATTATAAAAATTTTTAAAAGAAAATGTTGTGACCTTGGGTTAGGCAACGCCGAAAGCACAATTCTGAAAAAAAATAATGATAAAGTTGACTCATCAAAGTTAAAATCTTTCTCTACATAAGACATTATGGCGAGAATGATAAGACCAGCCACACACTGGCAGAAAATATT
Source organism: Ceratotherium simum simum (assembly GCF_057802395.1). Lineage (NCBI taxonomy): Eukaryota > Metazoa > Chordata > Mammalia > Perissodactyla > Rhinocerotidae > Ceratotherium > Ceratotherium simum. Next base: position 30,740,152 of record NC_141934.1, read on the forward strand.
TGCAGTTTAGATACCTGACGATGAACTTGTAATAGAATACATAAATAGCTCTTAAAATTCCATGATAGCAAAACCAAGAACTCAATTGTTTAAAACTGGCTAAAGATTTACACATTTTACCAAAGAAAATATGAAGGTGACAAATAAGCACGTGAAACGATGCTCAACATAATGAGTTATCAGAAAAATGCAAATGAAAGCCACAATCAGATAGCAGTAAACACCTGCTAGAATGGCTCAAGTTTAGTACATGTAGAGAAAGAAAAGAATGACCATGCCAAATGCTGTTGAAGATGTGGAGCAGCAGGGACTCTCAGACGCAGAATGACACAGACGCTCTGGAAACAGTTGGGCAGTTTCTCACACAGTTAAACATACCCTCACCATACGACCCAGCAATCCCACTCCAGGCATTTGCTCAAGTGGCGTGAAAACCTGTGTTAACCCACACACAGATTTATGTAAATGTCCATAGCAACCTTATTTGTCATTGCACAAACTGGAAACAACCCAAGTGTCCCTGAGCCAGTGAATGGAGAACAAACTGGCACGTCCATACAGCGGAACACCACTCAGCAGTAAGGAGATCAGGCTATTGATACACACAACAGTGTGGGACGAATCTCAAGTGAGTTCTGCTCGGAGAAGTAGCCAGACTCTAAAGGTTCTATACTGTATGATTGCATTTACGTGAGGTTCTGGGAGCCCAGAGACCAGATCAGCAGTTTCCAGGTATGAGGGCTGCGGGGAGCGGGAAGCACTAAGAGAAGCATGAAGGGGCTCAGGGGAGCTGATAGGATTGTTCTGTCTGCGGTGGTGCTTACCCGACTCGACGCATTTGTCCAAACTAAAGAACAGTGCAGCAAAAAAAGCATGTCAATTAAAAGATAAATTTCAAATTGCATTTACTCTTTAATCAAATGGTTCTCCAGGAATGATTCCCACGGAGGCACCCACATGTGCAGAAAGGCGCTGAGCATGGACATTTATCACTGCATCACGTGTCACAGCAAAGGACTGGAAAACTGAGAAGTAGCTGCCACCGGGGATGGGTTAACTAAGTTCTGGAACATGCAGGCCACACTTTCCAGTGTGTGTGGTTGTGTGAAAAAGCAAGTGCAGACAAGTGTACACGGTACCCTTCCGTCTGTACGGAAATAAGAGACACATTCAGGCACTTCCTTGTAAATCACAGAATTCTCTGGAAGGATGAAGAAGCAGCTGATAACGCTGGTTGTATCTGGGGAGGGAACTGGGAGACTTATCTTCAGTGAGTGGCCTTTACTGCTGGAGTGTGCATTGTCTGTTCAAATAGATGGATTTCTGAATTGCTGGCTCTGGTGTGCAGCGCTGCGGCTAGGAGATTTGCCGTCCTCTGACACCTCAGAAGAAATAGCCCAGGTGTCTGAGAACCGCCCAGGCCCGCCATGAGGTTGAGTTCAAGTAAATCTAAGGAGATTTGGCCCCACGACTTCCGCCTGGCACCTGCACGGATGACACGCGCTCTTTGCCAAAACCTGCCCTGCTCACCGTTTCCGGGCACCGAGTGTTCCAAATACAAGAGAAACCACGGTGACATGTCAGTAAGAACACAGTGACCCGCTGCCATCGGCTTTCAGGGGAGTGAGCACAGGGCAGCAGGAGGAAGGCCCTGCAGAGGAGGCTCTGTGCCCAGTGGGTGCCCTCACCCCAAGGATGGGGGAGCACAGGATCCCGAAGGATGGGCCACCTGGGGCGATTCCATCATGGCAGGCTGGGCACCAGAGCCAAGGTCCCAGGGGGGGGGTCAGTGATCCCTTGACCTCTCAGCAACCTTCATTCATTCATTCATCCATCCAACAAATGTTTACTCTGCAAGAGCTGGGAATAGAGTCCTTAGCAGGGAAGATGAGGTCCCTGCCTCCTTGAGTCAGCGCTGAATGGGGGAGGCAGACAGTAGCCACGTACTCTCCCTCTCGTCTACTGAAATCAACTCTTTGTTGAAGAAACTGTATTCACATAGCAACAGAAATAAAAAATTTTTAAATTTCTTATGAGATGAAATCTGTATTTTAATTTGTCCCTATTACTGATACTTATACATAGGAATTTTTAATTTGTATGTATTTGCAGCATTACCATAAATACACAATTTGTATTCTACATTTTCCTCTTTTCATTATAATAGTTTGCTGAAGTCTTCCGTCTTAGTCCTACAACACAAACAGTCTCTTCTTTTCCACACCCCTGTGCACCCGCACAAGCCCAGCACCCAGTGGTCCCCGTTATCCCCTGGTGTGTGTTCCCTCTCCCTTCTCCACATCCGTGCAATCACACACACACGTACACGTACATGCACATAAATACAGGGGGTTTTCCAACACGTGCTTTTCCACTCCTGTCCCTTAACCACGGGTTGGGGACATCCTTCAGGTTAGTGAATTCCCCCAGCCCTTTGCAGCAGCTGCAGAAAATCCCACAGTGTTGGTGGACCCTCGTGTCCTGGACCGTCCTCCCCGAGCTGGGCATCGGGTGATCACTCCCTGTTCCGGGCCACTACAAACAGAGCTGCCGTCACCACCCCTGTGAGGATGTCCTTGTGTGTTTCTTTTTTTCTATGTCACACAATGAATGGATGTTAACCTCACCGTTGCGAGAAGCTCCCGAGTCAAATGGATGTTAACCTCACCGTTGCGAGAAGCTCCCGAGTCAGTAGGACAGCAGCTGGTCTGGGGTCGGGAGGCTCCTCGAGGGAGTGAAGGCGGTCAGAGCCTTCAAGGGGGAGGAGACGAGCCAGCGGGGGAGGGTCCCGGACAGAGGGACTAGCAGGTGCCCGGACCTGGAGGGGGCTTGGAGTGGACCAGAGCAGGGAGCAGGCTGAAGGTGAGCAGGCCTGAGAGGGAGAGGGGCAGGACCTCAGGGTGGGGCCCGGCACATGGTGAGGGTCCTGGGGTCTCCCAAGCACAGGGAGAAGCCTCTGAGGGTCTCCCACAGGAACTGACTCACTCAGAGTGGCGTCTGCACAGCCCCTGGCTGTGAGCTGGGGAAGGGGGCAGAGGGGAAGATACAGTCCGGAAGGTTCTGCTTGAAAGAGAAGATTGTACAGGAAGTAGGCGCTGGGGGAGGCTGGGGGAACATTGGGGTGGCTCGAGATGTATTTGGATGCGCAGTCCACGGGCTTCATGACTGTTTGGCGGGGAGGGGAGAGAAGTTTCTGTCACGTCCCCAGAGTTTCTGGTGTAGGAATCAGCAGGAGGGAGCTGGGGATGTTGGAAGAGGGACGGATTCAAGAGGAAGGTCCCGAGCTCAGCGGGGACATGTGGAGGTTGAGGTTCTCTGAGATGTCCAGGTGCGATGTCAAAAAGGCAGTTCTGTCTGGAAGAGCGGGCTGGGGTCAAGGCAGGGGGAAGTCTGGGGTTGTTAGCAGATGGCATTGGGGCCTCAGGGGAGGGGACACTGCCTAGGGAGCTGGGTCCAGGATTTAGCAGATCAACATGCAGGACACCTGTTAAATTTGAGTTCCAGACAAACAGCAAATGATTTTTCGTATAAGCATAACCCATGCAATATTTGGGACAGACTTATACTAAAATTATTTGTGTTTATCTGAAATTCAAATTTAACTGGGCATCCTGTATCTTATCTGATAAACCACCGGGGAGAGACTGTAAGGTGAGGAAAAACCCCTGGATGGAGGTCTGGGGAGTTCCAGGAAAGTGGGACCAGCGGTGACAATCTGCCATCCGGGTGGGGGTTGGACGTTGGGGAGGCTGTCACATAGCATTTCAGTCCTGAGCCCCCGGACTGAGGGGATGCTGTGGGGGGATTTCCTGTGGATGCAGTACCTCGTCCTGGCACAAGGGGCAGCCTTGTGCTGTGCAGGGCTCCCTGTGGTAGGGGTGGGGGGGTGCTGCTAGTGAAATAATACAGATGGCCAATGCGGAGTATGGCTGAATTCTAACTCACTTTATTTTATTTCACTTCTGGACATCAGGTTGCATCTTATACATTTAAAGTCTCAGCATATTTGTTCTTTTTTTTTTTACTTAACAAAAATGCTGTTACTAAAGGGCTGGTGTCCTAGGTTGGAGAGAAGATGAGGCATGAACACAGGGCCCCTTTCTCAGGCTCCGCCCGCCCCTGAGGCTCCTCCCAGGCTCCTGGGGCAGCGTCTGCCCTGGGGTAGTGGACACAGCCGGACCCTGGGGGGAGCCCTGGGTCAGATCCTGGCTCCACCACTGCAGGATCAAGGGGTGTAACCCCAGGCCCCCTCCTTAGTAAGAGGATGGACATTAACACCCCCACTGTCGGGATCAGGGGAGAATCTCTCAGGTCAGAGCCCAGCCCAGAGCAGGGCTCCAGGGACTGGTGATGACCCAGGGAACCCCAGCCGGCAGCCTCTTTGGGACCTGAGGAGCCCAGAATCGGGTGTGCCGGCACCTGCCCCCTCCCTGGGGACGGAGGTGAAGAAGAGCAGGAGCAGGTGGGGCTGTCCCTCCCCAGTGCCCAGTTGTCTGACCACACGGGGGTGCAGGGTCTTGGCTGCCTGGCTCCCTCCCTCAGCCTCCAGGAGGATTCCGGTGAAGAGGGTGAGGTCCTGGGAGCAGCCCCCCCTCCCCCACTTCTAGGACTAGTACTGGGTCCCTGATCCTGTGGGATGGGGGGGGGGTGAGGGAGGAGGGAGTGGAAAAGGCCAGAAGGCCCTTAGACCTGCATAATAAAGAGAGGGGAGAGGAGGAGGGGGAGAGGAGGGGGGTTGGCGGGGAGGGTCCTTGAGGGGAGGGAGGGAGGATTTGGAGGGAGAGTGCTTGGGGGCGGGGAGAAGCAAGGGAGCTGGGCAGCCTGAGGGAAGCAGGGCAGAGAAACGCAGAGCTTCAGGGATGTGAGCCCTGTTGGTGTTTTGAGAGCAATTTCAGTGACTATTTTGTCGGATCTCATTTGTGGCTGTGATGCAAGAGGACGGAGCCCTCAGATGGCGGGGTTGCAGGGTTCCCCTGGCAGAGGTCCCTGTGTGGGGCACCAGGCTCAGTGCAGGGAGGAGGATGCAGACAAGGTCCCGCCCACAGAGTTAGAGATGGAGGGACCAGTGACCTTCCAGGTACAGGGAAATTCCTGGCAGAGGAACCTCCAGTCCTGCATCCCCTCAGGTGCATCCTCCTGGGGGTGGGGGGCGGAGAAAGACCCAGGGGGCCCCCGAGGTGACAGGAAATTCCTCAGATTAAGGCTTCAGAAAATTCCTCCAATCTATTTCCATAAAGGGGCATTATCCATTTTTAAAAATTAATCATAAAAATTTTGATATATTAAATACATAAATATATAACACATATATTGTGTATGTCAGTATTTCTCATGCGTTATGTAAATATATATCTATGTTATGTACTTACTGTATAAATATAATTTATATATGATATAAATATATACATTTTATGAATATTTAATACATTCATGTTGTTTTGATGAATTGTCTGCCACTAAAAAGGTGATTATAGCTCAATCCTGAAGAATATTTTAACCCTTGGAGCTTTTTAGACACAAAATTTATTTTATTTAGACTTCATATATATATGTTTTGTTACAGAGAAATATAGTCTGGCAATCGACATCACACTATCAAGCAGCAGATCACCTCACGGGAGAAGTGGAATGCAGTGAAATATGAGTGGGAGGAGAAAAGAGAACAGCACAAATTTCCCTTCTGTCATTTTAAACAGATGATGTGAATTTAAATGGATGGCACATCACTACGTCTCAGTATCTCACTGGATAAATTGAGGAGAGAGAGGTAGCAATTTTATTTTAAAATGTCAATATTACCATTATATGAGGAATTACATTCTTCAACAGTGTATTTAAATTCTAAATAAAACCTTGGATATGAATGTGTGAGATGGAGCCCGTGACGGGGGAGAGAGACTTGCAGAGTTCCGTCAGGAGGGTCAGGAGCAGATCAGGAGTGAGGGCACTGGATTAGAGGGCACCAGGGGAGCCCACAGCAGAGGGGCAGGTCCCTCCCCAGGACCTGATTCACCAGTGGGAGGGGCTTAGAGGAGGGGGTAATGTTCCAGGGAAGGTGAGGGGCTGCTGGGAGCCTGGATGGGAGGGTGAGTCTGCAGGAGGCAGGAGGGGACCTGACAGGGTCCCCATGTGTAACTGAAACTGAAAACAAGTCCACGTCTGAAAATCCTCTAAGGAGCCAAAGCAGGCTCTGACTCCTCTGGGCACTGTGGTTTCAGTAACCCCAAACACAAATGCTCTCTGGATGTACTGTTTTAATTCTCCCACTTTGGGTTCCCCTGAGCACGTCTGTAGCCTTATTTGGGGGAATCTTCCACAGCACGTTAAATATTTAGGACTTGATCAGAAGGGCAATGGGAAGACATCGCCAGCCACATAATAGGAAAATAGCCAATTATCCCAGGTCACTTCTGGTGACATTAGCAGGTCTGGGGTATGCCAGGCCCCATGCCAGTGCCAAATGCTCCCAGGGCATTCTCTCCTGGATCCCCACACAGACCCTGGAGAGCAGGCGCTGTCCTCAGCCCTGTCCTCCTGAGTGGAAACTGAGGGCCTGTATCCAAGCTAGGGTCCCCGCCAGGCTGAGCCTGGAGCCCCGCCCTGAGCAGACAGGCCTGCTGCTCCCACCCAGCGGGAGTCAGAAGAAATGGACAGACACTATCTGAACCCGCTCCCGCTCCGCTCTCCTGGAAACAGCATCAATGTTGCAGCTCCTGGCTGTTCTTGGAGGAGATAAATTAACTTAATCTTCCAGAGATTCTGTGAACCTGTGTTATCTCTGCTTTCCTCATAAAGTTTAACAGCTTCTATGCAATTAATTACCAGAACAAAAACAGACTCAGAAAACACCTTGGATCCCAAACTTTCATTTGCTCTGCACACAACTTAACCCTTTTCCTCCTCCCAGATTAGAAATCCCATTAACAGCCTCGAGTTTGCCTTTAAACAGCCAATTATAGAGGAGGCTCGTTAACCAGCGATCGTCCTTGGCCGAGCCTCTCCTCCCGCCTCACTGAGAGGAGCAGGCACTGGGACAGCAGCCCAGGGGGCCTGAGACAACGCGGCGGTCGCCCAAGTCATCAGGGAACAGCGTCCCCGCACCTGAGGGGAAGGTGGCTCGGCTCTCCTCCCCGTGTGGCCTCTGTGGGTCGTCCATGCACCTGTTTCTGGCACTGTCTTCCTTTGGAACCAAGGGATCTTGAGGAGAGAAAGCACACTGGGCATATTGGGTGCTGGGAGGTGGCAGCCACCACTTCTGCAGGAGGAATTTGTAAAAGCCTGTGTGACAGCTCCATGGAGTCCTGGAGAGGCAGCTGAGCGAGTGGGCTCCTTCTTCAGGTAACAGCAGTGAGTTCCCTGGCGGTCCCACCCCCACTCTGTCCATGTGGTCTGTGTGGGGCTGACTCCACCTCCAGCCCCAGGTGCGGTCATGTGACTCAGGCCTATGCAGACTAGAACATTCCATTCCTATAGCCAGGGTGAATGGTTCAGGGGTGGGCAGTTGGCTGACCTGCTTGGAGACGAGAGTTTGTTTCAGTGGATGTAATGCTGAGGAGACGCCGCCTGGGAAGGACATGGACGTGGGAAACCTGAGCCAGGAGATACAGAGAAGTCAGGCCCAGGTGCCAGTGTGTGAGCTGCTGGAGGAAACCATGCCTGAAGCTGGTCCATCATGAAGTTTTCATGACCTTTCCCTTTGTGCCTGGGCCTGTTTGGGTTCTCTCATCACCACAGAGTCCTGAGGAATGAGCCACCCTGCAGCCCCCATGCAGAGAAGGGATGGGGACACCCTGGGGTGCAGCAGCCTGTGGTCACACTGAGGCCACAGTAAGGTGGACAATGAATTCTGCTGTTAGCCCCTCTGTGACATCAGGATCCACGCCCCACCAGGGGCCTGATCCCAAAACCATCTCTGGGAGTCTCTGGAGTGTCTCTCATGACTCATTCATTCAGTCCTGCTGCTCTGAGCCCGCTCTGCCACTGCCCCCTGCAGGCTGTCACTCTGCCCAGGCCACCCTGCTGGGGTCTGAGCCCCATAGATGTCCCTGCCCCTCCCACTGCACCTGCAGCCAAGGTCCCCCTCACCACTGGTCACATCCCTCCAAGCACCCCCAGCTCAGGTCTGCTGTTGGGGGAGGAGAAGGGCCCCTGTTCTGCCTCCAGTGAGGAGCTGCCCCGGCAATGGAGCTGGACCTGGAGGTGTCCTCGTCCAGGGTCTGTCTCAGGGGCCTCCTGAGCCAGGTGAATCAGGGACACAGCCGCTCAGAACAGGCAGCAGGTGGAGATGAAGGGGAGACGGCTGGGGCACCTCACTGGTCTAAGAGCCTCTGCATCTAATTCCAGCCTAGAGGAGGGGTCTCCCTGGGGTCTGGTCTGCAGTGACCCCGACTCATGCCTGTGTGCTCAGCCTGCCCTCCGCTCCTTCAGCCTGCCCCCCAACTTAACAAGCACCCAATTCCCTGCATTAGCCCCCGTCCCCCAGCATCCTTGGGTGGTCTTTGTTCCCACATGGACCCTGAGGAGGCAGCAGCTGTGATGTCTATGGTCACTGTGACTGTAGTGGTCTCAGAGCAGAGGGGGCGTGGCCCCTGTCAGGGCAGGCTCTGCAGGGACACCTGAGCCCCTCCCTCTTTTCAGCCTTGGCTGTTCCCTGAGTGGCTCCCAGGAGAGTGGCTCCCAGGAGAGTCGCCCCAGGAGCAGGAGGGAGGACACGGAGGGCAGAGCTGGCTGATGCCCCCTCGCCTGGCGCTCTTCCAGAGACCCCAAGAGCACAGGGTGGGGGCTCTGTGGCCTCCCTCCCCTCAGGGGGTATCTGACACCAGGCTGCTCTCCAGGCAGGTGCAGTGCAGCCACTGGAGCCCAGAGAAGCTCCTGCTGCCTTCCCCCGCAGAGGCCTGAGGGTCCCTGCTCATTAGGGGGACTTGACGGAAGCACGGGGGCCCATTGTGTGTTAATCCAAGATATGGATTTAGATCTTAGAGGCGAGGTTTTCACAAGAGCCTGGCTCCTTGCTCTTTCCCTTCATGCCCAGGGGACATCTGTTATTACTGCCACTGACCCTGGAGGGGTCCGGGGCACCACCTGGAGTTTCTAGCGTCAGGTGGTCTACAGTCCCCAGGGGTCACTGAGTTGTCCTCAGAACCACCCTGCCAGGCCCCCAGCTGTGGTTTCCATTCCCATTACAGACGAGGAATCTGAGGTCCAGAGAGGCCACGTGGACCCCCAGCTCCCCAGCTGGTACGTGGTGGGTGTGACCGGGCCGTGGGGCAGAGCCTGCTCCTGGCCTACGCTGAGCTGACCCTCAGCACTGGCTGCTGTCCACTGCACCCCGCAGGTCCGGGCACCGTGACCTTCAGATGCGATGGCGTCAGGTGCTCACCTGTGCCGGGGGCAGATGTCACTGCCCACTCGCCCTGTGCACTGCAGGCCCATCTCTGCTGAGTGTGGGGCCTGCAGAGTCCTACTGTGGGCACCGAGGTTCAGAGGGGGGTGCTCCTGACCCTGCCCTGGGTGGCTCCTGGTCTCAACCCAGAGACAGAGGGTGGGGTCGAGGGTGAAACCCAGGAGGAGCGGGGGCACGTCTGAGTGTGGTTATGATGGGAGACATCGATGAGGAGTGGACTCCCCTGCACAGCAGTGGGGAGCCAGAGAAGGTTGTAAAGGAAGGTCATTCTGCCCCCAGGGTCTCCAGGGAGCCTCTTGGCCAGTGGTGAGGCCTCAGCCATGTCCACACTCACAGCTGGGCCCTCCCACCCTGGGAACCATCACTTCCCTTAGTGAGGTCCCAGCTGCAGGGAGGGCCACAGGGCGGATGTTTCCTGCTACAAACAGCTTCATTCAATGCCCCTGTGTCTGCGGGGCCAGAGGCTGGAGCTGGAAATAGACCCGCAGTGACCCCACACAGTGCAGGCCATATGACCTCGGTCCAGGGTCACCCCTTCCTGCTCATGGGGAAGGAAATTCTGAGCTTGGGGACACTGTTCCCCAACAAGGCCGCCTTGTGTGGCTCTCTGAGCGCCTTTCATAATCCCCTCCCTCCCCTGGGATGGCCCAGCTGCAGCCCCCTCCCCTCAAGTGACCCCTGGTTCCTTCACCTCAGGGCCAGGCCCTCAGGGGGAGCAGCAGTGGGGCGGAGGGTGAGGAGGGGCCTGAGAATAAGCCAGACCCCAGGGACCCACAGCTGCCTGCCAGCCCCTCCCGAAGCCCCGCCCCCCAGATGCAGGGATGGGGGTGACTCAGTTAGGATTTCTCATCACAAGGACCAGGGACCCACTCTGCTAACCTACAAGGAGGGGAAAGGCCCTTAGGGAAACACGGATCAGGGCTCAGACACAGAAGGATGCTGCAAGGAGGACACACTGGGGACATTTTTGTAACATTCAGTGTGTGCAAACGCCCTTTGACGCAGGAATTCCTCCTCTAAACACTCCGAACATGCAAAATGACAGCCTGGTGCCCTGAGGTGGCCTCATCCTCCGAGCATCTTCTACTCCTCACAGAGGAGCCCTGTGGGTCAGCAACCCCGGGGTGGTTGGGATCCCAGACTCCTCCTCCAGAACCTTCAGCCTGCTCACCCAGATGGCCAGCAGAGCAGGGCACTGTGGGCACAGGGTTACCTTAGGGGCCGCCCTCCTCACCATCTTCCCCGTCCCAGCCAAATGCACCCTCGGTTCAGACTGGCAATCAGCACATTAACCCAATGACTCATTGATTGATTGGTTGATTGACAAGTGCAGAGCCTGGCCAAGGCCTTCAGAGAGGTGCAAATTTGGGCACAAATTATAAACTTGCCAATGTGTCCCCCAAGCTTCTTTAGGTACTTATGTTCCCCCACAGCCTGTCCAGGCTCCGTCACCAACACCAGCAGCTCCCACTCACTGAAGATTCTGGAAAATTCTGAGAGTCCTCAGTTTTCTGAAATGGATGGGGACATTTCCTATGGCTTCAAATCTTCCAATTTTGGGGAAAGCAGTCTCCTAGATGTCTTAAAGATGTGACCGAATGGGCCCTGGGCATCCTGGGTGAGCCCTCCCAGCAGCAGGAGAGCAGAGGTTCTCAGGACGGTGAGCCTGCAGCCATCCCAGTGTTTGAGGGCAGCTTCCCACGGAGGAGCCAGAGATGGTCAGGACCCTGTTTCTCCCAAGTTTGCAGGATGGGGCAGATGTGGACACCTCGGGGAAAAGTCCTTTCAAACAGGATAGAGCAGATGGCATGGTGGGGATGGTATTTCCAGCACTGTGTGTGTGTGTGTACAACATGCTCCTGTGTGTGTGTCTGTGTGTACCCACGACCTCCTGTGTGTGTCTGTGTATGCATGTGCTCCTGTGTATATGTGTGTGTACATAGGTGCTCCTCTGTGTGTGTGTGTACACATGCGCTTCTCTGTGTGTGTCTGTGTATGCCTGTGCTCATGTGTATGTCTGTACACATGTGCTCCTGTATGTGTGTGTACACACGTGCTCCTGTATGTGCGTGTACACCTGCACTCCTCTGTGTGTATCTGTGTATGCATGTGCTCCTGTGTCTGTGTGTGTGTGCATGTGCTCCTGTGTCTGTGTGTGTGTACACATGTGCTCCTGTGTGTGTATGTCTATGCATGTGCTCCTGTGTCTATCTTTCTGTGTATGCACACACGTGTTCCTGTGTAAGTCTGTGTGTATGTGTGCGTGTGCTCCTGTGTGTGTGTGTGTGTGTGTGTACACATGTGCTCCTGTGTGTGCGTCTGTGTGTACCCACGTGCTCCTAAGTGTGTCTGGGGTGCTGAGTCGGCTCTGTGCACCCCCTAAGCAAGCAGAGAACAGGCAGAGGGCTGGATTCGGGCGAGCACTCTGTTCTCTCTTCCACACACTCTGGCCTCGCCACGCTGAGCTCACCCCCACTCAGCTTGGCGCCTGCCCACCAGCCCCTCCTGCCCAGAACCCCCAGCCCCGCTGGGCCACAGGCTGGAGCAGCACACCCAGCTGCTCTAACATGAACCAGAGCAGAGGGGAGGAGAGGAGTCCACCCCCATCCGCTCGCGTCCAGTCCTGCAGGTTCTCGGCCGTCCTGACCCTGCCGACCCCCCACTGACGAGGAGACAGCCCCTCTGCACACAGATCCCACTCCCTGCTCGCCACCGCTGAGCCCCTCCTGGGGGATGTTCATGTTCCTCGTCCCTCTTCAGATCCTCCATGTGCAGAGGAGTCCTCAGGGTTCCAGAAGGAGACACTGGAGCCGTGTCCCCATGTGGGTCCTCTCGGGATCCCTGGGTGGCATGCAGAGAGGGGAGGAGTGGAAAGTGGCTCCTGCGGTTGGAATCTGAGCAGTTTCTCAGGGGCCCGGGGCCTGGAGGAGGCGAGAGGGACACGGCTTCCAGCTCCGCATGCTCTGTTCTCCTGGAAGAGCGTTTCCTCAGAGGGGACCTCACCCGACATCAGATCAGAAGCCTCTGGAAGGCCTGGTTCGTAATGTGGATTCTTGGGTGGCAGCCCAGACTCCTAGATCAGAATGAAGAGTGTGAGAGACCCAGGCACTGGCATGTTAACATGCCCCCAGGTGGTCATGTGGTCATGACAGTGTGAGAACCAGTGCTCTAGAAATTGCTGGTGTCCATGATTCATTCATTTATTCATGCATTCGCTCCTTTGTTCCTTCACTCATTCACTCATGGGTGCCGGGGGCACAGCAGCGAATAAGCCCGGCCACGACCCCGTGCTGATGGCATTCACGTTCTAGTGGGGAGACGGATAGTGTCAACGTGGGCCCTGCAGGACACAGAAGGGCCTCAAAGGGTTACCCAGAGAGGGTGTACTGAGGCTGAGAGTCAGCACCAAGGGCGGTTGTGCCAACGTGGCAGAGCTCAGGCCGTCTGTGAGTGACCACGTTTGAGAATCTCGAGGCCTCACCGAGAGCGTAACTGAATTGGCTTTCGTGCCACTGGTCCATGAACTCATGACGCAGAATGAATCCCGGGGGCCTTTCCATCCTGGAGAGGCTGCTGTCTGTGCAGGAGGCCGTTCTGAGCGCCAAGTGCCACTCCCTCTCACACATACCACCCATTATCAATTATGGATGCTCTCAGAATTTCTCCTGCACAGTTGGGCCCATCAAATATTCACAGCAGCACAGATGGCCCAGCAAATCGGAGGCAGTGGGGAGGAAGGAACCCCATGGTGAAGGGTGCAGAGGACAAGCCTGGGGCCCGAAGCAACTGGAGGATGGGCCCACCCTCACCCCTCCCTTGACTCTGACAGGACTGAACCACAGCACCCCACCCCCCGTGGGATTCCAAAAGAGAAGATGGATGAGTGTGTAACCCAGGGGAGTATTAAGCCATGAAGAAACACTCACCAGGAACCCACCGTGTGCCCAGCACCACAGCAGACACGGAGGGACTGCAGTGAGCAAGGGGCCGGGACCACGTCCTGAGAGACCTGCGTTCTGACATGGAGATGACAGGGTGGACAGCTGGACAGAGTCACAGGGACGCCCAGAGGTTTGCCTGGAGCAGCAGAGTGTATGTCGGTGCATCTTCTCCAGTGGGGAGACAAGGTGGAAACTGGTCCAGGGAGGAATCCCGAGTTTGCTTCACGTAGGTTAGTTGATGGAGCCCCAGTGAGGGTCCCGAGGCAGGTCTGAGGGCCTTGGGCAGGCGTGTGTGTCCTCTGGAAATGAATGCTCATGATTCCAGTCGTGTACCCGCGGAACAACACAGGATAAACAGATTCTGTTTCCCTGCTATTGGGAAGCTGGTGGTTCAGGTGGACAGAGCCCACACGTAACACAGGTTTGACCCATAGATTTCATGATTCAGGGTGAACAGAGAGAAGAGTGGGCAGAGTCCATTACAGGGGAAAGGCACCTCACGCCCCTGTGCCACCCATCACTAAAGCTCAGAGATGACCCGCCGGGGGCCAGGCCGACTGGTCGTTGATAAACAGCGTTTCTCCCGATGAAGAGCTTGGGAGCAAGAGCTGGTGCGGGCGATGCCCCACTCTCTCCAGGCTCTCGGGGCAGAGGAGATCGTCAACAGCTCCCAGGGAAACGGAGATTAGTATCGGCTCCATTCATCGGCGTGCCAGGGCGATGATACCAGGAAAAGGACGTTCTCATTAAAACCTTGATAGTCAGTGGGTTTGTCGTTTGCTAGGCAGAAGGATGCCAAACACACACAGTAAGATCAGGTGAACTCGGATGGTGTGGAGGAGGAAGCAGCCAGGAAACACCTCTCTCTTTCTCTCTCCATCTCTGTCCCTCTCTGTCTCTCTCTGTCTGTCTGTCTCTCCTTCTCTCTCTATCTCTTTTTCTGTCTGTCTCTCTTTATCCCTCTCTCTGTCTCTCTCTCTCTCTCTCCTATTCCTGGATTTGAATGCCAGCGGATCCCCTCTCTGAGGACAACTTTGGGAATAAAATCTGCAGGAAATTTCCTTTAATTTACCTGAATCCTGGTGGAAGCCCGTGGCTGCCAGGAGGTCTCACACTACATTATTCACAGGGGCTGCCTCTGCACTTCTTTGCTGTGCAGGAATCCCACAGCTGTCACGTTCCCACCCCATGCTGGCTAGCTCAGCCTGCAGGCCCGGGCAACAGCCCCGGCCACAGGATTTCACTGGGCAGCTTCCCCCAGGAGACTCAGAGAGGCCAGTGAGACTCTGCACTCCCCAGACCAAATGGCCCCCGGATGGCAGCCCGACACTGACGGAGGGTGAGGCCAGCTCTCTGGGCCTGGGCGGCCGAGCCAGGGCAGCTTCACGTTGTCATCCGAGAGGAGCCTTCCTGTGCAGGGTCCAGAAAGTGGTTTGTCCTTTAGCTCCAGACCTCTGAGAGCCCCAGGCTGTCAGCAGGGACACAGTGGTTCTAACGTGGGAGGGAGAGTTCAGGGAACAGGAGCCCCACCAGGATGAGGGCTCCCAGGGTGACGGAAAGGTAGCGCCTGGAGGACACTGCACACTGTGGTCTAGCAGAAGGGGCCCTGGCAGAGCAGGAGGTCCATGGGGACAGAGAAGATGGACATGGCAGAGGGTGGCAAAGGGAGTTGCCCGGAGGACAACCGAGCTGTGGGCATCGAGGGCATCCAGTCCAGACGGGCAGGACAGAGGACTCCAGAGGGCTCTTCAGGAAGTGAGATCACAGGAGAGCTGGCGGGTGGGATGTCTGGAGGGTTAACTGGAGGAGAGGGTGGGCTTGAATTTATGATAGTGAAGGAAATGAATAAACAAGATGGTTTCCAACTTGAGGATAAATGAAATGCTCAGAAAATAAAAACTCGCCACCTTCCACGTCCTGGCTCAGCAGTGACTGGTCCCCAGTCACAGTGGACCCAGCACACCCAGGAGGCGGGGCAGGGCGTCTGTGGGTGCAGCCAAGGGTGGGAGATGCAATCCTGGGCTCTGGGAGTCGGGTATGGATGGAGAGACCCCCGCACCAGTCCCTAGCCCGCCTCTCCCGTCCCTCTGTGCCTCCCTTACTTTTCCTGCTCTCTGTTCAGGGACACTTCCTTACTTCAGAGCCCAGGGTGTTTACAACTTCTGCATTTTTAATCACATTTTTAATGCTCTTTTTAATAGCATCCTATTCTTGTTATCTGCTTGGAGTATCTTCTTTTATCCCCCTGAGGACGTTAATAGTTGTGGTTTTGACGTTTTCTTCTCTCTTCGTAACGCCACGTTTATTTTCAGTCTCTACTTTCACGTTCCATATTTCCCTCTGTCTGGGGGGCTTGTACCTCAAATTGCAGGAAGGAAAGCCCGTCGGAAGCTCCGAGCTCAGGTCCCGTGTGGCCTCTGTGATACGACCTCGTTGGGGGATTTTCTTGGGAACTCCCTCAAGTCCGTGTCCGTGGGGCTTCTTTCACGGCCTGGTCAGATTCTTCGAGAGGAAGACTCCTCCCACCTCAACAGTGAGCGTTCTAGCTTCGCTGAGCTGGACACTGGTCACCAGTCACCATTACCCGAGAGCCCACAGCCCCTCGTTATGGCCCCCTCCCCTCAGCTTGGGCGCTGGGATTAACGCCGATTCCAGGTCTCTTGCAGGGGATTCAGGAGCACCCGGGGAAGTGTCTGTTCCATCTGCAACTTTGACCAGGAGTTCTAATTGGTTCTGGAGAGACCCAGAGCTGTGGGGCCCCAGGCCCACGCCGAGGTCTCAGAGTGAGCGGGGCTTCCGTGACGACACGCAGGGCCACGCTCCTCAGACTTTAATCTGCCTGTGAATCACCAGGACCTTTGCAGAATGCAGGTTCTGATCCAGTGGGTCTAGGAGCCAGCCTGAGGTTCTACATTCTGACGAGCCCCGGTGAGGCTGATGCTGCTGGTAACAAGGATCTAGGCGACAGCACTGGGGCCCAGGGAGGACGGAGACGATCAGGCTCAGGGTCAGACGTTTCTAACCAACTCACTCAGGTGTCCACATCTCCTTCACCTGCAGGAGCGGCTAAGCCAGCTGTCCCCTGCGTGGGCATGAGCATGTCACATCGCTGGGCAGAGGCCACACTGGCCACCTGCTGGAGGCCCTGCAGCCTCAGGTGTGGGGGACGAGCTGGGCAGCCATGCCGCTCTCCCCAGTGCCCAGTACCTGTTGTCGCCTCACTGCCCAGTCCCTCCTGAGAGCCTCAGTCACACCCATGGCTTCAGTCAGCACCACACGCTGATGACCTCAATGCACATCTGACCCCGTATCAGGCATTTATTGTCTGCCAGTGCCACCATCAGACAAACCCAAGGGGAAGTAGAGGGAAGGATGCCTGGGTGTCACGGTCCATGCAGGGCAGCCTCAGGTGTCACAGTGCACCCCTAGCAGCCTCTGGGCAGAGGTCAGAGAGGGGTGGAGGGTGACGAGGGAGGAGAAACAGCAGCGCGGAGTCCAGTTTGTTAATCAGGAGGTCTCACTGACCGTATGGCTTTCTGGAGTCTCTCGACATGTTGGGACATTTGGTGACACTGGACCCGCCTTCCCGTGTGGCAGTCATCAGCTGGAGGCCACAACAGCTGCCCCTTGAGACAGGCACGTGGTCTCCAGTCCACAGCCCAGGAGGGCTCCCTCTCAGGTGTCACACGCCTGCCCTCTGGCATGTGGGTGTGTGACCTTGGATTTGTGTTATTAGCACAACGAGCCACATGGCCCTGCAGATAATGAGAGTGTTCTGCCTCAAACAGCTGTGTCCACAGAGCCCAGGCAATAAAGGGGAAACCTAAACAATTCTGCCAGCGGGAAACTAATGAGAAATGGGGCCTGGAGCCCGCCAGGAGGAGCACAGAGGTGCGGTGTGTGCGTGTGTGTGTGTGCCTGTGTGTGTGCGTGCATGTGTGTGCCCATGTGTGTGCGCATGTGTGTGGAGACAGGATCTAGGGATATAGATATTTAATTTCTGCTAACACCTTAGCCACAGGCACCTGTTAGGGGAATATCAGATCAGATCCCAAAATGAGCAATTAGAGAAATTGCTTTTTAAGTGAAAAGCCAATGGCAAAGTAATTTAATTTTGGAAAATATCATAATTCAAGACTCAGGCAGGAGGCAGGAGGGAGTCAGCCTGCTCTCCACAGTGGGGGAGGGGAGGAAAAAGGCAGGACCCCCCTGACATCAGCCCACCAGGTTTGAGTAGAGACAGAGTGGGGGAGACCCCGCCTCAGATGATGGCCCAGGTCCCGAGACAACCTCAGGCTCACCCCCATCTGTCTCAGGGGCACGTGCCCCGGGTTTCCTCTAGGGCTGGTGGACCACTGGGTGGGCACAGAGCAGAGGACATGTGGGA
Organism: Ceratotherium simum simum; assembly: GCF_057802395.1. Lineage (NCBI taxonomy): Eukaryota > Metazoa > Chordata > Mammalia > Perissodactyla > Rhinocerotidae > Ceratotherium > Ceratotherium simum. The sequence continues at coordinate 30,757,883 of NC_141934.1, forward strand.
GTCGTGTGCAGAAATGCAATACGTGGGTCACATGACACAGCCGCAGGGTGGACGACGCGGAGGAGGACAGGGGCTTCCAGAACAGCGGGGCCACGGCTTGGGGGACCTGGGCCACCTCCAGCCCATCTGGGGCCATGTGGGGCAGACCTAATAGGCGCCCCCTGCTGGACTACAAATTAGCACAAAGGGCCCTTGGTGGGCATAGCCCATGTCAGAGCCCCTGTCCAGGCCCAGGATGCAGGCTGAACTTCTCCCCACATACAGCTGGGCCTGGACTGCAAAGCCTCCTGACTGAGATCTGGAAGACCCATTATCCACCCCCCGGCCCACTGGACAGCCCTGCCCCCACTCCACCACCCACTGGGCGTCCTATCCCCAGACAATGCGAGGAGCAGTCAGGGTACACTGAGTAAACGGACTCCGGGCCTCTGTTTTGCTGAGTCCCACACATCTAGACTTGCAAAAAACAGAAGCTCATTTAGACTCCAAAGACCTAGACAACAGGACACCAAGACTTCTGTTGGCCACGGAGGAAGTCAATCCCAGAATTATTTTTTAATGAGTGAAACTGAAGAGACAGCATCTTGATTGCTTCCTAGCCAGGACATCCCATCCCTCCCTCCCTCCTTCCCACTGTCACATCCTTGTTGCACACACCTGGGCACCAGGCACTACTGTCCTTGCACAGCCTAACCCTGGTTACCGTGTACAGGCCATTAACCCCTGTGGCAGGTACCCTGGGGGTCCTCCCAGCCCAGCACAACACTCCTGTTCTGAGACACGGCCACACCTCTGCCCAGCAGACCAGATGGCCTACAGTTCAGCCTGTGTCTCCATGAAGCCACCAATCTCCACCCAGTCCCCTTTCGCCACAGCCTCCACTGCTCTTGAGAGTTCCCTTGGGCTTCCACTTCTCCATGCTCTGTCACAAATGAGACAGTTCCTTTCAAAAGGAATTTGGAGCCCCCCTTCCCTCTCCTGGGCAGCATCTCTGAGCCACAGCTCTGGTGCCGGATGTCGGGGCGATGGCAAGCTTCCCTGTGCATGCCACCCCTGCTGTAGCAGCCGAGCACTCCTGGAATGAGGAGGGGCGGCAGCCGGGCCTCCTTGGCTTGCCTCTGCTGGCAAAGCAATCAGGACCTCAGCATTCTCCCCAAGGAGAGCCACCATTCTACAAGTGGGGACGGGGTGGGGGAAGGGAGCCCCAACTCTCAGTGACGCTCACTCAGAACTTAGCCACAGAAACAGGTAGCTGAGGGCCGGATGAGAAATCTGAAGGCCGCTCCTCCTGGGAAGAAAGTCCCCATCTGCGTGCTGGGGGAGGGGGAGCCCTGTGATCCTGGCTGTGCAGCCTGGAACAGAGTCTCCATCACCCTGAAATGGGAGGGGGGCAGGGGGAAGCAGCTGTGGTTCAAATATCACAGACTCTCACCTTTCTTACAAATTTCCATAGATTTCTCTAACAGATGTTTCTTCATTTATTGTTTGACCTCAGAGCCATCTCCAGAAACATTAAATAGTGTGTTTTTTCAAATATAAATTTTCACCAGTTTGGTGGGGAGCATCCCCATGCTGTCATTCCAGAAGGGAACTCCAGCCAACCTTTGATTAAGTGTGGCCATGTGTACTTTCCATGGGGGTTGTTTATGGAGTTAATGGATAAGGGACAGGGTCAACACTTCATTCCAGGTCTGCCCCACAAGTACACTGGTTCCCTGCAGGGTTATTTTAGTTTGATAATTGTGAAATCTATCACAGGAACATGTATGTATGGTTTACAGTATAATCATAAAATGGACACCCAATGGAATACGCTGACAACATTTAGAAATCAGGGGGTCTCATTAAACCTGAATTTCCAGCTGAAGATGCATCTGACTGTGACCCACAGGATGATGATCTGGAGCGGGGCAGGGGCCACTTTCCCCAGGCAGCGCCCTCCCCACCTGACTGTCCAGTCGTTTGTCACCTGCTTGACCTGTGAGCAGGTGAACTTTCTTCCTCTGCTCTTCCCCTTAACACAATTATTGTCCTGTGAACAGGCCATTCAAGGCTGGCTGTATGAGGCTAAATTCTCTTTTGAGATGGATGACCTCATGACAGGTCACCATTGCAGCATGGCCCCTTGCTCCTCAGGAGCCCAGAAAGGCTTGGGCAGCTGGAGAGACCAGCTCGGTCACCAAGACTCATCCATCATGTGATTAAGCGTGTCAGTGGTCACCCCAGCATGTGGGCCTCCCGACCACAGCACTCTCCCCGAGGGGGCACTCCTTAATAAGCTGATCTGAGGGCGGTCATTATGGGGTCAAATTAGCCCCCCAGGAGGGTCCTTCTGAGTCCCTGCAAGAGGAGAATGCTGGAGTGCACAAATTCTCCCTCAGATCAGACTTTTACTTTTTACTTCACCATGTCAGACTCAGACAAAGATCTTTAATGCAAAAATACGCTGGGAGAATAAAGCAAGCTGTCAGAAACTGTCGTTGGTGAATGACTCACACTGGGGAGAAAGAGATGTGACAAGTGATCCTGAGTGTGTCAGACAAGCAATGATGATCCCAATGTGTGGCGGCAGGTGACCTCTGAGCCTACGGTGAGGACCACAGGGAGATGAAGACAGGCGTAGCCCCCGCCTCCTGCTCAGACAACGTGCTTGTCCACCGAGCAGGGGGGCAGCAGAGGAGATCACGGAGACTGCCAGGGAGCGGCGGCTCCCAGCACTCACTGGAGAGGAGCCACTGGCCCAGGCGACCATCAGGACTATACCCCGTGCCGAGGCTGCCAGGACCCCGGGAACTGCCGTTGTCCAGGGAGAGGTGATGGTGGCTTGGGGGTGGAGGCAATGAGAGTGAAAGAGGCGGACAGACTTGAGAAGTATTTTAGAGGTAGACACAACAGCATGTGCTGTTAGATTAGATGAGGGGAGAACCGAAGACTTCTATCCTGAGCAAGTTGGTGGATGACATGGCATTCCTGCGCTGGGAACACACTTGGAAGCACCAGAGGTGAGGGAGGTAGGAGCAGGGTTTCAGCTGGAGGAGCTGAGTTTGTATGAAGATGTTGATAAAGACCCAGGCTTGGATGGTAGTGAGAACTAACCATGAAAAGAGCTTAGCACACACGCAGTGCTCAATACATCATCACTGTGGTGTCTGTGGGACGGCCGCTGGAGATGCAAGTAGTGCACTGGCCGGACAATTACGGGCTCTGGGAAGGAGGAGTAGGTGCACCACATGCACAAGAGCCACGGCCATGGGAACGGATTGCACGTGCAGAGAGACGCAGCGGTCCCAAGGTTGAGACCTGAGGAACTTCTGCATTTAGACGTTGTTTAAAGAAGGAGGAAGGGCTGGCAAGGGGACCCAGAAAAGTGTCCAGAGGCATAGGAGGAAAAACAAGGAAAGTTTAAAGACAGAAAAGCCGAGAAAATAGAGGATTTCAGGAGGAGAGGGCCAAGCTCACTTCTGCTTTTCTCTACATGGCTGCTTCGTTATTGTTCCCCTGCTGACCAGATTTCCCTGAAATTCCATCTGCAAGCAGAAGACCCCCACCCCCACCCCACCAACACACACAAATGCCCTAAGATTTGATGTCTCCTTCATTTAAGAGACAGGCTCAGTCTGAGAAAAGAATCTCTTGGCTCCAGGGCCAAATTCTCAGAGAAAGGGCTCTGGTTGGGCCAGCTGTGTCAAATGTCACCAAAAGTCTAGTCAACTTCCCTGGAGGATGGGGTCATGTTACAGACCCTTGGCATCTGAGACCACTCAGAGTGACCAGAGTTTCCCACTCTTTAAGATCAACCCATTCCAATGGACCAGATCCCAACGTCACCCAAGGGTGGTCTTCAAGCCTTAGAAACAGTGGGAACACTCACTTCCTATTGTGGTCCCATGAAGCACATGATTAATTTATGAAACTGACCATCAGAACTTCACATTTGTGGGTAGAGACAGAATAGCCTCCATCAAAGAGGTTACACAACTGTCTTTATATGCCGCATCCCCTGCCCATCAGGCACGGTGGAGCGAGAGCTGTTTCTTCCCTGGGGTTCCTTATTTAACCACAGGGACTGAGGGAAACATGAAATACTCTGCTCTGAGTCCCCAAAGCTTCCCCCTGATGGACCCATCGTCTGAATCTCCCAGCACCACAGGCACCAGTGTAACCAGCTCCTCCCCCCACGGGTGACCTGTGCTGCCCACACTGAGCTGGGGGAGCCCAGGACTGCCCTCATGCAGGACCCCACCTCCTGCTCCAAGGACTCTCACACACTCGGCTGCCGCCTGCCCCATTCTTGGCTTCAGGTTCTGCTTTCTGAGGCAACAGAGTGAATATTAGGTTTCGGGTGTACTAATTAGCTGTGGTAACCCTGCCCAGAAAGGACACTGGTTGTGGTGAGTATCCTGATCGCAAACTGTCTAATCTCAAACTGTCCGTTGGCACTGGGGAACGTTTCTGCAGTTTGAATGTGAACTGTGACTGCTCTGACTTTCCCTTGGAGGCCAGTTGTTGAAACCGTGTTTTTATTCATGGTAAAACCCCCAAATCCATGTGCCAGATTGAACCTGGGGACCTCCCACTCAGTACTTCCCAAGATTTTAAATGCAGAAGTTCCCAAAGCAAAATACCTGTATTCCCTCCCATGGAACTTGCCTTAACAATGTTCTGCCTCACCGACACCTGCTCTGTATCAGACAAAAGAGCAGTGACAGAGCGTTCATACACGTGAGGCAACACCCAGAATAGGCTTAAAATAAACCACATGTGGGACTGCACTTTATCATAAATTATGTATGTTTCTGTAGAAACAACATAGAAATTAGAATGAGGCAGTAGACATGAAATATGAAGTATGTGTTTAATTCTAAAATAAGTAAATATAAAACTATTTATTCCCAAGATTGCTTAAAATGGTTACATGGCAAAAACCAATGCCTCTAATCTGTTTTTATTTCTATCTCATTTGTCCATTGAACTGATTCCCTATGAAATGAAAATAAAACAATGAAAACAAAACCTATTATCATATGCAACTGAAGGGAAATAAAAGTCCCAAAGGTATTTTAATTAGAACCAACCCATTTCAGATCAGAATTCAGGAAAAAATCTACACTAGGACTGCGATGCTATTAATCGAGGACCTTCAAATTTTTATTCATCTAATTTAATGAGCTTTGCTGAACATATCTAATAGTTAGATTCTTTCTCCTTTTACAGTTTCCACCCACTGAATTTTATGATAAAAACCTCAGGCCATCTGGGCATATGAAAAGGCCATAACAAATTATCCCACAGAGACTTTTGCAAAGTGAAAAAACCAACAAAACAAACTACTGATGTTGAGAGAAATCATAAGAAACTGGTCATCCGGGGCAGCACAAATGACCTCTCTCCCCTCAAGAAAACAAAAGACGAGGCGTGATGGTTGGGAAGTTCGTCGTATCCTCACGTGGCGTCTGCCACAGACTGCCACACATGACAGCGGTTTGTCACTCACCACCGTGGAATCTACACACCAGAAAGAGGAGGAGTCGGCTTGGAGAATCACGCGGATGAGGAAGGACCTCGAAGCCCATCTCCAGTCCTGCGTGGTAAGTAGATGTCAGCATCGACCAGCCAGTGTGCAAAGACCTGATGGTTCCTGTACCGAGCGCACATGTCAAATGTGACCGAACACAAGTTATGCTCAAGACACAGTGAGGGTGGAATTGCTAATCTACGTTCATTTGTGTTTTTACAGTTCATAAGCACCTCCCCTTCCATCACGGTTGCCCACAGCCTGTTTAATATTAAATATTATCACAGATTCTTAAAATTGGAAGGAATCTCAGGGGACAGCTAATTTTACTTCAACTCACTCACTGACGTGTCTGAAAATGAAGGAAGAACCAGAAGTCCAAAACTGGAAAGACACAGGATGGTGCAAGAATCCCTGTCAGGGGATGGTACAAATAACCACTCCCCGCCTCTTCCCTCCCACAGAGCACCCACGTTCAGGTAACGTCTGATCCAAACTGTGTCCTCGTGATCCCACTGAGATCACAGAGCCCACGAAGGGTGCCCCAAGTGAAACTGGGATGTGACACCAGATTTCGTGAGTGAGATGATGACCGGGAATAATTTTCTAAAGGGAAAAATAGTTCTAAAAAGTTGGTGAATTTCTGCAGTTGGTAAACGAGGGCACAAGAACCCAGCTACACAGCAGTGTTCGTGGGTCATACAACAGTGTCAAGTGTCCCTCCCCCTGGGCACTGTTATCTGACACAGAGACATCCAAGTATGATCTGAATCAGACCTCAGCCGGGAGGGAAAGAAATGTGAGGAGGGGTGTAAACGTGCTTCTCCAGCAGGAAAGACCCACCGCAGCTGTTTACATACCCCTGCCCTGAAACTCGGGGAAAATCCTCAGGAAAAAAGGTGGAAAACATTAGATATGTAAAGCTCCAAGCAAATAATGAAAGAAAAATCAAAACAACCCTGGAGATTATGGTGGTTTTGTTGTTGTTGTTTTGTACTTGCTTTTGAACCTTAAAAAATCCCACGGGGGCTGCGGGGGTGAGAAGGGGCAAAGAGAAGTGAGAGTCATTTGTTTGGAGTTAGGGGGTTTTATATTATTGTTAGTGGTGCTGGAAATCGGCTTTCCTGTTTCTGAGGTTCCACTCTTCTAGAAATCACAAGGTGTGGGGGGGAGCAAAGAGATAGCTGATTGGAGTGGGGAGAAGACTCGCCCCCTCCCAATAGTTTAAGGCAACTGAAAGAGCTGCCTGCCGGCACGAAACCCCAACTCAAGTGGGCTTAAGCAAAAAGGCTCTCGCTCCTCAACCATGACAACATCTTCTTCTGGGCTTCTGGATTTTTTGACACGCAGAGAAAAACACTCTCTCTCACTTTCATTTTGGATGGATTACAATTAGACAACTAATTCAAGTTTTAAAAATCAAAGTGAATTCTGAAGACAGTGCTCATTTCTCCTTCCGTCAGATTTGTTTTCTTCTTTGTACCAAGGATCCCCAAAGTGAAGGGAGCAAAGGTCCTTACCATTCTAATCACAGAGCTGGTTCTGAATTTCCTCCAGGGCCCCGGGCAGAGCTGAGTCGATGTTTAAATCTAAGCTGCTCCTCCAAGAGAAGCAATTACTCTGCAGTGGGTTGACGGCGACGTAAAGCTCTGCTTGTGGATTCCACGACCTGCCTGCCATCATTACCTAACTCTGTGGTTCATGTTTAAAATTTAATTTTTCTTCATGGGCAGCAGGCTATTTGGCCCAGACAGAATGTCATTTTGAATGGCATGAAAGGAATTCTTAAATGCGTCTGAGATATTTGGAAAAATTTTCTTCTCTGAATCTCAGTGGGAATTCTTTTCCTCAAAAACTTGCACAATGAACTGCTTTGGATCCCCATGGAGCCAGCTGTTTCTGAGCGGAGAGGCACAGTGGGAAGGCACAAGACTGTTGTGGACGCAGCAGTATAAGAGCTGCAGGCAGAGAGGAGTGGTGGATGAAGGATCCTGGGCTTCAGTGCTCTCCACTGGCTTCCATCACAGGAAGGCAGGGTAAGGGAAAGTAGACAATGGGAGAGGCAGGCTCTCTCCTGTCGTGGCAAGCAGCTCTAACCCTTTTCTTGTTTGGTTGACTGAAATCTGGACTCAGTGGTAGCCTATGCTTCATGAGGTTGAGATGCCAAAACTTCCCCGGGATGCCTTGAAGGACCGAATCTGTGCTAGGCAGAATTCTAAGGTGGCCCCAAGATTTCCATCCCCTGGTGTACACGCCCTTATGGTACCCCTATGCTTGAGTGGCAGAGAGACTTGTGAATATGACACAATTTCACTCCTGCAATTAGGTTAGGTTTTTTGGCAAAGGGGGGATTTTTCAGATATATTTAAGGTTACTAATCAGTTGACTTTGAGCTCATCAAAATGGAGTTAATCCTGGGTGGCCTTGGTCTGATCAAGTAAGCTCTTTAAAAGAGAGTCCAACTCACTCTTGGAGCTGAGCCTCCATGCCATGTGGAAATCCAGGCCATAGAACAGCTCACATGTAGGTGTCCCAGCCAACACCCCAGCAACACCCATGAGACGTGAGAAGAGGAAGCCTCCAGGACAGCTCTCACTCCAGCTGCTGTCTGACAACTGCATGAGAGACCTCAAGCAAGGACCACCTAGCTGAGCCCAGGCAACCCACAACACCTTGAGAGATAATAATAACATGATAGTTGTTAAAAAAAAAAAAGAGGTCCAGGCCTTCCCTAAATCAGAGTCTCAAAGCAACAGTCTGTCTCTATTGCTGGATGTGAAGAAGCGAGATGCCATGAATTCTACAGCTACAAGGAAACGAATTCTGCCAACCAGAGGGGGCTTGCAAGAGGCTCCTTCCCCAGTCCAGTCTCCAGATGAGAACAAGGCCAAACAGCATCTTGATTTCAGCCTTGTGAGACATGGAGCAGAGGGCCCAGCTACACTGTTGCAGGACTCAGACCTGCAGAAACTATGAGATAATAAATGTGTGTTGTTTATGCTGCCAACTCTGTGATAATCTGTACCCAGTACACAACCCTGGCATAGAGTCCGAGGCTCAGGCAGATAGAAATTTTGGAGTACTTTTGTCACTTATGAACTACATGTCCCTCCCCCCACTGCCACCACCTCAAGCCCTGAAGGGCCCACTGTACTCCCTTCACCGGGCCATGAGACACACTTGATAATCTCTGTGGTGCACGTTTTCTCTAGGATAGGACGTGAGGCCATTGCCGGGGATTCCTGACTTGAGTGAGAGGACAGGGTTTTGGAGCAGCACCAACCCCAGGCAGGGCGGATGACGCAGTGCAGTGGGTGTCAGGAAACATAGGTCATCTGATGCCTGTCTCCCACCCAACTAGTCCATGGACCCCAAAGATCAAACCACCTCCTCCGTTTAGCTTACTGCTGTCCCCCCTGCACACAGTAAGAGCTCAGAAAATACTTGTTGGTTGAGTGACTGTGACACAAACATGAGTGAGAACACAGAGGCTTTATGCATATTGAATATCCTTTCATCAGAAAGACTTCATAATGAACCACTTTCCTAATATAAGCTTAGTGGGATTAAGTGTGACCAGTCTGAAATGATGTAACTTATTACATGCAGCTCAATTGCAATCATGGATATTCCTCTGAGCCTTCGAGCTGAAACCTGCAGGCATAGTCATAGGAGAAGCTCCTGCCTCTGTGAGCTAATTAGGGAAAAGGGCCATTTTATTTTCTGCCAAAACTGCCATATGCATGACTCTCCGAGAAAGACTGAATGTGGTCCCAGAGCCACACGTTGGCTGTCTGGCCAAGGGGAAGAATGAAGGCCAGGATGGGCAACGCCCTGGGGGGGTGTCAACTCTTTTCCCATTCCCCATTTAGCAAAACCACTGCAGGACCTCTCTGCTCCTGGCTGTGTTCTGGTCAGCACTGGCTCTTAGGGGCTCACAGTCTATTTACAGGGAAAGACAAGTCATAAGGCCACTGCAACGCTATGTGATGAGTGCCATGATGGACATAAAAGGGAGGTGCCTGACCTTCTGAAGGTTCAGCAGAGGCTTCCCACAGGAGGTGAGATCAGCCAGAGGGAGGGAAGGAGAGAAGTTCTAAGCTGAGGAAACAGCATGGAGGAGTTCTTGGAGAGAGTAGCACACATTTGCAGAATGGCCTGACACTAATTATAAACCAGCAACTTTGGGGTTGGGGGGGGCCATGAGATAGACCAGTGGAGAAGCCCCCATGAGGCCTGTGGAAGCATGGAGGGTTTTGTGCAGAGGTAAAGCATGACCCTGTTTGCATGTGAGAAGACCTTTCTGACTGCACTGGCAGACAGGTGATGCTGGGGGCAAGGAGACCAATCAGAACCTGGCTACTCAACATGTTGTCCCCGGACCAGCAGCACTGGTCTCACTGGGGAATGGTTAGAAGTACAGCCCCTGGACAGCCCCCCAGAAGGACTGAATCAGAACCCGCACGGCACAAGCTCCCTGTGATTCATAAGCTCACGTGTGTTGGAAAAGCACCGAGTTGAGGCTATCGCAATGATCCGGGTGGTGCTGGCTCCCACCAAGGTGGCAGCAGAAGAGATGGAGAGAAGAGGACAGAGTGAGAAACACTGGCAGGCGGGCCCACAGGTCTCAGTGCTAGAGGGTGACAGTGAGGTTTCTAGCCGGGGAACCACGTGGTCCAGACTGAAAACCCCTGTTGCATTTAGGAACAGGCTGTCACCGATGACTGTGCTCAGAGCAGTCCTGAGGGCACAGTGGCGCAGAGGCCAGACTGCAATGGGCTGAGGGAGGAAGGGGAGGGGCAAAGTGGGAACAGCATGGGGACACGCTTCTTAGAGGAACTGGACGGTGAAGAGGTGAGGAAAACATGGGGCCTGCCAGGGAGGCTGCGTCCTCATGATCATGATTGTTAGTGTGATTACTAATGGGAGAGCCTTCAGAGTGCTTGCACCTGAGAGGAAAAGCTGGCGGAGAAGACAGTTGCTCAGAGGAAGAGCAGGCAGCCCGGCGGAGTGAGAAGCCTCGGCTGGCAGGACTGGACAGGCCCCGATGTGGTGACTAGGGCAGGGTACAAGCCGGGGGACACCTGTCTGCTGGACTCTGTCCTCTCGGTGAAGTAGGGGCCAGGTCCCCTGCTGGGCCTGAGATGAGGGCAGGAGGCCAGGAGTCTGGTGGAGGTCGGAATGGAAACCGTGGAGCAGAGGGAGGAGACCGTGGATTGAGAGGTGTTTCAGGGGGGCTTTGAGGGAGGGGCCATCACGCTAGGAAGCAAGGCTGAGGGGTGCAGGCGTAGGGCCGCAAGGTTTCCTCCAGCAGGAGATGCCGTCTTTGGATGTGTAAGGGGTGAAATGTGTAACCAGCTCAGGTTAAGGAGGCAGCATCGCTGCGGCTAGAAAACACATTGTGGGGCCAGATTGCCTGGCTTTGAATCCCCCCCCGGAACATGTCAGCTGTGACCTTCGGCCTTGCCTTACCTGGCATCACCATGCTGGTGAACAGCATATACAACACATAGAGCAGAGGTCAGCATCACCGGTCTGTGGCTAAAACCATTCAGAGATGGGTTCTGGTGCCCTGCACGGTGTCAGCCTGTGCAGTGCTGTTTTTTTAAATAGTTTCGGAATAGGAAATTCTACCTAAGAATCATGAATTTTTAGCTTCTCTTGGAAATAAAACCACCTGGTATGCAGGGTTTACTCTTCCCTGATGATGGGCTGAGTCCTGGCTGCCCTCCTGTCAGTCAAGTGCTCTTCAGCATCACCATCACCATGGAAACCACATCCCGCTATCTACCTTCCCCGTCCAGCTCCGAGCACTGGAATATGGACATATTGATTCCAGTGTGATTTGTCAGTGCTCATGCCTTGCCAGCTATCAAACATTTTGAGCATCACCTTTGCTTGTAGACATTTGAGTTTGTGCCTCGGTGTTAAAATAGCCAAAATTCTCTTTGAACAGCTCTTGGAGAGACTGTGGGATGTGGGTAAAGTGCAATTTCTTTCCTGTGCCCAAAGTTTCTGTGCCAAAGTCAGACCTATGTTATGACCTATATTAGGACCCACCAAGGTTAACAGTAACCAACTGTCTTAAGAAAAAGGGATGAGCTTAATAACCAAAACAAAATTGCATGCAGAGCTCATTCCCATCATCAGAATAGAGACCTCTGCTCTTTCCCAGGCCCCTACTGGACTCACGTCCTGTTTACATGGAAATCCAAGGAGGGTCTGAGAAGCTATGTCAATGGAACCCTGAGCACCTCCGACCCGAGGGGCAAAGTGTCTCATGCCTACAGGGACCCAGATGTCAACCTCATGATGGGGGTCTGAGCAGGACCCGACCAAGCGCTATGAGAACAGAGCTTTTGACGAATTCATCATCTGGGAGCATGCCCTGACTCCAGAGGAGATCACGATGTACTTCACAACCGCCATCGGTCAGTGAGAGGGTGAGGGGCTGCGGGCCGGGTCTGATGTCTGTTTCTGGGAGGCACCTTCATATCCACCTCCCCTTCCCAGCATTCCTCTTCTCCCCTCTCTCCCAATACAGCAGTCAGCACTGCAGGCTGAAACATGTCCTCACGAATCTTATAAACACAGTCATTTTCCTAGAATACCTGTTCCCTAAGATGGAGAAATGGACAACTTAGCAGAGAAACAATGAGATTAATATCCTCCTGCTGATCATTATGAGGTTTTGAGGTGTATACGATGGATGATTATAGAAAGTTTTGCATAGCAAATATTCTGAGTTCATCAGTGCATTTGATCAACAAATTTGACCAAGAATTTTACCACATGCCAGACTCTCTGATGGGTCCTTGGAGAGCCCCGAGGATTCCCCCTTCCTGCTCAGCACAGAATAGTTGTTCAGACCTGGGGCCTGCAAGCAGGTAGACCTAGTTTCAAATCCTCGTCTTGCCAGGATAAGCCATGGGACTTGGGAAGTCATTCTTCACTTCTCCAGGTATGAGTTCCCCCATCAATGAGAGAGGCTATAAGACTACCCAGTCCATAGGGCCTATGAAAATAACATAGGACAATATGCATCAGGCCCCTGGCTGAGGCCCCACAGAGCTCAAGATTTGTTAGTCTGTTAATTCACTCCCTTTGCTACCACAGTTCCATTTTAGTTTTGTCAGCAAACAAATGCATATTATTTTTTTAAAAAGCTGATATTGTTTGTTAATTTCCACATGCAACAATCTACCTAAAACTCTGCTGTACTGACTCCAGAAGAACAGGGGAAGTTCAGGGCAAGGAGATGAAGGGTCTGGGTTCCAGACCTTGGCCTGCCCTTGTTCCAGTTCTGATCTTGAATCCCTCACTTGACATGGAGTCACAACTCTTGATTTCAAAGGACAGAAAATCCATCTCTAAAAGGACTTAAGTAAGAGAAGAGGAGGAGGAGAGGAGGAGTTGCTTGAGGGACGGCTCGATCCAGGGGCTCCAAGGACATTCCCAAGGAATTCTCCCTTTATCTAGACCCTCCTCCCTTCCTGTCTGCTGCATCATCAGGTGGACACTCTCCCTTGTGGGGGTGAGATGCCTGCTGGTGCTCCAGGGTTACATCTTCACCTCTTAGCAACTTCAGCAGAAAATAGTTTCTCTTTTCTAACAGCTGCTGAAAAGGCCTGAGGCCTGACTTTTCTTGGCAAAGGTGGTCCATGTATCTGTCTACCAGGAGCCAATCACTGTGACTGGGAAGGTAGAGGTGGGGTGAGGTGTAGAATATGCTAATGGGCATATGCTGGGATCACAATCCACCTCCCTGAAATGGCAGTGGGATCAGGTTCACCCATAACACACAGAGTGGAGAGGACTCCCCAAAGGAAGATCAGACACGCTGGTCTCAAAGAGGTAATAGATCCTGTGCAGGCAAAAACGGCATGTGTTCATTATAGTCTTTGATATTTCCATCTTCTAGCTTCTACTGAGAAAAATGGAATTCACTCCTTTTGCAGAAGTGACACAAGGACTAAAGAGAGTGTACTATAGAAGAAAAAATATCAATCTACTGCATTTTATTGCCTGGGATTCAGAGCGTTATCACTTTGAGACCAAGATGTCATTCGTATTTGTGTTACTGAAAGCCTCCAATAAATCCACCTTTCTGATAGTTTACAGTTTGAGTAACCTTGGAAAGAGGTGCCATTGTTTCTGGTTCTATTAGCTGTCACAGCAAACCTCTGTCTGCAGGACATCTCTGGGCTCAGCAACGCGGAACATCAACTGCATGGTGCAGCGTTTCAGGAAGGCTCCGCTACTGAATCATGTGTGCCCTCTGCACTTGGTAAAGGTGATATTGATTCTTTGGTAGATTCAGGAGAGTTCTGTGAACATTTATATGTCCCCAGGACCACACACCCTGAACCTTTTCTGAACGAGTCTAGATGCATTCAAATCCCAAACCTCATATGGTTGCTATGATGATTAAACGGGTCCCTGTGTGTAAAGAGCACAGAAGCATCTGCTTACATAAGTAAGCACTTTCCAAGAGTTTTCTCTTCTTTGTTTTCCTTGCTAAAGACAGATCCAAAGAAACACATCACAAACCATGTATTCAATAGGTCCTGAAGTGGTGGGAGGTTCCCATTAGCTTTCCTGCATAGGGGAAGAGAAGAGTTAGACTTCTCAGACTTCATTCATAGAACGTGCTAGGTTCTGGGGATCCAGGATGACCAAGAACCACTTCCTGCTTCCAAGAGGCTCAGTTGAGACGATAAACACAGTCCATAGTATGAAAAGTGCCACACGGGGACGTGCAAGGAGCTGCGGGAGCTCACTGATTCTGGAGTCAGACAAACCCGGGTTTGGCCCCAGCTCGGCGGCCTTGGGCAGGTTATCCACCCTCTATAAGCCTCAGTTTCCCCATCTGTGGCATGCGGATATCACATGACTCAAGTCTCTCAGCTGGACGCTCCTGACTGCAAGAAATAAGACACCACTGTACGCCTAACTCAGGCTTAGACTGGGGACATCTGCTTCCTTCTCATCAGAGGAAGCCGGGGCAGGTGACCCCGGCAGACCGACGGTGAGGCCTCGGTCGGCAGGGCCTGGCTTTGCCGCCACGCTCTGTGTTCCGCCGGGACCAACTCCTCCGGTTTGGAGGAACATTCTGGTTTAGCACTGACAGTCCCCAATCCCAGGAGAGGCCACAGTCCCGGGCAAACCCTGACGTCGGGCTTCCTCCACCCTGATCTAATTCCAAATAGCCGCAGCAGGAACAAGCCGAACCAGCTGGCCGATCCCGACCACGTCCAGCATGGACACGAACGGCACTGACCGCCGCCCTGTCCGTCAGGGAGGAAAAGCTTCCCATAGTTCTCCTGGCAGATAGCCCCTCACAGTTCATTGGCCAGAGGTGGGTCACATGACCACACCAGACCAATCACTGGCCAAGAGCAGCAGGATTGGCACGATGGCTCAGCCAATCTTCAGGAGATAAGGCGGGGCCAAGGCTGCCTGTTCGACCACTTCCAGGCTCTCCCCTGGAAGCACTTCTGGAGCCAGGTGTTGCATGGAAAGAATGTTCCAGAAATTCGGGTCCTGCCTCAGGGAAGGGTCCGAAAGCTCTGTGTGAAACCCGCCTGGCTCTGTGATTCATTACTGAATGAGAATCCATCTGGCCCCTGAGGTGTGGAGGGGGGTCAGGTGGGCAGTGTGGTTGAGGGAACCGTCGACCCTGAGTGTGCATGGTGGGGGCCATGGAGACTGGGGTGTGGGGGAGAAGTGGGGACAGGGCGGAGCCAGCAGGAGACTCGGGGTGTGGGGGAAGTGGGGACAGGGCGGAGCCAGCAGGAGACTCGGGGTGTGGGGGAAGTGGGGACAGGGCGGAGCCAGCAGGCATCAGGCCAGGCCGCCTGCTGACTCCATAGGAGGTCAGGAGAGTGTGTTCTCTTTGAGCCCAGAGTGGGGGGGGGGCGTCCAGATGGGGGTGCTGCCCAGAAGGGTGGACGGCCAGTGGAGGCACCCCATGCTGGTCCTGAGGCGAGTGTCCCCCGACTGAGGCACAGTGGAGCTCGGGACTCAGGCCCGGGAGCACTGGGTGTTTCGTGCTTGCCAAGTGGTCCCCTTGTTGCTGCGATAACAGTGGACCTTGCCTCTCAGAGGCTCCGCAGGGACAGTTCCTTCTCGTTGGTGCGAGTCTGGCGTCAGCCGGGGTGTCCTCAGTGCAGTGACTCAGGGGTCCTGGCACTGGCCAGCCTCTGAGGCTCCCATCGCAACAGCATGGGAGTGGAGCTGGGAGCTGGTCCTCACTGAGCCTCGCAGTGGCCCCTGTCTAAGCAGAGAGGGTCTGGAGCCCTTAGGTCCGGGTGACCTCTCTGGTCACCTTGCAGTCTGAGACCCTCTTCCTGTGGTCGTCATAAGGACAAACTGGCCCATGATAAACACAATAAGTGCTGCTTGTTCTTGTATTGACTTCAGAGGAACGGGGGGAGGTTGCTTAAATAACTTGTTTTCATGCATTTAATGCCTCCATCTGGTGTGACTCAAGCAAGTTTGGTTTTCAGTGTTTCTGTTGCTGTTGTTGGGGACAGCCCGTGGTGCTGGGCTCCTCTGCAGCCCATGGCCGTCACCCCAGGGCTCCTGTTCCCACAGGGTGGGGCTGTTCTCAGCCCTGTGTGAACACAGTGTGCGGTGGAAGAGGGTGCGAGGGGGGAAGCCGCCCGCTGAGGAGGACAGCTGTTTGTCAGATTTAAATCTAAGGGATTCCTTTGATGTTTATTAAATGGCTCTGGCCCACTCCGATCCCCCATCTCAGGTAGCCTCAGGCTGGATGAGAGGCTTTGTCTGTGCAGGACTCTGGTTCTACTCCTGCCCTGGCCGAGTCAGTCTCCTAATAATGGAGTCGCCCTGGAGACCCCACTTGTTCTCCCTGTGGGACCTCCCTGCTTGCTTCCTGGAGGCCTGCTCTTTGTCCAGGAAGTGTGTAAGGACACTTGATGTAGTGTTTGGGGCAGGGGTGTGTGCTGCATGCCCCCCCACACACACCTGTACCGTGTCACTGAACACCGTGTATAAGACTGTTATTTAGGCAAAACCGGTTGTTGAAGGATGGAAAATATGATGCACTCGGCTCCCAGGGCTCTGTTAGAAGTCAGATGACAACTAGGAGGCAGGGTTTGCCCACATATGTCACTGAGCAGAAATCTCAGTCAGTGCTCTGGAGACCTGAGCTGGGAGGCACACCGGGTCCAGATGAGGGAGGAGACAAGCAGATGGCTGAGTAAAGTGTGTGGGAGCCAAATGATTCCATGTCTCAGGGACAGTTGTGCAGTGTCTGAAGTTCTAACTCATTCACTAATCATTTACTGAACACCTGCCATATCCCAAGTCAGTACCATCTCAGTTCTGCATCAACCTCCATGAGACAAGTACTTTGTGTACCAGGTAGGCTATTTTGATTAAGTTGTCAATGACAGAAAACTCAACCTAAAATGTCTTAAGATTTATTTTTTGGACTTTGAAAGGTCCATGGATACACTAGCTTCAGGAGCAGCTTGATCCAGCATCTGGTTGATGTCATTCGGCAAAATCTCTCAGCTCTCTTCCACAGATGGGCTTGCTTCTCAGTCAGTCTCTCCCCTCACCTGTGAAAGTCACTCCTGGGACCTCATCCTTCAGCGCTGACATCTAGTAAAGAGAAGTGAGAGTCTTTGAACCAGCATTCTCCACCCTAATCTTCTTGCACCTTCTTGGATTTTACTGGATTGTGTGCTCACCCCTGAAAAATCACCGTGGCCTGAGGAATGCAGTGCACTGATTAATTCAGGCCTGGGTAGCAGGGTTTACTTCTGAGCCGAGGCTGGAGTCAACCTCAATTACATGGGCTGCAAGTGGGGAAGGTAGTGGTCACCTGGAGGGAAACTGAGGGGCCTTTATCGGGAGAAGAGTGAACAGATACTGGGCAGCAAGACAACAAATGTCCACTGAAATATAGTAAAATATGCCCCTCTAAAATACGCCACTTGGACATATGGATTATTTTGAGCTGAAAGCAATTTTGAAGAAGCAAGTAGAAAACAATCTCTCTGTTCTTCCGCTTAAGTTGCCTGAAAGCAGGGCATAAATTTGTAAAGGTGTCTTCCCCTCGGCTTTCCGCTAGGAAGAACAGACGTTGGTCACCAGAGACAAACCTAGACCCTTATCAGCCTAGAGATAGCACCAGAGGAAGCTACGTCACGAAACGTACTAACTAGGCTTTTTCTTCCATTAGTTCCCCCATACCTTTACCTTCCCACAATTTGCCACCCTGGAAACTCAGAGTGCTCCTCCTTTGTCTTGTCACTTCTCTGAAAGTTTGTTGTTCTTTTAGTTCAGATGCTGTATAAGCCCAAGTACTAACTGCCCTATGGATTAGTCATCACTGAGTACTGTGACGCACATGTGAATAAACTTCTGTTTGTTTTTTCTCGTTAATCTCTGGTCAATCTAATTTACAGGGTCCCAGCCAATGAAGCTAAGATATGTAGAGGAAAAAATATTTATTTGTTCCTCCCATACACCATCACACTACTATTTGTCACACCATTTTGTAATTAGGGAAATTAAAGTTCAGACCTACCCAAGGTCACACAGCTGGTTACGTGGAATTGCTGAGACTCTATGCCCGATTGTTTTGACTCTGTTATTTGACAGCTTCCTGGGCCATCCTACTGAGCCTGAACTGGATTGTCTGTTATTTGCAGTCAAAGATTATATTTCATCTTCCCTGATTTTCCCTATAGGTGTCAGAATAAAGTCTTAAGTGGAGTAGTGTTCAATAATAGAATTGAAAATTTCATCCCAAAAGATCACTGGCTCAATAATTTGAAGTTTAATACTAAGTTTAAGCCAATTTTCTAGCTGAATGCCCTCCTTTGCCATTTGTAATAATATCCCTCTTATTTCCAAGGATTGCTGAGGCAGTGAATTTCAAAGACTCTGTGATGCCTGCAACTAGTTGCCGTATTTCCCTGGAGGAATCACTACCACTGACTCTCCCAGAATTTATTAGGCTGCTCCCTTATCACCATCCGCCTCATGCACGAATAGGTGAGTTTCTCTTCTTTGATGATGTGGTTTTTGGTTGTTTTTCCATGTGATCATAAAAAAGAGTCTTCGATGGTGGTGGTGATGGACTGAATTGGCATTTTTCTCCCCCAAGAGGTCCTTCCTTTTCTTGATCTATAGCAGAAAAGCCCCTTTGATGGCAGTGAGGGTTGATCTCGTTATTGATGCTGGGTAAAAGGCATCTGAAGCCACAGTGAAGATTTCATACAGTGCTACAGCAATTGAGAATGTTTCTGTGAATAGAAAGGATGTGTTTTAGGGGGAGGGAGGATGTGCTTTTTGGGAGAGGGGGGATAAATTGGCCAATTCTCAGTTATCTTATGTAATGGCCAATGGCAAGTGAAGCAGCGCTTTCTGCCTGAGAGAAACACACCTGAGAGCTTGGAATAAACCATTAAGGCTTGCCCTGATGCATCATAACTTTAATTTTTGTCTACATTGAGTTGCTTTTTCAATGGATGAAAATGCCCAAGTTATTGATAACATGGATGTGAACAGTCTACTGACTTTTTAAAAAATTTCCTCCTACCTGATTTCGTGAGTAACCTCCTCGCAAAAACTGTGTGATCATTTTATATCTGCAGTCATTGCAGCCACAGCTCATGGGGGCGATGTTCATGTTCATGAAATGCTTGTTGACTCTAAGATTGTGATCTTACCAAGACGGTAATTAAGGAGAAGCCCAATATGTTTCATAGATAGAAGAGATATTAAAGAAGAATCCTTTCAAGGACTTTCAATACCATTCCTTTCATCCATTCATTCTCTTCCATTCCATTCATTCCACCCATTCCATCCCACTAATGATCATTAAGGTCCTGTCATGTGCCACACACTATATCTATGCAAGGTACCCCTTTTTGTCTTCACAGTAATTACCCTTCAATCCCCATCTCATTGTTTTAGTCATACCTCCTCCTGGATTGCTGACTGAACTTGAGAAAGTGAAGAATAATTGTAATTTTCACTGCAGTCTGCTGTTCCAACCTCCCCTAGGGTCCTTCTGTAGTTGAGGACCTTTCCTTCCCAGGATACTCATTTGAGATCTCTTTTCCTCTAGAAAAAGAATAATACTGGCCTCATAAAATGATTTGGAAAGTGTTTTGTTACCTTCTATTTTCTGGAAAACACTGTTTAAAACTGATGTTAATTCTTAGTCAAACATTTGGTAGAATATTCCAGTGGAACAAACTTCCCTGGAAATTTGTTTTTCAGGAATTGTTAATTATAAATTAAATTTATTACTTGAAGACATAATCAAATTATCTAGTTCATATTGAGTGAGTTGTGATTATTGGTGCTTTTTGAGGAATTGGTCCATTTCATGTAAGTTGTGAAATTTTTGTGCACAGAGTTGTTTATAATTATTCTTTGATTATCTTTTTGATATCTGTAGGGTCTGTAGTGATGTTTCCTGTTTTATTCCTGATAGTGGTAAATTGTCTCTTCTCTCTTTTTTTCAGTCTTGCTAGAATCTGTCAAATTCATTGGTCTTTTCATTGGCTGTCTCTGTTGTTTTTTTTTTTGTTCACAGTTTCATTGTTTTTTGCCCTTTATTCCTTCCTTCTTTTTGTATTTTGCTCTTCTTTTTCTACCTTGTTTTGGTAAAAGGTAAGAAGTAAACAGAGCTACACACTGCCTTGTGTGTGTGAACTAAATGACAGGCACAGTGACCAATCGTTGATAGACTTTGACAGAAGTGACAGGGTTCTTCACTGATCATGACGTGCATGTTAGTTGTGTAGTGGTATGTGGACTGAAACCTACCAGCGAAGTTTGCACTTTATGCAATTAATCACACTTAAATATACTGTGGAAAATTAAATTTGAGCAGTGTTGTTGGGGGATTGGTGTTATTTTATTTAACTAAACCATGGTAACTGAAATTAGTACATAGGAGAATCATTCAAAGCAAAGAGTACCTGTTTTTAATATTTTATTACAATAATTGTAGATTCACATGGTATTGTAAGATATAATACAGGACATCCCATGTACACTTTACTCAGTTTCCCCCAAGGTAACATTTTGCAAAACGATAGTACAGTATCACATCTGGGATATTGACATTGATATAATCCACCAATATTATTCAGGTTTCCCCAGTTCTACTTATATTTACTTATATTGTTTGTGTATGTTTTAAGGATTATACACTTTTTTCACCTGTATAGGTTCATGTATCCGCTACCACAGTTAAGATCCTGAACAGTTCCATTACGTTGCCTTTTTACAATCACATTCACATCCAACCTCTCCCCCAACCATCGCTATCCCCTGGCAACCACTAAATCTGTGCTCCATTTAAAAAATGTTGTCCTTTCAAAAATATTACATAAAAAATACAGTATGTAACCTTTTGCATTGGCTTTATTTCACTCAGCATAATTCCCTGGAGATACATCCAAGTTTTTGCATATGTCAATAAATTATTTCTTTTCATTATTGAGCAGTGTTCTGTGGTATGGATGTACCACAATGTGTTTAACCGTTCACCTGTTCACATTTTGGGCTATTATGAACAAGGCTGCTGTAAACATTGTGTACAGATTGTTGTGAACATAACTTTTCTTTTCTCTGGGATAAATGCCGAAGAGCGCAATTGCTAGATAGTATAGTTATTGTTTGTTTAGTTTTTTTGTTTTTTTTTTTAATTTTGTTTATTTATTTTTTTCCCCAAAGCCCCACTGGATAGTTGTACGTTGTAGCTCCACATCCTTCTAGTTGCTGTATGTGGGACGCGGCCTCAGCATGGCCCGACAAGTGGTGCGTCGGTGCGCGCCCGGGATCCGAACCCGGGCTGCCAGCAGCGGAGCGCACGCACTTAACCGCTAAGCCACAGGGCCGGCCCTGTTTGTTTAGTCTTATGTGAAACTGCCGAGCGATTTCCTGGAGTATCTGTACCGTTTCACCTTCCCACCAGCAGCGTATAGGTGATCCAGTTTCTCCACCTTCTCATAAATGTCTGCTGTTGTCACCCTTTTGTATTTTAGCTATTCTGATAGGTGTATGGTGATAACACATTGTGATTTTTATTTCCATTTTTCTGATGGCTAGTGACATTGAACATCTTTTCATGGTTTATTTGCCATCTTTATATCCTCTTTGGTGAAATGTCTGTTCATGTAGTTTGTCCTTTTTCTGTTTGGATGGTTTACATTTTTACTATTTAACTTTGAGAGTTTTTAACATATTGTAGATATTATTCCTTTATCAGATATATTGTTTGCCAATATTTTTCTCCAGTCTGTGGCTTGTCTTTTCATCATCTTCACATGGGCTTACTCAGAGCATAAGTTTTCAGTTTTGATGAGGTTCCCTCATATACAACCCATAACTAACGTGTTGACTTAACCTCCAGAATTTCCCTAGGAGCCATCCACTTTTCTCCATCCCCACAGATCCTTTCTGAACCTGCCTCTTCTAGGCTACTGCTGCCATACTGCTAGGTCACACCCCTTTCTTCCCCACCCGGAGGTGTTGGTGGAACTCCCAAAGTCGCTCTCCCCAGAGGTCTCCTCACAGGTCCTCCCCTCAGACGTCAAGCCGTAACCCTTGTTATGCCCCCATGTGGAGGAGGCATCTGATGGCTTCCAAAAAAGACATGTGGGAATTTGCTAGTCGTGGTCAGTCTCACAATGGGCTTTAGAATATAAATGTTATGTTTGTGCTTCATTTGAAATTTTCTGTTTATTATCCTGATAATTTTATTTTGAGGAATGGCAGAAAATTGTCATATTACTTCAGAGGAGCTTATTTTTTCTTTTCTTTTTTTTTTTCATGTTTTACTACTAAGTTTGTTGTATACTATGTGTGCTTTTCTTTTTTTTTTAATTTTTTGTTTATTGCAGTAACATTGGTTTATAACATTGTAAAAATTTCAGGTGTACATCATTATACTTCTATTTCTGCATAGATTACATCATGTACACCACCAAAATGCTAATTACAACCCATCACCACACACATGTGCCGAATTATCCCTTTCACCCTCCTCCCTCCCCCCTTCCCCTGGAGCTTATTATTTTCTTCTGTTTGAGTGATGTACACGTTCTTATATGTTAGTCTTATTTATTCTTCTTGTTTTTAACAGTAGTGACAGGCACAGTAGTGAATTTAGGAATTTACAAGCCATTGCTTGTTGGAGTTTCTTTACTAGCTTCTTTACTTAATTCTCACTGTCCTGGAGCAGGGAACTTCATAATAGAAATAGACTTTTCCATAAAAGCCGCTAGGACCATCAGCCACTAGGACCATCAGCGTCCTTTGTTTACAAGCCACACACTCTGCCTGAGCTGATTATAGCCTTATTGCAAGGCTATCCCAAGTTCGTGTCAGAAGTTAGGAGAGTGGAACACCAAAGAAGGTGGAGTCTCCCATTTCCACTGGAGGAGATCCGGAGATTAAACGGAATTTATTAGATGCACCGGGAACCCAGAGCCCATGGCTCAATGGAGAAGAGACTTTTTTTTTAAACAACAGAAAGTTACTTCTCGAGAGGTCGGTCAAGATGGCGGCATAGGCAGACTCTGAACTCACCTCCTCCCACGGACACAGCCAATTTACAACTACTCGTGGAAAAATTACCCCTGAGACAGAACTGAAAACTGGATAAGAGGAACTTCTGCAACAAGGGACAATCCTAACTGAGGTAGAAGAGGCAGAAACTCCCTTCTGGAGAGGAAAAACGCCGCCTTCACAAGCCACAGCGCCTCACGGCTGCTGGGGAGCAGCCCACAGGTACGCAGCCCTCCCTGGAGGCGCGGGGCCCTGAGCCAGGGAGCGCCCCCGCTGTGGGCATTTTGTGGACCCAGCACAATCGAGACGTGTGGCATAATATCTGACTTTGCCTGCTACTAAAACACTGGGGAGTACCCCCAGAAAAGCTGTTCGCAAAGACATTAAAACCGGCTCTTAAAGGGCCCACAAGCAAACTCACCCGTTTCAGAAAGCAACCTAAAGTCACCAGAAAGAAAGGTGCACAGTGCTTTGGTGAAAAGAGACTCACCTAATAGGCCCTGTGTGCATCTCGGTGAGAGGTGAGACCTCTCCAGGGACTGGGACATTGGCGGCAGCCATTGTTGTGGCCTGGTGTGGGCGTGCTGACACAGATGCCATTGGAGTTCTCCCTGGGGCCTGCTAGCCCAGGGTCTGCCCCACCCACTAGAGCACCGATTTAATCCAGCTCAGCCAGGGCAGACAGCCCACACTAGAGACTGGCCTGACCCAACAACAAGCCATCAGGCAACTTGTGAGCCTGCATAGATTGGTGACTGGATTCTCTGCAGCCTGGCAACTGAGCCGACTTCAGTGGGGCAGGGCATGCACAAGGAACGGATGGAGAGTGTGGGGCAGTGGTGGAGTGTGTGGGGCTCCCGCCGTGGAGAGACTGGCTCCGCTTCGGGAGGTTGGGGCGCGCACTCGCGGCAGGACTGTGTTGACTGTGTGTGGACCTGTGGGTGGCAGGGCTTGTCAGCTGCAGAAGACTTATGCTTCTCAAAGACCCACATAGGGGGTTTGCCCCACCTTCCAAAGCCTGAAACAATTGGGTCTGCCCCACCCAACTGCAATCCTCAGAGAGCTGACAAGAGACCTAAAGGCTGGAGGCTTATAGCAATTGTAAGGCCCTGAGCCTAACAACCTGCCACGCTGGGTGCCTACTCACTTAAAAGAAATACTGCATCACAAATGTGGTATTAGAACTTGCAGCCAACTGTGCTGGGGCTCACCACACCTGATAAAAAGACTGAAGGGCCCACAATAACTACAAGCAGCTGAGCATTACAACAGCTGGCCAGGAGCATGACTCGGCCTCCCTGGGTGCCTACAGGGAGAGCAAACAGGCCACAACAGAGGAACACATGTAGCCCACATAGGGGTCACCCCTGGAACATTGAGAACTGAGGGAAGCACACGGCAGGCCTCCTAAGCCATCACTTACATAAGGTCACCTATCCAAGAGCAGGAGATGTAGCTGACCTACCTAATACATAGTCGCAAGCACAGAGAAAGAGGCAAAGTGAGGAGGCAAAGGAATACATTCCAAGTAAGGGAACAGGACAAAACTCCAGAAAAGGAACTAAGTGAAAGAGAAATGAGCAACCTACCCAACAGAGAGTTCAAACAAAGAGTGTTAAGGATGCTTACTGATGTGGGGAGAAGAATAGATGAACTCAGTGAGAATGTCAACAAAGAAATGGAAGATATAAAAAACAACCAATCAGAAATGAAGAATACAATACTGGAAATGAAAAATTCACTAGAGGGACTCAAAAGCAGAGTAGAGGATACAGAAGAACGGATCTATGAGCTGGACAAAAGACTAGAAGAAATTACCCAAGCTGAACAGGTAAAAGAGAAAAGAATTAAAAGGAGTGAGGACAGTCTAAGGGACCTCTGGGACAACATCAAGTGCACTAACATCCGTGTTATAGGTGTGCTGGAAGGAGAAGAGCGAGACAAAGGGGCAGAGAATCTATTTCAAGAAATAGTAGATGAAAACTTCCCTAACCTAAGGAAGGAAACAGACATCCAGGTACAGGAAGCACAGAGAGCCCCAAACAAGATAAACCCAAAGAGGCCCACACCAAGACACATGATAATCAAAATGTCCAGAATTAAAGATAAAGAGAGAATCCTAAAAACCACAAGAGAAAGTCAAGTTACAGACAAAGGAAACCCCATAAGGCTATCAGCTGACTTCTCAGCAGAAACCTTACAGGCTAGAAGAGAATGTCATGATATATTTAAAATGCTAAAAGGAAAAAACTTACAGCCAAGAATACTCTACCCAGCAAGGTTATCATTCAAAATGGAAAGAGAGATAAAAAATTTCCCAGACAAGCAAAAATTAAAGGAGTTTGTCACCAAGAAACCAGTGCTACAAGAAATGTTAAAGGGATTGATTTAAGGGGAAAAGAGAAGATCACAAATAGGAAAAATTATCTATTTCCATGATAAGAAGGTAATGGATACAAATGCACAAAAAAGAGGTTAGATATGATATCAAAAACATAAAAGGAGGGAGGAGGGGAGTTAAAGAGTAGAGCTTTCAGACAGAGATCAAACTAAAGAGACCGTCAATTCTGTATAGAAGAAGAAAGGAACAGAGAAGGAGTACTAAAACAGTGAGAAAAAAAAAGTTAAAAAATGGCAGTAAGTCCATACTTATCAATAGCTACTTTAAACGTCAATGGACTAAATGCTCCAATTAAAAGGCATAGGGTGGCTGATTGGATAAAAGAACAAGACCCACATATATGCTGCATACAAGAGACACACTTCGGACCTAAAGACACTCACAAACTGAAAGTGAAGGGATGGAGAAAGATACTCCATGCAAATGGCAATGAAAAGAAAGCTGGGGTAGCAGTACTCGTATCAGACAAAATAGACTTTAAAACAAAAACTGTAAAAAGAGACAAAGAAGGGCATTACATAATGATCAAGGGAACAATCCAACAAGAGGATATCACACTTGTAAATATCTACACACACAATAGGTGCACCTAAATATGTAGAGCAATTATTAACAGACATAAAAAGAGAAATAGACAGTAACACAATAATATTAGGGGACTTTAACACTCCACTTGCACCAACGGATAGATCATTCAAACAGAAGATCAATAAGGAAAAATTGGCCTTAAATGACACACTAGAACAGATGGACCTCGTAGATATATACAGAGCATTCCATCCAAAAACCGAAGTATACACGTTATTTTCAAATGCACATGGAACATTCTCCAGGATTGATCACATATTAGGCCACAAAACAAGTCTCCATAAATTGAGGAAGATTGAAATAATACCAAGCATCTTTTCTGACCACAACGGTATGAAACTAGAAATCAACTATAGGAAGAAAATCAGAAAAGCCACAAATATGTGGAGATTAAACAAAATGCTACTGAACAACGACTGGGTCAATGAAGAAATCAAAGAAGAAATAAAAAATACCTGGAGACAAATGAAAAGGAAAATACGACATGCCAGAAATTCTGGGATACAGCAAAAGCGGTTCTAAGAGGGAAGTTTATAGCAATACAGGCCTATCTCAACAAACAAGAAAAATCTCAAATAAACAATCTAACAATGCACCTAAAGGAACTGGAAAAAGAAGAACGAACAAAGCCCAAAATCAGTAGAAGAAGGGAAATAATAAAAACCAGAACAGAAATAAAAGAAAGAGACCAAAAAAAAAAAAAATAGAAAAAATTAATGAAACCAAGAGTTGGTTCTTTGAAAAGATCAACAAAATTGACAAACCTTTAGCTAGACTCACCAAGAAAAATAGAGAGAAGGCACAAATAAGTAAAATCAGAAATGAAAGAGGAGAAATTACAACAGACACCTCAGAAATACAAAAGATTACAAGAGAATACTATGAAAAGCTATATGCCAACCAATTCGACAATCTGGAAGAAATGGATAAATTCTTAGAATCATACAACCTTCCAAAACTGGATCAAGAAGAAGTAGAGAATTTGAATAGACCAATCACCAGTAAGGAGATTGAAACAGTAATCAAAAACCTCCCCAAAAACAAAAGTCCAGGACCAGACGGCTTCCCTGGTGAATTCTACCAAACATTCAAAGAAGACTTAATACCTATCCTTCTCAAGCTCATACAAAAAATTGAGGAGGGGGAATCTCCTAACTCATTCTCTGAAGCTGACATTACCCTGATACCAAAACCAGACAAGAATAACAGAAAAAAGAAAATTACAGGCCAATATCACTGATGAACATGATGCAAAAATCCTCAACAAAATACTAGCAAATCACATTACAACAATACGTTAAAAAGATTATACACCATGATCAAGTGGGATTTATTCCAGGTATGCAGGGATGGTTCAACATTTGCAAATCAATCAACGTGATACACCACATTAATAAAATGAAGAATAAAAATCACATGATCATCTCAATAGATGCAGAGAAAGCATTTGACAAGATACAGCATCCATTTATGATAAAAACTCTGAATAAAATGGGTATAGAAGGAAAGTACCTCAACATAATAAAGGCCATATATGAGAAACCCACAGCTAATATCCTCAACGGTGAAAAACTGAAACCTATCCCTCTAAGAACAGGAAGCAGACAAGGATGCCCACTGTCACCACTCTTATTTAACATAGTACTGGAAGTCCTAGCCAGAGCAATCAGGCAAGAGAAAGAAATAAAAGGGATCCAAATTGGAAAGGAAGAAGTGAAACTGTCACTATTTGCAGATGACATGATTTTATATATAGAAAACCCTAAAGAATCCACCGGAAAACTTTTAGAAGTAATAAGCGAATATGGTAAAGTTGCAGGATACAAAATCAACATACAAAAATCAGTTGCATTTCTATACACTAACAACGAAGTAGCAGAAAGAGAAATTAAGAATACCATCCCATTTACAATTGCAACAAAAAGAATAAAATACCTAGGAATAAACTTAACCAAAGAGGTGAAAGAGCTGTACACGGAAAACTATAAAACACTGCTGAAAGAAATTGAAGAAGACACAAAGAAATGGAAAGATATTCCGTGCTCTTGGATTGGAAGAATTAACATAGTTAAGATGTCTGTCCATACTTCCTAAAGCCATCTATAGATTCAATGCAATCCCTATCAAAGTTCCAACAACATTTTTCACAGAAATAGAACAAAGAATCCTAAAATTTATTTGGAACAACAAAAGACCCCGAATAGCTAAAGGAATCCTGAGAAAAAAGAACAAAGCTGGAGGTATCACACTCCCTGATTTCAAAATATACTACAAAGCTATAGTAACCAAAACAGCATGGTACTGGCACAAAAACAGACACACAGATCAACGGAATAGAATCAAAAGCCCAGAAATAAACCCACACATCTATGGACAGCTAATCTTCGACAAAGGAGCCAAGAACATACAATGGAGAAAGGAAAGTCTCTTCAACAAATGGTGTTGGGAAAACTGGACAGCCACATGCAAAAATGAAAGTAGACCCTTACCTTACACCATACACAAAAATTAACTCCAAATGGATTAAAAACTTGAATGTAAGACCTGAAACTATGAAACTTCTAGAAGAAAACATAGGCAGTACGCTCTTCGACATCTGTCTTAGCAACATATTTTCAAGCACCATGTCTGACCGGGCAAGAGAAACAATAGAAAACATAAACAAATGCGACTACATCAAACTAAAAGCTTCTGCACAGCAAAGGAAACCATCAACAAAACGAAAAGACAACCTAACAATTGGGAGAAGATATTGGCAAACCATACATCTGATAAGGGCTTAATCTCCAAAATATATAAAGAACTCATGCATCTCAACAACAAAAACTAACAACCCAATTAAAAAATGGGCAAAAGACCTGAACTGACATTTCTCCAAAGAAGATATACAGATGGCCAACAGACACATGAAAAGATGTTCAAAATCATTAACTATCAGGGAAATGCAAATCAAAACTACAATGAGATATCACCTCACGCCCGTCAGAATGGCTATAATTAACAAGACGGGAAACAACATGTTGGAGAGGATGTGGAGAGAAGGGAACTCTCATACACTGCTGGTGGGAGTGCAAACTGGTGCAGCCACTATGGAAAACAGTATGGAGATTCCTCAAAAAATCAAGGATAGAACTACCATATGATCCAGCTATTCCACTGCTGGGTATTTATCCAGGGAACTTGAAAACACCAATGCATAAAGATACATGCACCCCTGTGTTCATTGCAGCGTTATTCACAATAGCCAAGACTTGGAAGCAACCTAAGTGCCCATCAAGGGACGAATGGATAAAGAAGATGTGGCATATATACACAATGGAATACTACTCAGCCATAAGAAACGATGAAATCCAGCCATTTGTGACAACATGGATGGACATTGAGGGTATTATGCAAAGTGAAATAAGACAGAGGGAGAAGGTCAAATACCGTATGATTTCCTTCATTAAGTAGTAGATAACAACAACGATAAACAAACACATAGAGACAGAGATTGGATTGGTGGTTACCAGAGGGGAAGGGGGGAGGGAGGAGGGCGAAAGGGATCATTCGGCACGTGTGTGTGGTGATGGGTTGTAATTAGTATTTGGGTGCTGAACATGATGTAATCTATGCAGAAATAGAAGTATAATGATGTACACCTGAAATTTATACAATGTTATAAACCAATGTTACTGCAATAAACAAAAAATTATAAACAAACAAACAGTAAAGGGGCGAGCAGTGCTCCCTGCATTAACCGTTCTAATCAGTTCTCGTCTCCAATGGTCCTTCTCAGGAGATGTAGATTTTCCATAGTTAGAAAAAAAAGCTCCTTTCTAATTTATTAAACTGCTTTATAGCCAGGTCTGACTAATGGAGTTTATGATCAATACAGGTAATCTCCCTCTCTCTCTGTCTCTCTGTGATGTAGGCTTCAACTGGGAAAAGTACTGTTTTAATAACACACACTACAAAGCAGACCTCCCTAACACATCTCCCTGGTTGGAGGATTTGTAGATAAGGAGTCTCAACCAGAGGTACGGCCCCCATGGGGATCGTATCAGAACCCCCTGGTAGATGATATTTTTATCTCTATAATATTTTCACTTCTGTCAAGAGGTAGTACAGGCTTAAGATGCTGTGAATGCTGATCTACCTCAGGGCCTGGCTCAGGGGCTGTCACTGACAAGTGTGTCTGGCCTCTGACACTTCTCATACTTTATTTCCCAGGACAGGTGATCAGCTCCACTCACACTGGAAAGCAGGCTTTTAGGAGCTGATCCTCCAGGCCCAGAGCAGCCTGGGGAGATGGCAATATATGAACTGCGTGCCTGCCCAGCGTGTGCTCTGCCTCACATTTCTGTCCATTCCTTTGTTTCACATTGTCCCCCTGAGCCACTCTATTGGAGAAGTTCACGAAGTATCTGAGCCCACACCTGCCTGGCCTTGATCTCAGGAAAATGTTACAGCTGCTCAGCATTTATCGGCCCATTTCCTGGTTCACTGCACTCTGATTTTCCTAGAGGGGCGCCGTCTCCCCTGGAGCTGACTCCCATCTTCTGGGTCTGAGCCACCCAACCGTGCATCTCATCTGCTGTCGCAGTGACAGTCGGGACGGGCAGTGACCGTCAGGGCAGTTAAGCAGCAGTGGGAAAAGCCAGGACAGACACTGCGTCTTCTGCTTGGCGTGAATGAGGAAGGACGTGGCCTGGCAGCTGCTGGAGGCCACCTTGTTTGAGAGCAGAGTCAGCGCGGTGACTTGGAGCTGAGCAGGGGATTCTGATGATGTCGTTTCAGCCCTGCCCCAACCCGCCCCTTCCAGGTCAGAGGATCCCAGAAGTTTCCCCTCTGTCTAACGCAGTTTGGGTCAGGTTTGCTTCGCTTGTGATCAAAAAGCCCTTACTGATAAAGATAAAGGAGAAGCCGTCCTTTGATTCCCTCCCCATGACCATGGACAGCAGCAATAACTGTCCCTGGGAGACCAGCGCTCTTGCCCAAAATGGAAGGTGAGCTGGCGACACAAGAGCTCACTTTGGGGCTGAGCTCAGGAGCAGACGAGCAGACGCAGAGACGTGAATGTGGAGTGACCTATGGCTGGTCAGTGGAATGGCAGGAGCCCCCCCAGGATGGCTCAGGACACGGGGCCCTGCCCAGGCTGACCTCAGCAGGGGTCTCTGGGCCCTCCTGTTGCTGCAGCCCCACTCCGTCTTCCTCCTACGTCAGAGCCTGTCTCGCCCCTGAGCCAGCGGCTGTGATGAAGACTCGGTGCTGCCAGAGATGGAGAGGGAGCTCCTGGCCCGGAGGGGGCCTGTTGCTGTGAAGACACTGGTCTACATGGAGAGCATAAGGCAGGGTTTCCAGTCTACTGGGTCATCTGAATCCATCGACAGGGGTGAGGTGACTTGTCCATGCGTGTTTCAACAGTTGCAATAACAATCACAGGAGAAAGGAGTCAAACCACCGACTGATGGAGTTACTAAGACCCTCAGTCGCTGTGAGCATGCATGAGTGGTGAGTGCCCACCATCCCAACATGCTCCATGACCCTGACAAGAGGGAGACGGGGTCAAGCCTGGGTCACACTTCACCACACTGACTTATGTGTTTTTAAAGCACAAACATTTAAAGAAAAATAAGACAAATAAGGAGGTAGAGGGTACATTTGAGTGATATAATTTAATCTGTAGTGGTTGTGATATGGTGGATCTCCATGCAATAATCCTGCCTTTCATAATCAGATGAACAATAACTGTGAGAATAAAAATTCATCTACATTATAATTACTGTTTCATAAAGTTTATGTATGCTAGTAACAACTAAATGGTTCAGTGTCTTGAATAACAAGTATTTTTCCATGTTTTTATTGTGAGTTATATTAATTTTGTTACACAATTTCTTCTCAATAGATAATAATAGCCATACAATTTAAGTGACTGATCTTTGCAGTGTATCTATCTTCAAATCTCTGAAAACAAGTGACGAAACGAACCTGTTTGATTAACAGATGTCTGTGTTTATTACATCACTGAGTCAGTAACACGCTGCAGTTACTTCTTGAGGCGTGAACTGACACGAGAACATGCTTGCAGATGCAAACGGACGCCTGACTCCTCCTACAGCGAGGACAGGGAGGGAATGGAAGCCTGTGTGTCGACCCGGAGCAGCAACCGTGGGCTCTGGCGTCTCACAGACCTGGATTGGAGTCTTGCAGCCCTCGCAGCCACACTGTGTCATTGCCCTTTTCTAGCTTCTGATCTCCAGTCACAAAGGGTTATTCTTTTTAGAATGAATTTTATTCATTCATTCTGTAGACAGTGATCAAGTTCCTACTGTGAGCCATGTGCTGTGCATTTCATGATGGACAGAAACACAGGAGCTGACAGTCTAGTGGAAAAGACAAACATGAACTGAATGACAACATGAGGCATGTAAGCGCCAACAAGGAATGGGAGATAACACAGTGACCCCTACCTGGTCCAGGAGGCTCAGGGAAGGCCCCTTTGGGGAGTGACAATAGAGCTGAGATGTGAGGATGACCAGAAGTGACCAGGAAGGAGAGTGCTGCAGGCAGAGGGAACAGCATGTGTAAAGGCCCTGTGGCTGGAGCAGGGAAGGACGAAGAGAGTTGTAGAGATGAGGCTGAGATGACCACCCTGGGCTTGTGGGCCATGGGGAGGGGTTTAATTTCACTCCAAGTGTGACGGGAGCTGAGGAGGATCCACAGCAGAGGGGGAGATGACTAGATTGGCTTCTTCAAGAGGTCACTCAGTCTGCCACAGGGAGTGTAGAAGAGGTAGGGGCAGCAACTGTACAAGTCAGACAGGCACCAGGTGAGAAAGGATGCTGTGTTCCCTTACAGCATTTTTTCCTTCTCTTTCTGATGAAACTGCAAGTTTGAATCTCACTGTTGGTGGAAGGACCAGACTCGTGGCTCATTATCGAAATGTGACTTGCCAGTGTTGGTTGGCTTCACTGTGTCAAATGCACTATGGAGGCTGGTGGGTTTGAATACATTTCTGAAGCTGATGTCTGGAATCTCCTGCTTTGAGGGTGGAGGCCATGGAGATGGGGAAAGCAGGTAGATCCCAGGGAAATTTTGGACATAAAATCAACAGGTTAGTGGTGGGCCAGATATGAGGAGAGTGAGAGAGACAGAATAGAAGGAATGGATTCTCTTGGTTCATACAAGGTGATGGACTGTAGTTCCATTTATTAAGCTGGAAACACTGAGCAAGGTCTGGAGTGAGGGAATGTAGATTCCTCTTGGCCTGTTGACTCTGTATTACCCGTGAGCCATCCAAACGCAGATACCAAGTAAACAGTTGGATTTACGAGTCTAGAGCTAAAGGACAGAATATTCCAGAGACATAATTTGGGATCCATCAATGTATGGGCAGTCTTGAAGGCCCAGTGAATAGATGAGATTAACTATAGAAAGAAATGTAGTGACAAGAGAAGACCCAAGACGAATCTTTGTGGGACATTTCACATCCAGGTAGAGGCAGCCGAGTCTGAACAGAAGACTGAGAAGGAACAGTCAGAGAGGCAGGAGAAAACCAGGGGAGCACGCTGTTGCAAAATCAATGGGAAAGGGTGTTTAAAGAGGAGGAAGGGATCAGTAGTGTCAAATCTGCTGAGCAGTCAAGACAGGGACTGAAAGGTGGGCTTAGCAACGCACAGGGCATCGGCGACCTTAGCAAGAAGTGTGTGGGTTGAGTGTAGGGAAAGAAGCAGAGTGGAGTGAGGAGGAGACGAGACAATGGAGACGGAAAATGCAAGGGACACTTCCAGCAAGACTGGCTGTGAAAGAAAGGAGAGGGCCAGTAGCTCCACAGAGACGTGTGGCCAGGGGAAGGATTTCTAAAGGTCTAGTGCAACCGAGAGGGAGCAGAGGAATGCACTGGAGAGGGATGGGGTAATCACCACCAAGAAGCAGGGTTCAAACTGGAGTGCTAACGAGGCCAGAAAGGTAACGTAACGAGCTCACAGGCAGGGCTGTGGTGCTAGGAAAGCAGGCCGCACTGACACGGAGCAGCCGCTGCAGGCAGCTCCGGCCAGGAAATGCAGCCCTGTGCTGACAATCCACTTGCTGTTTCCAAGAGAAGCTGTGAAGCCTGCATTTGTAGTTGATTTTCAAGAGAAAAGCAGGTCTGCAAATTGGCCCCAGTGTGCAGCACCTGCCTCGAGGACTCTGACAAGTGGATGGGAGAGGACCTAACTCCGTGTGGACTGAGTGAGGGGGTGCTGCTGAGCACTCAGCACAGCAAGGCACGTGGGGACTCAGAAACAGCACTCAGGGTCACTGTCACAGGGTCAGGGGGCTGTCTGCTGGACGGGTCCACACCGACCTTCATCTTTACATTCACATTCCACTCTTGCAAGTGCTTCCCCAA
Organism: Ceratotherium simum simum; assembly: GCF_057802395.1. Taxonomy (NCBI): domain Eukaryota; kingdom Metazoa; phylum Chordata; class Mammalia; order Perissodactyla; family Rhinocerotidae; genus Ceratotherium; species Ceratotherium simum. The sequence goes on from NC_141934.1 coordinate 30,792,329, forward strand.
AGAGCACTGCGTGCGATTTTTCTGAATTACTGAAAACGTTTATTAAATGTTAAACATCTTGAAAAGCCCAAGAAACCTCATTAACAATAAAGAAACTCATCACCCACAGGCACCAGCAGGTCCAGGAGAGTTCCACCAACTCCATGGCACTTCTGCCTCAGGGCTACGTGGAACCTGCCAGGAGGAGACAGCATTTGGCCCCAACTCACACTTTCCCACGGGATGCATCTTCCAGCCACAAGAAATGTGTCTTTCACAACACGAAAGACCCGCTGAGGTCCTAGAGGGCAAAACCACCATGAACCACACATAAACCAAGACCTATCAGATCTGTGTGGAGTTGCTGATATCTTCCCCGGGGCACAGTTTCAAACATGACATTTCAGATCTCTGCAGAACAAGTCACCGTCTATCCATGGGCCCCACCCCACGTGTTTCTCCACAGATGGTGATGGAAACACAGCCCAGAAGTAACACACCTGAATCAGTGAATATGCTTCACTCCTCTTAAACATATTCAAATAGATTTTGATTTGAACACTTGGGCATGTTGACTGGTGCTTAGTTAGATGGTCTGAAATGAAGACAGACAGAAAAACATATGCTTTTTTTCTTCTCTTTCTCATGAAACTGCAAGTTTGAATCTCACTGTTGGTGGAAGGACCAGACTCATGGCTCATTATCCAAAAGTGACTTGCCAGTGTTGGTTGGTTTAGTGCCATTGTGTCAAATACACTACTGGAGGTGGTGGGTTTGAATACATTTCTGAAGCTGATGTCTGGAATCTCTTGCTTTGATGAGGAAAGAGAGAAGTAACTTTGTTGTTTTTTTTTTTAATTTTTTGTTTATTGCAGTAACATTGGTTTATAACATTGTATAAATTTCAGGTGTACATCATTATACTTCTATTTCTGCATAGATTACATCATGTTCAGCACCCAAATACTAATTACAACCCATCACCACACACACGTGCCGAATGATCCCTTTCGCCCTCCTCCCTCCCCCCTTCCCCTCTGGTAACCACCAATCCAATCTCTGTCTCTATGTGTTTGTTTATCGTTGTTGTTATCTACTACTTAATGAAGGAAATCATACGGTATTTGACCTTCTCCCTCTGTCTTATTTCACTTTGCATAATACCCTCAATGTCCATCCATGTTGTCACAAATGGCTGGATTTCATCGTTTCTTATGGCTGAGTAGTATTCCATTGTGTATATATGCCACATCTTCTTTATCCATTCGTCCCTTGATGGGCACTTAGGTTGCTTCCAAGTCTTGGCTATTGTGAATAACGCTGCAATGAACACAGGGGTGCATGTATCTTTATGCATTGGTGTTTTCAAGTTCCCTGGATAAATACCCAGCAGTGGAATAGCTGGATCATATGGTAGTTCTATCCTTGATTTTTTGAGGAATCTCCATACTGTTTTCCATAGTGGCTGCACCAGTTTGCACTCCCACCAGCAGTGTATGAGAGTTCCCTTCTCTCCACATCCTCTCCAACATGTTGTTTCCCGTCTTGTTAATTATAGCCATTCTGACGGGCGTGAGGTGATATCTCATTGTAGTTTTGATTTGCATTTCCCTGATAGTTAATGATTTTGAACATCTTTTCATGTGTCTGTTGGCCATCTGTATATCTTCTTTGGAGAAATGTCAGTTCAGGTCTTTTGCCCATTTTTTAATTGGGTTGTTAGTTTTTTTGTTGTTGAGATGCATGAGTTCTTTATATATTTTGGAGATTAAGCCCTTATCAGATGTATGGTTTGCCAATATCTTCTCCCAATTGTTAGGTTGTCTTTTCGTTTTGTTGATGGTTTCCTTTGCTGTGCAGAAGCTTTTTAGTTTGATGTAGTCGCATTTGTTTATGTTTTCTATTGTTTCTCTTGCCCGGTCAGACATGGTGCTTGAAAATATGTTGCTAAGACCGATGTCGAAGAGCGTACTGCCTATGTTTTCTTCTAGAAGTTTCATAGTTTCAGGTCTTACATTCAAGTTTTTAATCCATTTGGAGTTAATTTTTGTGTATGGTGTAAGGTAAGGGTCTACTTTCATTTTTTTTGCATGTGGCTGTCCAGTTTTCCCAACACCATTTGTTGAAGAGACTTTCCTTTCTCCATTGTATGTTCTTGGCTCCTTTGTCGAAGATTAGCTGTCCATAGATGTGTGGGTTTATTTCTGGGCTTTTGATTCTATTCCGTTGATCTGTGTGTCTGTTTTTGTGCCAGTACCATGCTGTTTTGGTTACTATAGCTTTGTAGTATATTTTGAAATCAGGGAGTGTGATACCTCCAGCTTTGTTCTTTTTTCTCAGGATTCCTTTAGCTATTCGGGGTCTTTTGTTGTTCCAAATAAATTTTAGGATTCTTTGTTCTATTTCTGTGAAAAATGTTGTTGGAACTTTGATAGGGATTGCATTGAATCTATAGATGGCTTTAGGAAGTATGGACAGACATCTTAACTATGTTAATTCTTCCAATCCAAGAGCACGGAATATCTTTCCATTTCTTTGTGTCTTCTTCAATTTCTTTCAGCAGTGTTTTATAGTTTTCCGTGTACAGCTCTTTCACCTCTTTGGTTAAGTTTATTCCTAGGTATTTTATTCTTTTTGTTGCAATTGTAAATGGGATGGTATTCTTAATTTCTCTTTCTGCTACTTCGTTGTTAGTGTATAGAAATGCAACTGATTTTTGTATGTTGATTTTGTATCCTGCAACTTTACCATATTCGTTTATTACTTCTAAAAGTTTTCCGGTGGATTCTTTAGGGTTTTCTATATATAAAATCATGTCATCTGCAAATAGTGACAGTTTCACTTCTTCCTTTCCAATTTGGATCCCTTTTATTTCTTTCTCTTGCCTGATTGCTCTGGCTAGGACTTCCAGTACTATGTTAAATAAGAGTGGTGACAGTGGGCATCCTTGTCTGCTTCCTGTTCTTAGAGGGATAGGTTTCAGTTTTTCACCGTTGAGGATATTAGCTGTGGGTTTCTCATATATGGCCTTTATTATGTTGAGGTACTTTCCTTCTATACCCATTTTATTCAGAGTTTTTATCATAAATGGATGCTGTATCTTGTCAAATGCTTTCTCTGCATCTATTGAGATGATCATGTGATTTTTATTCTTCATTTTATTAATGTGGTGTATCACGTTGATTGATTTGCAAATGTTGAACCATCCCTGCATACCTGGAATAAATCCCACTTGATCATGGTGTATAATCTTTTTAACGTATTGTTGTACGTGATTTGCTAGTATTTTGTTGAGGATTTTTGCATCATGTTCATCAGTGATATTGGCCTGTAATTTTCTTTTTTTCTGTTATTCTTGTCTGGTTTTGGTATCAGGGTAATGTCAGCTTCGTAGAATGAGTTAGGGAGATTCCCCCCCTCCTCAATTTTTTGTATGAGCTTGAGAAGGATAGGTATTAAGTCTTCTTTGAATGTTTGGTAGAATTCACCAGGGAAGCCGTCTGGTCCTGGACTTTTGTTTTTGGGGAGGTTTTTGATTACTGTTTCAATCTCCTTACTGGTGATTGGTCTATTCAAATTCTCTACTTCTTCTTGATCCAGTTTTGGAAGGTTGTATGATTCTAAGAATTTATCCATTTCTTCCAGATTGTCGAATTGGTTGGCATATAGCTTTTCATAGTATTCTCTTGTAATCTTTTGTATTTCTGAGGTGTCTGTTGTAATTTCTCCTCTTTCATTTCTGATTTTACTTATTTGTGCCTTCTCTCTATTTTTCTTGGTGAGTCTAGCTAAAGGTTTGTCAATTTTGTTGATCTTTTCAAAGAACCAACTCTTGGTTTCATTAATTTTTCTATTTTTTTTTTTTTTTTTGGTCTCTTTCATTTATTTCTGTTCTGGTTTTTATTATTTCCCTTCTTCTACTGATTTTGGGCTTTGTTCGTTCTTCTTTTTCCAGTTCCTTTAGGTGCATTGTTAGATTGTTTATTTGAGATTTTTCTTGTTTGTTGAGATAGGCCTGTATTGCTATAAACTTCCCTCTTAGAACCGCTTTTGCTGTATCCCAGAATTTCTGGCATGTCGTATTTTCCTTTTCATTTGTCTCCAGGTATTTTTTTATTTCTTCTTTGATTTCTTCATTGACCCAGTCGTTGTTCAGTAGCATTTTGTTTAATCTCCACATATTTGTGGCTTTTCTGATTTTCTTCCTATAGTTGATTTCTAGTTTCATACCGTTGTGGTCAGAAAAGATGCTTGGTATTATTTCAATCTTCCTCAATTTATGGAGACTTGTTTTGTGGCCTAATATGTGATCAATCCTGGAGAATGTTCCATGTGCATTTGAAAATAACGTGTATACTTCGGTTTTTGGATGGAATGCTCTGTATATATCTACGAGGTCCATCTGTTCTAGTGTGTCATTTAAGGCCAATTTTTCCTTATTGATCTTCTGTTTGAATGATCTATCCGTTGGTGCAAGTGGAGTGTTAAAGTCCCTAATATTATTGTGTTACTGTCTATTTCTCTTTTTATGTCTGTTAATAATTGCTCTACATATTTAGGTGCACCTATTGTGTGTGTAGATATTTACAAGTGTGATATCCTCTTGTTGGATTGTTCCCTTGATCATTATGTAATGCCCTTCTTTGTCTCTTTTACAGTTTTTGTTTTAAAGTCTATTTTGTCTGATACGAGTACTGCTACCCCAGCTTTCTTTTCATTGCCATTTGCATGGAGTATCTTTCTCCATCCCTTCACTTTCAGTTTGTGAGTGTCTTTAGGTCGAAGTGTGTTTCTTGTACGCAGCATATATGTGGGTCTTGTTCTTTTATCCAATCAGCCACCCTATGCCTTTTAATTGGAGCATTTAGTCCATTGACGTTTAAAGTAGCTATTGATAAGTATGGACTTACTGCCATTTTTTAACTTTTTTTTTCTCACTGTTTTAGTACTCCTTCTCTGTTCCTTTCTTCTTCTATACAGAATTGACGGTCTCTTTAGTTTGATCTCTGTCTGAAAGCTCTACTCTTTAACTCCCCTCCTCCCTCCTTTTATGTTTTTGATATAGTATCTAACCTCTTTTTTGTGCATTTGTATCCATTACCCTCTTATCATGGAAATAGATAATTTTTCCTATTTGTGGTCTTCTCTTTTCCCCTTAAATCAATCCCTTTAACATTTCTTGTAGCACTGGTTTCTTGGTGACAAACTCCTTTAATTTTTGCTTGTCTGGGAAATTTTTTATCTCTCCTTCCATTTTGAATGATAACCTTGCTGGGTAGAGTATTCTTGGCTGTAAGTTTTTTCCTTTTAGCATTTTAAATATATCATGACATTCTCTTCTAGCCTGTAGGGTTTCTGCTGAGAAGTCAGCTGATAGCCTTATGGGGTTTTCTTTGTCTGTAACTTGACTTTCTCTTGCGGCTTTTAGGATTCTCTCTTTATCTTTAATTCTGGATATTTTTACTATGATGTGTCTTGGTGTGGGCCTCTTTGGGTTTATCTTCTTTGGGGCTCTCTGTGCTTCCTGTACCTGGATGTCTGTTTCCTTCCTTAGGTTAGGGAAGTTTTCATCTATTATTTCTTGAAATAGATTCTCTGCCCCTTTGTCTCACTCTTCTCCTTCCAGGACACCTATAACACGGATGTTAGTGCGCTTGATATTGTCCCAGAGGTCCCTGAGACTGTCCTCACTCTTTTTAATTCTTTTCTCTTTTACCTGTTCAGCTTGGGTAATTTCTTCTAGTCTTTCGTACAGCTCGCAGATCCATTCTTCTGTATCCTCTACTCTGCTTTTGAGTCCCTCTAGTGAATTTTTCATTTCCAGTATTGTATTTTTCATTTCTGATTGGTTCTTTTTTATATCTTCCATTTCTTTGTTGACGTTCTCACTCGTTCATCTGTTCTTCTCCCCAGATCAGTGAGCATCCTTAACACTCTTTGTTTGAACTCTCTGTCGGGTAGGTTGCTCATTTCTGTTTCACTTAGTTCCTTTTCTGGGGTTTTGTCCTGTTCCCTTACTTGCAATGTATTCCTTTGCCTCCTCATTTTGCCTCTTTCTCTGTTATTCTGTCTACGTATTAGACAGCTACATAGACAGCTACGTAGGTCAGCTACATCTCCTGCTCTTGGATAGGTGACCGTATGTAAGTGATGCCTTAGGAGGCCTTCAGTGTGCTTCCCTCAGTTCTCAATGTTCCAGGGGTGACCCGTATGTGGGCTACGTGTATCCTTCTGTTGTGGCCTGTTTGCTCTCCCTGTAGGCACCCAGGGAGGCTGAGTTATCCTCCTGGCCAGCTGTTGTAATGCTCAGCTGCTTGTAGTTGTTGTGGGGAGCCCCAGCACAGTTGGCTGCAAGTTCTAATACCACATTTGTGTTGCAGTAGTTCTTTTAAGTGAGTAGGCCCCCATCGTGGCAGGTTGTTAGGCTCAGGGCCTTACAATTGCTATAAGCCTCCAGGCTTTAGGTCTCTTGTCAGCTCTCTAAGGATTGCAGCTGGGTGGGGCTGGCCTCAGCCACGGGAGCACCCAATTGTTTCAGGCTTTGGAAGGTGGGGCAAACCCCCTATGTGGGTCTTTGAGAAGCACAAGTCTTCTACAGCTGACAAGCCCTGCCACCCACAGGTCCACACATCAGTCAACACAGTCCTGCCCCATGTGCACTCCCCGACCTCCCGAAGTGGGCCCAGTCTCTCCATGGCGGGAGCCCCACACACTCCACCACTGCCCCACACTCTCCACCCACTCCTTGTGCATGCCCTGCCCCACTGAGGTGGGTTCAGTTGCCAGGCTGCAGAGAATCCAGTCACCAATCTATGCAGGCCCACAAGTTGCCTGAGGGCTTGTTGTTGGGTGGGCCCAGTCTCTAGGGTGGGCTGCCTGCCCTGGCTGAGCTGGATTAAATCGGTGCTCTAGTGGATGGGGCAGACCCTAGGCTAGCATGCCCCAGGGAGAACTCCAATGGTGTCTGTGTCAGCATGCCCACACCAGGCCACAACAATGGCCGCTGCCAATGTCCCAGTCCCTGGAGAGGTCTCACCTCTCACTGAGATGCACTCAGGGACTATCAGGTCAGTCTCTTTTCACCAAAGCACTGTGCACCTTTCTTTCTGGTGACTTTAGGTTGCTTTCTGAAACGGGTGAGTTTCCGTGTGGGCCCTTTAACAGCCGGTTTTGATTTCTTTGTGAACCAGCTTTTCTGGAGGTACTCCCCAGTGTTTTAGTAGCAGGCAAAGTCAGATATTATGCCACTCGTCTCGATTGTGCTGGGTCCGCAAAATGCCCACAGTGGGGGTGCTCCCCGGCTCAGGACCCCGCTCCTCCAGGGAGGGCTGCGGAGCTTTGGGCTGCTCCCGGGCGGCTGTGAGGTGCTGCAGCTGGTGAAGGCAGCGTTTTTTTCTCCAGAAGGGAGTTTCTGCCTCTTCTACCTCAATTAGGATTGTCCCTTGTTGCAGGAGTTCCTCTTATCCAGTTTTCAGTTCTGTCTCAGGGGTAATTTTTCCATGAGTAGTTGTAAATTGGCTGTGTCCATGGGAGGAGGTGAGTTCAGAGTCTGCCTACGCCGCCATCTTGACTTTGTCCCCTCTCCCCACTTATTCTTAAGAACGTTTTTCCATCTTCAAATCCTTGGGTTGGAATTGTAACCAAAATAGTGGGGAACCAGGGACGAATTCTCTGCAATCCATGATGGGGATACATAGAATGGTGACAGTTGGCAAAGATATTGGTGTGGGAAGAGGAAATCTCCTTGTTTGGACCTCCCAGCAAATCATTAAACATCTCTCCTTCCTGTCTGAATGTAACAGGCACTGGGCTGGGGCATTAAGGGTGCCCCTTTGCTGTTTTATAAAGAATGTCATCCTTAAGTGCACTGTTCAGAGCCGGCCTTGCTGTTTTTTCCAACAATGGAGGACTAAGTAAGGTGGAGGATCCAGAGGGAAAAGGTCAAGAGGATCATTTTAGAAGCTGCATTCAAAACTCAGTTCTTTTCTTCTTGTATTGAGAATGAATAACGTGTTGCAATGCAGCCTTGGAGAAATTCAACCCAGGGTGTCTGGGATAAATGATTTATAATCTGTTTATTCCATGGGCAAAAGGCACCTAGAAAGAACATTCCAGAAGGAGGTCCAGAGGCAACAGTTCTGAGACACTTTTGACATGGGTGGAGGGTGGAATCTGACGCAGGGCCTCAGAAGCCTGGGGTAGGCCCTGGGTGGGATGACCATCTCCCTGGGTCCCTGCCCAGACTGCACACAGGGTGTCCATTCCACAAGATCAAAGGACGCCCCTCAGGGAGCAAACAGGGGAGGTGATGCCGCTGCCAGAGCTCGAGGAGGCAGGAGGAGAGGATGCCCGAGGACTGAAGACCTGCACCTGAGAGTCCAGGGGGGCATTGGCCCACTGTGACTCTGGGCAGGCACGTGTGTGTGCACCGTCAGTGCACAACTGGATGTGAACACAGGAGGGAGAATGACACGGGTGAGGGTGGATTGCCCACAGCCATCGGAGGAGCTGGATAAAATCAGGAGGGACGATCCTGTGACCCTAAGATGTGAGTGATTTTGAAGTTGAGGAGATGTCCATGCTCTCCCCTGGTGCAGCAAGAAGCTGCAGAACTGCATGAATCGCTTCCTCCACCGGCTGTGGGGCATGGGGAGAGCCTCGTCTCTGGCCCTGGAAGTGGGACGGAGGCGCCTGAGCTGTCCACTGTACTGAGAAATGCTTTTGGACTGAAGCAATCATGGAAGGTGTCTTAGTCCTTTGGGCTGCTGTAACAAAATACTGCACACTGGGTTTCTTGTAGGCAACACACATTTATTTCTCAGTTCTGGAGGCTGGAAGTCCAAGGTCAGGCTGCTGGCAAGGTTGGGTTCTAGTGCAGGGCTTCCTCTGGGTTGCAGACTGCTGACTTCTGGCCGTGTCCTCACAGGGCGGAAGAGGCCAGGGCACTCTCCGGGGTCTCTTTGATAAGGGCACTAACCCCGTTAGTTAGGGCTCTGGCCCTCGTGGCCTCATCACCTCCCAGAGGCACAGATGCTCGATGGAAAGGGTGGGGGTCCAAAACCCCGCCAGCTTGTCTGGGCCTCAGCCCCACCCACAGGACCCTCCACCCTTGGCGTCCAAGTAAAGAATGTGCTGCAGTTCGGGGCAGTTCGGGGCGGTGACCTTTGAACCCAGTACAACTGCTCCTGTCCAGCTGCCCTCCCATCCCCTGCTCAGGTGCACAGCCACCTCCTGGAATACAGGGGCTTCTTCTTGCAGCCAGGACCCCTGAAACAGAGCCCTCTGAGCAGCTGGGGGACGGCTCCTGTGAGAGCGTCCTGTGGAGGGAATCTCTGCTGCACTCCACCCCGTTCCTCGGCCACGTGGCTCAGCCTCTGGCCACGCATCCTCCGTGGAGAACAGGCCAATGAGGCCCCCTCCTGGCAGGGCCAGTGTGTGCGCTGTGCTCAGGGCACGTGGGGGGTGTCACCGTCGCTGTCCTCGCGGGCTCTGCTGGCTGGTGGAGCTCTCCTTCAGGAAGCATCCTTTCTGTGTGTGCAGGTCTCTGGAGAAGGCGCCTTGTTTGCATATTGATGAGGGATGACCGTTACTCTTTAGCCTAACACATATTTTTAAGTTCTGACGGAGCCTGACATTTTACATTTTTTTGTGTGTGTGTGAGAAAGATCAGCCCTGAGCTAACATCCATACCAATCCTCCTCTTTTTTTGCTGAGGAAGACTGTCTCTGAGCTAACATCTATTGCCAGTCCTCCTCCTTTTTTTCCCCAAAGCCCCAGTAGATAGTTGTATGTCATAGTTGCACGTCCTTCTAGTTGCTGTATGTGGGACGTGGCCTCAGCATGGCAGGAGAAGCGGTGCCTCGGTGTGCACCCGGGGTCCGAACCCGGGCCGCCAGTAGTGGAGCGCGCACACTTAACCGCTAAGCAACAGGGCTGGCCCGACATTTTACTTCTGATTCTCTTTCCTCTTAATAATCCCTGGAAATAGAGGCATTTTGGGGTAGGAGGGTGAGAAGTATGTGTTTTCTCTATTTGTTAAGGATTGTTTTCATCTGCAAGAAATAGAAGAAACAACCGAGAGCCTGGCCCAATGGGGATTTACTTTCCTCCTCATCAGACATTCGAGGAAGGCAGTTCAAGGCTGATATAATGGCCCACAATGCCCTCAAGACGTGCCTTGGCATGTAATTTGGGCACCATTGTGCTGCCTTGTGGTTACAAGAGAGCTGCTCCACTTCCCACATCACAGCCGTATTCCTGGCAGGAAAAATGGGGAGAGTGGAGGACAGAAGGGACTCGCCAGCTGAGTCCATCCCTTAAAGGAATCCTCCTCCTAGGACTCCTGCTCTTCTGCCTGTATTTCACTGGTTAAAGTTCTATCACGTGACCAACCACCTCTGCAAGGGTTTCTGGGAAATATAGTTCTATAGCTGGGCACATTGCAACTCTAAACAACAATGGTGTTCTGTCACTTAGAAGAAAAGGCACATGCACATTGCCCAGGCATCATCGGGGCCTGCCAGAGTCCCCTGAGGAGGTAGGTCTGGCTCTATGGGGCCTCCCTGGGCCCCCTCCCAAGATGTGGCTTCTGAGCAGAGGCAGCCAGAGAGCAGATGAGAAGCCCCTCCTGACGGAGACTGAAGACAGCCTTGCCAGTCCTTTTCTAATTCTAGGCACTGTGTCAGTAATCCGTCTACAAGATTTCAGGGAAGCCTCGCCAATCACATAATCCCATAGCCACATTCCTGAAGTCAACAGATCAAGTCCATCGTGGTTGGTTCCAGAATCCCATGGAAGCTCTGAGCCACGGACAGGTGGAGGGAGGTGCTGATGCTGAGAGGCTGAGTGAGTTTGGACACGGTGGTGTTTGCTGTCTTCTAGAGAACTGTCTTTGCTGTGGGTTGATGATTGCATACACCGCGGGACAGAATCCGGAGAACAATTGTGTCTTATCCCTTGGTGTTTTAACTTCCACTTCTGGGTGTTTGGGTTCCTTTCCCTGCCTCTGGATTTGGCGACCGGTATTTGACAGAGCAGAACTCCAGATATTCCGTGAGGAATGAGGGAACTTTAATCTTACCCACCAAACAGAGAAGGGTGGGGCAGGAAGGCCACTGCAGAGACACTCCACGTGGTCTGGGGTCAGGACGGCTGCGTCACTTTAGAGGCTCCTGTTGTGACTACTTTTCCAGTGTGACAGAATAACAGTTTGGTTGAGACAATTTGGCATGGCAAGTTTTAGGCAACGATTTGTTACCTAATTCCTGCTGACAGACACTCTTGTAAGTACATGTGTCTCTGGAGACTGTGTCTTCTCCACATATCAATTGGGGAAGAAAGACTTTACCTGTCCAGTGCCGTAATTCCCTAGAACTAGCCTCAGGCTGAAGCTACAGGGGTGTCTCTTTCCCATCAGTATGTAGAGACACTCTCACCATTAGCAATGGCTGCTTTCCTGTCTTATTTATTTCCTCCTGTTTGCTGCACGTGTAAATTGGATAGAGTTCAGTTGTGACTAGGTAAAGAAATTAAACACATATGGATTGGGTCCTTTAGAATTAAAACACACTGTTTAATTTCGTGAGAAGAACAACAAAGGGAAGAAAAACCGAACTTTAAATGCTAAGTGACGTTTCAAGCAGCCACAGCTCAGGAGCCAGGGTGAAAAGCTGTGACGCTTCTGTAGGTGTATTCAGATGCTGTCTTTCTTGCCTGACTGCAGCACTGAGATGGGGAGAATGCTCTCGGCATGGAGACGTGTCCATTCAGGGTACCGCCCCTGTCTGGATTTTCTCTTCTGCCTCTTCCTTCACTCCCGAAAAATGTCATTAAGTGGAATGTGGATGCTCTGGTGACTGTGACCTCCCGTGTTCAGGGAGTCATGTGGTTTCCTGACTGGTCCTCCTACCCATTTCGTGGGCTCCTGGAGCTCACAGAGCTGTGGGTGCCCAGCAGGCCCATTTCACATCTCTGAAGGCCAGAGACGCAGGTGTCTGAGTGCACAGCTGTGCACTGCCAGCCTCTGACATACAAGATTGGAGCGGGGGGAGATCCAAGGACCCTTCTAAGAAAATTCAGTCCTGTGACAATGAAAAGAGAGAGAAAATTCAGGTGTAACTCACCTTTGTTGAGTAACATGTAGGATCAGGATTGGGCCCTGGAGCCAGGGTGTCTGGGCTTGAATCCTGAATTGGTCACTTACCAGCTCTGTCACTTGGAGTGAGTCCCTCTAACCGTGACGTGGTTTCAGGTCTTCACTTGTAACATGGGGCAACGGTGTACACAGCTGACAGGATGCTGTGGGGATTGAATGACTTCATTCCTGGAAACATTAACACAGTACCTGGCACAGAGTAAGTGTTTAGAAAAGGTTAACTGGTGCTATGATTGGGCCCCAATGAGGAGCTCACACACACGATCCCAACAGAGAGCTCTAAGCACCTGTGAGGTGGGTGTTAGGGATGGTTGGATGTAAACAACAGAAACTGACTCTGGTTCTTTCAAGTAGTAAGGAATTTATTGGAAAGATAAGGACTTGTATCAAAGTGAGGACATGAAAACTACAAAAGGCAAACTTCTTTAGCGTCAAACTATTTTTATCCTAAGAATTAGCAGATTAATAAAGATCGTAAGAACGGAACTTGGAGAATCCAACGGAAATCGTGCTGTTCCTGGGTGTCTGTCTTTCATTTTCCTCCTTTTTAAAATTCCCCCCCCCACCCATCTTTCCCTCTTCCTTTCTCTCTGGTTGTCCTCCCAGGCTCCTCCGTCTCTCGCCACCTCCTCAGGACACAGGCACGGGTGACTGCGCGTTCCCACACCCCAGAACCTCCCAGGCACGCAGAGTGATCCACTCTGCACGTGTCTCTTGAATCCGAGGACCTGAAGCCCGAGCTCACGGCCGTGTGTGTGAAGAGAGGAAGGGGAGGTGGCCTCTCCAGTGTGAAGTGCAGGGGCCGCAACGTCCCCCCTTGCTTCCTCTTCCAGGAGAAGGTGGATGGGTCTCCTGGGTCTCAGGATGTGAGGTGCTCAGAGATGACTGACTGAGACCTCGTCTGTCCCCTTCACCATCTCAGTGTGGCTGTGTAAACTCCCACCCTCACGTCAGCTGTCCTCTCTCAGTTCTAAACTAAAAAAGGCTGTGGAGCCACCGTAATACACCTCAGGCTCAGGGGGACCCAGGGTTCAGGCCAGGCCATCGGGAATTTGTTTCCGCCTCTCAACTGCCTTCCTCTTGTGGGGATAGGAGGGGGCAGGGGAGAGGATGGAGTGAGGGGATAGATGGGGCAGGTGAGCAGAGGATGGGGTAGGTGGGATAAGATGGAGGTGTTGGGAGAGGATGGGGAAGGAGGGATAAGATGGGGGTGTGGGGAGAGGATGGAGTAGGCGGGATAAGATGGGGCGTGGGAGAGGAGGGGTAGGAGGAGCGATAAGATGGGGGCTGGGGGAGGAGGGGAAGGAGGGATAAGATGGGGGGTGGGGAGGAGGGGAGGAGGGATAAGATGGGGGTGGGGAGGAGGGGAAGGAGGGATAAGATGGGGGGGTGGGGAGAGGAGGGGGTAGGAGGGATAAGATAGGGAGTGGGGAGAGGAGGGGGTAGGAGGGGTAAGATGGGGAGTGGGGAAAGGAGGGGGTAGGAGGGGAGGTGGCTGTGACTTCTTCCTCATGTCCTTCTTCTTGGTGCCCCCAGGAGGGCAGGTGGGGAGGACACTCCATTGGAGGGTGATGGCACAGACCTCTTGGTTTGTGTGTTAACTGTGTTTCTGTCCATCCTAAGGAGTCATGGTGAGTGTCCGAGGCCCCCTTTCCTGCAGGAGGGTCGGGCTGCATGATTGACACCCGGGGTCCTTGCATTTGCCATAAAGCATCCCCGGGACTGCCTGAGGTGTTGAGTGTGGAGCTGACACGTGGGGACGCGGGTCTGACCCTCCTTATCCTCCTGCATCCTTGTCCCTGTCTGCCTGACCTCTGAGGTAGTGACCCAAGTGTGAGCACCATGTCCCTCCAGCCCGCTGACCACGATGGATTCCTGATGGCCCAGAGACCTGGCTCTCAGGTCAGTCCCCACGTCCTGTGGGTTCCACATCCTGGACATCACTTGGTGGTTGCTGATTCCGCTGGTGCCATTTCTCCAGAAAACCCCTGTAAATCTATCTCTCCAAACAAGTTCTGTGTTGAAAGCATTAAAATCTCCAGCAAAGGTCACACTCCCTGGGCTTCCTACAGCTCCCCATCCACCTCCATCACCACCCCCACTGGGCCCATTTATTATAGCCACTGGCTGACTGTCGCTCAGACTCAGGGAGCTCAGGTGAATGGAAAATTGATGATGCTGTGGGGGCGCCGAGCTCAGGAGGGAAATGGATGATCAGTAGAACATGCTGGAGCTCCCCAGGTGAGCCGCTGAGCTCAGTGCAGTTGAAGAGCTTCAATTTGAGTCAGAATGTCCAGAAAAGAAGACTGTGCAGATACGGAGGGATGTGCCTCCCTGTTCCCCTCACCTGGGGAGTCCTGGCCAGCCTTGCAGGGTCCTGAGTGTGACTCCCACAGGCCTCGCCCTGAGATGGGGGTTTTTAGAGGACATGTGCACGCGTGCCAGCACACACACACACACACACACACAAGGGCACCACAAGCATCAGCGGATTCAGCAGAACTGAGCTGGGAGCCGTCCTGGACCTCGCCTCACACTGGTCTCTGTGGTGAGGGGCCCCGTCTCTCGGAACCTGAAAGACGGAGTCACGAGACCTGGCAGCCAGTCTGGCCGGCACCTGTCTGATGTGGTCTGCACGGGGTTTGAGAAGGAACGGGATTAGATGTCAACACTTCACATTTGTTTTTCTCGAACAACTGTAAGGCCTGGCCCCCGGTCTCTGTCCCTTCCTGACAGCACTTGGCTGGAGCAGAGCAGCTCATGTCACCAACGCGGCCCCTGTAGGATCCTGAGCCTGCAGGCCTGGTGTAAGCTCTCTGCAAACGGGGTGCTGGGCTGGGTTCCCGCAGGCCTGAAGCCTCCATCTATCCTGTCAGCTTTCCCAGCACTAATCTCCTCAGGGGCTCACGAGCTGCCTCCTTCACTCTGATGGGTTGGCGTTGGCTTTGGGCCTAAGTGAAGACAGCCTGTAGGCAGCCGGGCTCTCAGCCTTCAGTTGTTAATTACGGAGGAGCTGGAGGCTGCCCCAGGGCGTGGTGAGGTCACGCCGTGTGCAGAGCCGCCCAGAGAGATTGTCACCCTGGTGTTGCTCCGACCCTCACATGGCCTGAGGCTGGTGGGAGTGGTGCCCAGTGGGCACCGTCCCCTGACTTCCCTTCAGACGCCAGGCCCTGTGCGAGGACGTGTGTGGTGAGCAGAGGTGGATGACAAATATCCCTGTCCTCTGGGAGTCCACGAGGGCACGTAGATGGGTTCAAAATAGTAAAGATTATTACAGGGAGTAGTGTGTTATTTACATACACACGGCCACGCCTCATTTAATCCTCACAGTAGCCTGATGAGGAAGGCACTCATCACCAGTTTCCACAGTGAGAACGTGGCGGCCCAGAGAGGTTCAGCCGGTTCCCTGAGGCTGCACAGCCGGTCCCAGGTGGCCCTGGGAAAAGAACCAGGTGTCTGGTGGCTCCAGAACCCAGGCTTCTCCCTCTCGCTGTTTTCTCTCTCTTGCTCTCACGCTCCTCATTCTCCCACCTGTGAGCTTTTTCTTTTTAACAACACACACCCTCCCCTAGTCTCTGTGGCTCCTGCAGCTTGTTTCAGAGAAAGCAGAGTGGGGCCCGCCTTCTTCCCAGTCAGGCCCTTCTGGTCACTGCCCCATGGGTTGGCCCCTGCTGGACACAGGGGATGACGCAAGGGAAGGAATGGCAAAGGAGCTTCCAGTGTTGCTTTGAGGTGCTGGGAAACATGGCAACTGTGAGTGAGGAGAAGATCCCCGTCTCCACCACTTTCCTGTGATGGGGTTTGGGCCGGTTCTGCCGTTTTGCTGCCACTGTCGAGGCTGCAGAGAATATCCTGGTACCTAAGTTGTCATGCACACGTGGGAGCCTCTGTAGGACAGATTCCTAGCACGGCACTGGCACTTAGTGAGTCCTTGATAAATATTCATTATGTGGATAAGTTCATCTAAGCCCAGCAGTGATCAGCAGGGTCACGCATGCGGTTACTTATTTTAGAAGCATCTGTTGGATTCTCCTTATCCTCATCCATCATCCTCCACCTCCATCATATTATCACATCACCATGACATCACCCCCATCACCACCATCATCATCATCACCATTATCCTCATCTCCACATCCCCATCATTATCATCACCATCATCATCTTCATCACAATTACCAATACCAAAACCATGATTATCATCATTGTGATGCTTACTTTCGTGTGTCAATTTGACTGGCAATGGGGTGTCTAGATTAAGCATTATTTCTGGGTGTGTCTGCGAGGATGTTTCTGGGTGAGATTACCATTTGAATAGGTGGACTAAATAAAGTAGATAGCCCTCCCCAATGTGGGTGAGCATCTCCCAATTCACTGAGGGCCTGAATAGACCAAAAGGTGGAAGAAGGAGAAATTAACTTTTTTTGCTTGTAGCCTGCCTGCTTGAGCTGGACTATATCATGTCATCTTCTCTGGCCCTTATACTGGAATATACACCATTAGCTCCCCTGGTTCTCAGGCCTTCAAATTCAGACTGAATTATACCACCAGCGTCCCAGGGTCTCTAGCTTCCAGATGGCAGATCATGGGACTTTTCAGTCTCCATAATCTTGTGAGCCAATTCCTCATAATAAATCTTCTTAGATGATTGATGGAAAGATAGATAGAGATATCATATGGATATGGAAATGGATATAGATATATCCTACTGGTTCCTGTGGAGAACTCTGACTAATACATTCATCATCACCTTCACCATCATCATCACCTTCACCATCATCACCATCATCAATTTCACAATTAACGTCAGTTGGGCACTTTTGTTTAGAAGGTGCTGGGTTAAGAACTTTGCACACATTATCTTACTTCATCTTACCAATAATCCCTTCTTAAATGGATGAGTTCATTAACTCAGCAATGATCAATAGGGATCTTAAGACTTGGCTTACTTATCTTAAATACTATATGATGATTCTTCACCCCCTCCATCATCCTCTCACTAGCATTCATTGAGTGCTTATTGTTGACCAGGAATGATAACTTGCTTATTCAGTTCTCTCAGTAACCATTTGCAGTCAGGATTCTTGTCACCCATTTCACAGATGAGGCGGCTGAGCCTCAGAGAGGTAAACTTACTTGCCAGCATCACCCAGCTGTGGAGCGGCAGAACCTGGATTTGAACTGGGGACTCTGGCCCCAAGGTCGGGTACAATAAGACCATCCCATTGCCTCCCAGACACACAGACCACTGGCATTCTGACCCGGCCACTCATCCCTGCACAGACTATGTCCCAAGTGTCTGGAGACGCAGAAAGGAAGAGGGCAGTGGGGTGAACTGACGGTCATCAACTCCCGCTGCGGAGGATCTTGGCATTTACCTCTGGTTGGAGCTGGGAGAATGCGTCCGGGCTGCAGACACTCTGACGTGGCACAGAGCTGGCTGTTACCCAGACGACCCCGTGAGGCTCCAGCTCCAGAGGTTTTGGCATCTGGCCAGGAAGCTGTTTTCCATTCCCCTTCATTGTAACTTGAGATTTCAATCAAGGCAGGACTTGTGAGGGTCTAGAATTGTCCTCCCTAGAAAGGATGGCTGGTGTTCTAGACAGAGCGGAAGACAATGAATTCCAGGTGGAGATAAGAGGAAGCCACGAGTGAGATGCTCCGGCCGATCCTGTGACTGTTCTCCTGTTCACGGTGGCGAGAGCCGCAGCTCCAGCAGAAGCCTGCAGAGCAGCTGCAGTTGGCGAGAGTGTGTGTGGTCCTCTCCTCCCCTGTGGGTCCCGATGCCCGATGCTCTGGGGTCCCCCGTGCTTTATCTCCAGAGAGGGTCGGGCCCAGAGACTCTGCAGGAGCCAAACTCCTTAGATCCTGCAGACGTGAACACCCAACGTCGATGCTCATCGGGAATGGATGCCGGCTAATGCTCGCTCCTCTGCTTTGCTCCGGAGATGGAGGTTTCTGCACTTTGGGGGTTGTTCACAGTGTTTCCAGAACCTGTAGCTGGGGCTGTGCTGTGTGCACGGGATCCTGGAGCATCCACATGATGGAGTCGTGGGTTCTGTTCCCCAAGCGCAGGGCCGTCTGCTTCCTCCTGGAGAGGAAACTTGTCTCTGCCCTTTGCACCTGCTCAGGCACAGCCCTGCACCTCGATCCTGCTCCTGACACCGGACTGTGGCTGCAGATGCTTGTCAGCTCTACCCGGGGCTGGTACCAGCCATCTACTGACCATCAAGGTGGGGAAGTTATTAAGTTATTTATCAACGACTTCCTGAGATGAGGTGGCATCAGGTCATTGACTAATAGGCGCTTGTTAATCATTCTGTTATTAGAACAATGGAACATCGAAAATGCTTTTACGTTAAGCAGATAGAACAGCAGCCAACTGTTTGTAAAATAGGATTGCAGCCATAAAATACATGATTACTGAAAAACAAGTACTGAGAGGCAACACACAAAGTGACATTTGATTGAGTTACGGTGTCGGTACGTCGGATACGATTTCACCTCACTCCCCAGACCTCCTGTAATGTAGGTGGACTGTTGCACGTTTAAAGCAAGCATGTTGTGGAGCCAGGACAACTCTCCAGGAAGCTTCTTTTCCAGGTGATTCATTAAGTCCAGCACTCAGGGGTCATATGGAGCTAACCCTGCCCCCAGAGGCCCCTGGAGAGCTCCAGCTCTGAGGAGATCAGGCTCTGGAGCCAGGAGCACCCTTCCCTCTCCTGGTCCTTCCTCCTGCTGCCTGCAGGGGCCACTGAGACTCCCCAGGGCAGGGCCTCGGTGGGCAGGAGCCTCTGCCACTGAAGGTACAAACAGCCCCAAGTCTATTGTCTCCTGCCTTATCCCAGGGATCTGAGAAATGCAGTGTCCTTGCCAGGAGAGGTTTCTCCTGAAGCCCTCCTGGAGGGGAGGCTCTGTGGGTGGAATACTGGGTGGATCCTCTGCTGTCTCTGCTCCCCGCCCCCACCCTGCACTGCAGGGGAGCAGAGGGAGAGGCTGCGTGTCCAGGCCGCTGCATCAGACACAGGCCCTGAGGACGCCCCGCTTTCCCCGCAGCCAGAAGTGGGTTGTTTTCAGAAATAGAATTGGACTCACAAGGGATATGCTTCAAAATTCACGTGTGCGTCTAGAAGGGGAGGAAGTGGTGTTTCCAGTGTCTGTTCTCCAGAACAAACTCCCCAGACAACGGGGGTGGAAATGCTGCGTCTCCACCTCCCTGTTGGAGCTTCATAAACACACTAGCTCATAAAGGCCTCCAAGCTCCACACTGTCCTTGGGAAGAGAAAGACAAAGCTGCCCTGTGGTCAGGCCCGAGTTCCCAAGGTGCTTTTGAATATAAGGCCCTTTCTTCCCAGAATGGCAGAAAGCTCTGGGAAATGCCGATCCAGAGCAAGCTTTTAAAACTTTATTCTTAGTATTAGAGCTTTCTTCCAACTCCCAATCCCCAACAGACTCTGACATGGCATTGAAAAATATCAGGCAGATTTATTTTGTCTTAGTTCAATCTCAAGTGGCAGAAACACAGCTCAAAGCAGCTGTTGCAAAATCTAGAATTTACTGCTCATATAACAAAAACATCCAGGCGATGGCTTCAGGCATGACTCGATCTAGGGGCTCAAGGGACATTATCAAGATTTTGCTTTCCATTTTCCAGCTTGTAGATCTGACTTCTCCATTTGTGCCTTGGCTCTCCCCATGTGGTACCAAGATAGTTGCCTGGATCTGAGTCTCACTAATATCTGCATCTTCTCAGAGAGCTCAGCATTCTGCTTTCCCAACAGTTTCAATGAAAAATCTAGGACTGAATCTCATTGGTCCACCCAGGGCTACATGTCCCTCCGTGGGTCAGTCTCTGGCAAGGGATTTAATGATGCAGTTAGCTGGCCTCAGGTCACATAGCCTTCTTAGACCGGGAGAGGAACCAGATAACCTGACCATATAGAGTGATGAGGGAGACGTCTCACGAAGGAAAATGCAGGTTTGGTGACCAGAAGAAGGTGGACTGTGTGCAGATCCAGCAACACCAGCAAATACCCATCATCCTTCAAGTGCCCGACAATGTTGTCTTCCCCTCCCGTCCTCCTCTTGCCTCTAGACCGGCTCATCTCCCTCTTCCCATCACTGCAGGGCCACCCCTTGCCCGGTCATCCATCCTGACATGGAACCGTTCCCCTCATTATCCTCATGTGGGGTGTGTGTGATATCTGTGTAATTAGACTCTAGGCTCTTGGGAGAGCTGCATCCTCTCTCACACGTGCTCCGTGAGCCCAGCTCTTGGCACATGGGGCCTGCATCTCTCAAGTGCCAAGTTCGAGCTTAGAGCATGGAAGAAGGAACAACTGAAAGGAAACTTGAGTCCAGGCAACGTAATTTCCTGCCCTGATTTTTTGCAGGTTCTCCTCTTCTGGTCTGTATCGTGTTGATATCACGAGCCTTGGACGGCTAGAGAGGAGAGTCAGTGTGGAGAGAGGCTCTGTCCGCTCACTAGTCCTCCTGACTGTCATGACTTCCACAGTGAGATCACATAGGGGTCTCCGTGTCCACTGCCTCAGTCCACTGCGTCGTTCCATGTGGGGCCGGTGGGGGGCATATGAGGCTGGTTTTCCCCATGTCCTGGGCAGCAAGGAGCAGAAGGATTGAGAAACAATTCCCGCTCAGCTCTTCCCAGTCACGCAGATCTGGTCACACATGGTGCCCAGCTTTGTGACCCTGTAGCCCATTTTTGGGTGGTCAGCCCAGTGCCTGGTATACAATCACTGCTCATAAATTACAGTCGAATGACTATATGAATGTACAAATGAATATGGTCTATTGTGCACCAGGCAGGTGGAGCTTAGGATTCCCATTTCTCGGTAGGGGGATGGAGGTTTATGTGGTCCAAGATCTCATGTCCCCATTTTGAAACCATATCTTACGAATCCACAGTTGAATCAGGAAGATGATGGGATGGTGCTGTGGGCCCAGCTCACGTTCCCAAGTTCCAGAGAGATTATTTCCCTTCCTTACAAGAAAATTAGACAGGCTTTCGCTGAAATGTCTTTAGGAAGCTCCCCCCTTCCCCCCCAGCCAAACTGAGGACCCACTGAGTGAACACGTGAAAGGAAACGTCATTGAGAGTCCTTAAGAAGAGACAGTTAAACATTTTTATCCCTTCAGGATGAGATAATGTTTTGGCTGAATTGCTGAACTGAGAAGCGTGTAGCCTTTTCCACTTTAGTGCAACAGTGTACTGAGACGAAGCGTTTAAAGAAGCTTTGTCTGAGCCCATATTGAAACAAGCGTGATTAAGCAGCCATTGTTCCGGCTCGTTCCTTCCAGTCTGGGATGGTTGTAGAAGCTGAGGCACTAATTAAAGAAGGAACCTCTTCTCAGACAGTCTCAGTGGCGTTTGTTCCGCTTTGTCCCCACTGGAGCCGCAGGGCCGCCCACTGCACTGTGTCTGGGGTCTGTGTCTGTGTCCCCCTCTCTGCTCCAGGCCTGAGGGCGAGGCCGCCCGCGCAGGCTCAGGAGGCCGTGGAGCTCTGAAGAGGACCGATTCGGGGTCCTCCTGGACTCAAAGTTCTGCGGGAAAATGTTGGAAGCACAGCTTTCTCTCTGCAGTCGTCCTGCCCTCGCCCTCGAGGGAGCCGGGGTGTGGAGGGAGCTCTGCGGAGGCGCCGCTCAGGCCCGCTGTGCGCTTCCATTGTAATGCTGCGTCCTCGTTGGCGTGTCTTCCCTCCCTGCTCTGGGCCTGCGGACACGAGGAGCATCTCCCAGGTGCCCTCACCTGTTTCAGGGCATCTAGTGTCTCCTGGTCCAGGAGGTCTCGGGGGGAATGGGGGCAGGAAGGTGGACACCTGGCGAGTGGACTTGGGTCGCCTGACCTCTCTGGGCCTCGGTCTCCTCATCTGCAAGGGTCAGTCATCAGAGCCCCTGCCTCAGGGTGCACCACGAGGTTGTGAGGTGCTGCACCCCGTGGGGTTGTGAGGTGCTGCTGGGTGCGCAGTCACTGAGTGAGGGGCAAGGCGGCCCCTGGAGACATCCCCGTCGTGTGTCAGTGACGACTGCCCTGCGCTCCTGGCCAGATCCCCGTCAATGTGCCCAGGCCCCTGGGGCTGTCCCCGATCCAGGGAGGGGATCTCCAGGCTCTGTGGAGAGGGGCTGGGCTCCCGAGGTCACGTCCTAGGCTGGTGCAGCAGAGTCCTGTCCCAGCGCCCTCCAGACCCCGGGCTCTCGGCATTTCTGATGCTCTGGAAAGAAAGGAAATAGTAACAGAGCTGGTTTTCTTGCTGAGTTCCTGCAGACACGTCTCGTCAACTCCTGATGGTTAAGGGCCATTTCATTTCGGACTACATCTGTCACCCACTCTTCCCCAGTTCAGAACCCTCTTTAGGAGTCTACACAGCAGACTCCCTCAGTGGAACAACATAATCCCATCTCCTCACGCAGTGTCCTCCTGGCGTGTTTGATGGGGCAGAATTGCCGCCAGCAGCCTTGCAGAAAGCCTCAGGGAGCTGGGATGGTTGTGAAGTGACCTGTGCCAATTTGTTCATGGAAAACTGTTAGGTTATTTTGGTACGTGACAGTTACTTCCAGAAAGTCTGTGATGATGAGGGCTGCATGTTCTCACACAGCTCTCCTAGCAGGTGACGATGAAGCCAGTGTCAGACCAGTTCTGACACATATTGAACACATTTATTAGGAGGTGGGCACAGAATGGCTCCTATCAAGCTCTTCTGGGAGCCTGTGAACATCGCAGTCTCCTTGCTGAGATGTGATCCGGTTTCACCCTGCAGGAAGGGTTTACTTGACATTCCAGGGGCAGGATCTTGACTTCCTGGTCAGCACCACCCATAGCGTCCTCCGATCCACAGGGCAAACAAGGACTGTGTGGGGACTGTGAGGCCAGACCAGCCGGCCTTCTGGTTCCTTTACTGCCCGTGTGTGGATGGGGGCGGGAGTGTTTCCAACATATATCACAGTCTCCTCATCGCTAACAAGACAGCACTTCTAAGGCTTGTACCGGCACTCAGTCACTAGGGAAAGTTACTTCTCGAATTCACCATGCTGATAACAACCCATCTGCTGATGACCAGACAGAATGTTAGCAGAGGCTCTCGTAGAGGCTGCTCTGGACTGAGGGATTCGATGATAAATCCCCCACCTGGGTGGAAATCCTGAGGGAGCAGGTGGAGACAGACAGCCCAGAGGGGACCTGGAACATCCATCCTCCAGGTCACCAGCTGCTGGGGACTGACTAAGGCCATCCGTTGGCCTAGGTGTCCTGTTACCAGGTCAGTCCCTGGTCGTGGCTGGTCTTTGACTCCCACAGCCTTGCCGCCGCCCTTGGAGCTGAGCCACCATCTGGGGATGCACCGTGGACAGGGACAGCGTCCTCGGGGGAGAGGAGCTTCAGACGAGCTGGACGAGGCCGAGGACCAAGCAGGGCGGAGGGCACGCCTGTCCTGTGAGGGAAATCTCCTTCCAGGAGGGGCGACAAGGTCGGGAACGGGGCGGGATGGTGGTCTGGGAGCCTCCATCCTTTGCGTTAACAGAGAGCCCCGAGTGCAGGCCAGCGTTCTCCAGCTCATCCTTTCAGCTGCGGGAGATATGCCACGTGGTGATGTGTTACTGCACTTTCAAACGCAGGCTGTCCCTCCCCAGGGCTGCGTGAGGCTTGTGTGCAATCACTTCAACACCCGGCCTTTTACGGGGTCACAGAGGCTTCAGCCGGAGACCCCGCGGGCTCCCTCCTTCCCGCTCTCTGGGGTCTGGGAGGGCAGTTCACCTGATCAACCAAATGTAGACACAGGCCCAGCACAGACTCCAGGCCCATCAATAATTAAACTCTGCTGGTCAGACATGGACATTGGGAGGGGTTTGAGGGGAGACCTGATGACAAGGGTGAGGCAGGGGAGGGACTGTAGGCACCGTGTCCCTGTCCCCACTCTGTACCGACTGAACCTCCGGATCTGAGGGCCTGGCGGGAGGGGCCCGTCCCAGACGTTTCCCGGGTGAGCTGAGTTTTCCGTCTGGCTTTGGTTGGTGACAGCTGGGGACCTGGAGGCTGCCCTGCCTGGATCCCTCTCCACCACCCACCACGGCAGGGGGTCCAGCTGCAGGACCCCCGCATCCCGTGTCCTCCAGGCTTCATTCCTGAGGGGGCACAACCTCCAGCCGCCCCACCTGCTCACAGGTGTTAGTCTCCACCAGCCTGGGCTCCTTTGCAGAGGGGTCAGCAATGGGGAGAGTCGACATTCTGATGCCAGCTCCACCTCCAGAGACTCAGTCCGTCTGCCCACGAGGGGCCCGGACGCTGAGCGCAGGTGGTCCCCAGTGAGCAGTTTGTGGACGAGTAATGAAGGGAACTCAGGCCCCTCCCCGCGCTTCACCCCGCAGCCCCACACAGCGTCAGTTCAGACTGCAGCCTCCGTGCAGCGTGGCTCAGCCTCTTCTTCTTACACTGCGTGTGTGCTGGTCGGGCCCCCCAAGTCCTGCGTCAAATGCAGTTGACGTATTTTAGTACGATCTGTTTTCATTTTCCCGGGTGTGTGTGCGTGTGTGTGTGTGTGATGATATACAATTTTCTTGAGACCTTCTCTTTGATTTATGGGTTATTTAGAAATGTGCTTCTCCGTTTCCCAATATTTGGAGATTTTCCAGATATTGATTTCTAGTTTAATTCCATAATGGTTCAAGAATGTGTTTTTATGATTTATAATCTTTCATTTTTATGGCCCAGATAGGGTCTAACTTAGGGAACGTTCTGTGTGCATCTGAGAGTGACGTGCATTCTGCTGTTACTGTGCAGAGTGTTCTGGAATGTCTGTTAGGTCGAGTTGCTCGATGGTGTTGTTCATGTCATCAGTGTCCTTACTGGTCTTCTGTCTACTTGCTCTATCAGCAACTGAGACGGGGTGTTGAAGTCTCCTACGCTAATCGTGGATCTGCCAGTTTTTCCTCTCAGTTCTATTGGTTTTTGCCTTGTGTGATTTGAGTTCTGTGGTTAGGTGCACAGATATTTAGGATCGGTATGTCTTCTTGGAGACTGCACCCTTCTACCTTCTGCAGCGGCGGCTTGTCCCTGAACATTGATCTTGTTCTCAGGCCCTTTGCCTGAAATTGGTGTATTTGCCCCAGGTTTCTTCTGTTTCGTGTTTGCGTGGTTCCCCTTCCTCCCTCCTTCCACTCCTAGCAGATCTATGTTTTTACGTCTATTAGAGCAGGTTTCCTGTAGACAGCACATGGTTGATTCTTGCTTATTATCCAGTCTGGTAACTTGCGAGTGTTAACTGTTGTGCTTTTCCACTCACATTTGCAGTGGTTGTTGATGGAGTGGGATTCACATCTGCCATCCTGCCAGTCGTTTCCTCTCTGTTCCATTTGTTCTCCGTTTCTCTTTTCCCTGTTTTTCTGCCTTGTCCGAGATTAATATGTATTTATGATTCCATTTATCTCAGTTGACTTATTGTTGATATCTCATTTCAGAACATTTTTCATGGTTGAACTATGGTTTATACTATTCATTTTTAAATAATCTGAGTCCACCTTCAAATAATAATTCATTCCTTCACCTGAAGTGTGAGGACTGTGTCACACGAGACCTCAACCTCTCTCTGCCATCCCTGGTGCATTGCTGTCGTGCTTTTCAACTTTCCATATTATAAACGCACAACTCATTCTTACTATTATTCCTTCAAATAGTCATTGATCTTTATGAGCAATTAAAATAAGAAACAAACAGATACTATTTTGTCTTTAGCCCGTGTCTCATGCCAGTCATTCTTTTTTAGACCCACGTTACTGAACTACATTACGCCCCTCCGCCTGGAGAGCTTCCTTTCACGTTTCTGTTAGAGTAGGCCCAGCAGCTCTTGTTTATGTGGGAAAGTCTTCACTTCTCCTCACTTTTCAAGGATGTTTTCAGTGGATGTAGAGTTCTGAGACTCTCGTTTTCTCTCTCGGCACTTTGAAGAGGTCACTCTCCGTGCTCCAGTGCCGTTGTTCCTCTGGGAGGGATCTGTGGTTTGATCTCTGTCCTCCATAGGGAACACCCCTCCCGGCGGCCTCTGTTTCCCTCCCTGCTCTGATTTGTAGGAATTTTACTCGCCACGTCCGGGTGTTGTCATCACTGTTTATCCTTCTTGGTGTTCTCTAAATTTCCTGGATTTGTGATTTGTTGTCTATCACTAATATTGGAAAATTCTGTGATTATCCTTCCACATTTCTTCCAGCCCATTCTCTCTTTCTGAGAATCCATCTGGGATTCCAACTCTGGGTATATTTGAGACCTTTTGATTTTGTTCCACTGTTTTTTGGAAGCTATCCTCTGTGTGTGTGTGTTTTTGAAATCCATTCCTCTGTTTTCTCTCTCTTTCATTTCGGTTTGGAGAACTTCCATTGACTTATGTTAACATTCATTGATTCTTTCCGTGCTGGTCAAGTTCACGTGTGAACCCTGTGAAGGAGTCTTCCTTTCTGTTACTGTGATTTTAATTTCCAGCATGACCATTTTATTCTCTTATAGCTTCCCTCTCTGCTGGCTACCACCTCAGGCTATCAAAGGTGCACTGACTATCTTTCCCATTAGAACCTGTGTCGTACTATTATTAAACTTTTAATTTCCTGTCTGATACGTCAGGACACCGAATCACAGTTGGGTCCTGAGAATTACTTTGTCTCTTTGGACTGTGTTTCATCTTGCCTTTTCGTGCCCTATGGTGTTGGTGGAACGCAGGATGTGCTGTATCTGGCAGCAGATACTGAGGTAAGCACCCGATTCTCCGAGTTTCAGGGTAGCTGTCTGCTCTGCAATCTCAGTTCTCTAATGAGCTCAAGTTCCTACTTTGCAGTCTGTCCAGCTGTTAGTCACGTTGTCTGGGTGGGAACCACACTCTTTCCTGCTCTCTGCCTCTCTACATTTAAACCATAGATCAGAACATGGTCTTAAAAATAACTTTTGATGAGATGAGAAAACAAAACAAAACCCAAGAATCCTCCCTAGTTTAAATAACCAGATCAGATAGAAGTGCCACATTTTATTAACATCTCAGCATCCCAAGGCAGTGGGGTCTCCATTTTCGTGTGGCTGCAATGCGATCCCTGAATTACTCCTCCAGTGAATTATCCCACATCTGGTATAAGCAGCTTATGGGCAGTTCTGACCAGAAGATGGTGACAGGCTGAAATACCATGACATTCACCTGACACAGCCTCCTCTGGGGCCTTCTGACTGGTAGTGATCATGGAGGCAGCATCTGGCCAGGCGTGGAGCAGGGCAGTGAAACAGAGTGAGGCCCAGGCCTGCTCTCTCGTGAATTTTCCTGAAACACGGGATGTGTGTCACTCACAGCCGCCGTGTCCCCTTAATTGCACACAGATGCGGGATGGGAGCCCGGGCTCAGCTGCGCCTCCTCTCCTAACGTCACAGCAAATGCGATTGTCCCACTTAATGTGGAGGGAGTGTGCATGCCAGATGAAACCACACAGACCCCGGCAGAGAGAGAGGGACAAAAAGAAATAAAACACGGCGGAATCTTCGGATAAATCGGCATGATGATGGATTGTAACAGGCAGTAATGTGAGCAGCCTCTTGCTGAAATGCTTCCTCCTGGGTCCTAAGTACAGATGCCAAGAAGTAACCAAGGGCCTGCTGTCCCTCGTTAATCACACACACTTGCCTGTCTGCCAAACACTCCCCTGTAATTTATTATCCCCTCAGGGCCCCTCATAGCCAACTGTGTAACCCACTGGCTTTAACTCCGAGAGGTCTGGGCCGTGCAGATTTTGTGATTACTGGTTGTTGTGTCAGTCTCTCCTCCTCTCCTGCCCTCGTCTGTCCAGCCTGGGCAGAGGGGCTCTGGCAGCTGCTGGTCTGGACTTTACATGGCCGGCTGGAGGTCCACGTCTGCCCTGTTGTTCCGGAAGCATCCTTGTGCCTTTGTGACCATGGGCCTGGATATCTGGTCCAGAAACAAGCTCCTGTGAGCACGAGAGGAGGAGCCAGGACGAGCTGGCCTTCCAGGAACAGGGGATGGAACCCCCGACGACTTGCCGAGGTGAAGACTGCAGATGAGGGTTAGGGACAGACGGACAGATGCGGTCCTGGCCTTCTACGCTGTGGTCCAGAGGGGAGAGCGTCCTCAAATGAGTTACTCAACAGATAAACAAGTTGTTACAAAAGGAGATAGCAGTGAGGGAGGCAGGCCTGTGGTTGTGGAGAAAGAATGGCCTGAGGGCCTCTGCCGTGCTCTTGGGGTGTCAGTCAGGAAAGGCTTCATTTATGCTGAGACCCAAGGTGTGAGAGGAGGAGGGTGGGCACAAAGGCCCTGTGGTTCCAGCCCCGAACGGAGGCCCTGGGGGCTGGAGCAGAGTGAGGCAGGGAGAGAGGGGCGCAGGCTGAGGCTGGTGAGTGGCCGGTGGTGGGAACCACGCGAGTGGAGCGCGGTCCTGGGGAGGAGATGGGCGCAGACTCCTGTCCCCACACACTAGCCTCCCAGACTCACTCGCCAGGAAAACGCTGCATTTCCCACACCGCACATTTCCCCAGACACCTGCTGTTCCAGCTCCTAAATGCAGCCTGGGGTGCACCTGACCCGTCTGCCTTCTGCAGGGGGACAGGTGGGAGGGCAGGTGCTCAGTTCTCTGTCTGTCCCGCAGCTCAGACTTCTGTTAGTGTCACAGGAACTGGTGCTGAGAGGGTGGAAACCAGGGGGCCCCGTGGACGGGGAAGCCCTGGGAAAGAGGGTGAGCCCAGCCCTCCAGGATCCCCATTGAAATGGGAAAGAGGGCACCGGGAACAACTTTATAGGAGAATAATCCTCAGGGACATCCACAGTCCTGAGTCCCTGACAACTGAGACAAACAGCCGGGTTGAGTCTGCCCCTGTGTTAGAGGCACACAGTGTTTACTGGAACATGTCAGGTCAGTCTGCTCCTCATCATAAACATCAGTCTCTAGTGATTGCAATTAAATGTGTCATTGCAGATTCCCTTCACGCATTAAAGCAATGATTATGGTAGTTATCCAAGCTCTGGCCACTGCTATTCGACGAGAGAGTGATGAAGCTACACTTCACAAGCGATTTTCTCCCTCTGTGCTAGCTCTCTGTCCATGACGAGTTAAGTGTGGCTTCCCTGTAATTATTCACCACAAGCCAGCGCACGGGGCACTGGTGTTCCGGACACTCCCTGCGTGTGGACACCTGCGGGGCGGCTGCATCCCTGACCTCGGCTCACTCTCCCCAGATCCAGGGAGAGAGTGGTATTACCCTCATGTTACAGAAAGGAAACTGAGGCAAATAAGGTGGTTCAAATTTTTCAAATGACCTCCAAGTTTTTCAAAAGAAAGGGAGAGGTCGCTGGCCACAGCCCAGCCCCTGAAATCCCACTGTGGACTCTGTAGCAGAAGGAAACCAGTGGGAGTGAGGGGACTGGTTGTGCTGGAGCCTCTGCCAGAGACCCCTCGCCCCCTGCCCAGCACCACTGACCCCGAGGGGAGCCTTCCAGCAGGTTCCTAGCAGGGAGGGAGCTTTGGGCAGAAGATGAAGAACCCTCTGCTGTGGCCTCCACGGATCACACAGCCATCGGCCTGGAATAAGGGTGGGAAGTGAGAGCCTGGAAGTGTGCTAGAGAAACACACACACCCACCCCATCAATCCTTAACCCTTTCAGCAATCAGGGTAGGGCTTCCTGGCGGCTCTGGGGCTGGTCCATCTGGGGAAGGAACAGGTGTCTCTGGGCAGGGGTTGCACCCTCACACATGCTGTCCTCTGGGGTTTCCTGACCCCGTATCAGTCAGGGCTCTGCTGAGTGCAAGTGACAGGAAACCCGACACAAACTGGCTGAAGAAAATTGGGATTTATCGACACGGGTAACTGAAAAGTTCAGGCCCTATTTGACAATAAAATCACCAGCATCCAGTTCGTCTTCGCATCTCTCAGCCCTGAGTCCTGTGTCAGCTTCATGCTGAGGTGCACGCTGCCTCCTGGTGATGCCGGGAGGAACCTCTGTCCCACCTGCTTAGACAGAGGCCCTGAGTCTGGAGGCCGAGACTCAGGCTGGGCCATGTGTCCACCCTGAACCGGTCACAGTGGAATGGAAGTCACCAGTTAACCTGGACCTGAGTCACACGGTCCACCCTGGCTCCGGGGTGCAGTCAGCACCCCCAAACCACAGGGCCAGGAAGTGAGTGGGTGCTGGCTCCTCACAGGGAATTGGGTGCCCTTATGAACATTTAGGGCATGAACACTGGTGGGCACGACAGATAAATGGATGTCACAGCTGGGATGAGGCCTTTCCTTCCAGAACAAGAGGGGACATGTGGGGAAGCCCTCTCTGCAGCTAGTGGATAGAGTGCACAGGGGACCCTCACGCTCGAGCTGGAGCTGGAGGGGAGAGGGGTGGGGCAGATAGGGGCCTGAGTGTGAAGACAGAGAAGGACTCCCAGGGCACTGGCCCCTGTGCTGAAATTTTGTTGTGGACGGTCATTTCCATTTTACAGAATTTAAAATATAATATTTAAAGTGCCAGTAACTTCCAAATTTCCCAAGCATTGACATAATTAAAGTTACTTTAGTTACACTATATATTTTCTGATCTGAAAGGGAAAACAGTAAATATGTCAGCAGCAGGTGAATAAGACAGTTATTCTGTAACGAATTCCAAACATTGTAAATTAAACTGACAAGAGGCTCCGTCGCTCTTGGGCTCTTTCAGCCTCTGGAAACCTTGGAGGGCTGCGCCCTGGGGAAGAAGAGATGCTCCCGGGTCAGGGATCACTTCCTTTCCTCTTACGCCAGCGGGAACAGGCAGCGCTGTCCTGTGGGGTGGCCCGTCCCCGTCCCGCGGTGGCCTGGCCAGGGAGGACCTGTCCCTCCCACAGTCCACCCTCAGCTCCCCAAGTCCCCCTGACCCTGGCTCAAGGCCGCCAGTCTGTCTCCAGCTCTCATCTCCCCTCTCAGCGAGGCACCTGGGACCACTGCTCTCTGGACCCCAAACAGCCAGGTGCTCACCCCACACCTGCTCCCCCTCCGTCCCCACCCCTGTCCCCTCTCCTCGCTCCCCACAGCCCAGGAAGCAGCTCCTCCACCACCTTGTCCCTCTCTCCGGGGGAACGTCTCCCCGAGGGGAGGGCTGACAGGCGAGGTAGGGACCGTGCGCTGGGAGCGCATTTCCGAGTCTGCAGAACCACAGCTGGTGGCACTGCCCTCGGTGCCCTCCCGTGTCCTGCACGTGACGGCAGGGACGTGGTCCTCCCGGGCGAGTGCAGGCTGCGTCTCTCTGGACAGACACCCTGACACGGTTACAGAGCCCAGCAGCCCCTGCCCTGAAGCTCCTCCTCATTAAGTGGCCGAGCCTGACCCCTGGGCCACTCCTCAGTCTCCTCTTAGTGTCATTTGTGTAACCCTTGCCCCCTGGGCTGGTGACACCAAGCTGGGAGCTCTGGGAGACAGACAGGAGGACAGCAGTTACAGCATCCTCGGGAAACTTCTGCGGCTCCTTTTCCTCCTTGTCTCTTGGTTTCAATCTGGTCTTCTTTTTTTTTAATTTTTTTTTTTGTGTGTGTGAGGAAGATCAGCCCTGAGCTAACATCCGTGCCAATCCTCCTCTTTTTGCTGAGGAAGACTGGCCCTGGGCTAACATCTGTGCCCGTCTTCCTCCACTTTATATGGGACGCTGCCACAGCATGGCCTGACAAGCGGTGCGTCGGTGCACACCCGGGATCCAAACCTGGGCCGCCAGCAGCGGAGCGCACGCACTTAACTGCTACCCCACGGGGCTGGCCCCAATCTGGTCTTTTTTTTTGTGCCAAGCAGCTCCGCAACCAGTGACTAACGGATGAGATGCTTCCTCAGGAGTCCGTAACAGGGCTGGCTTCCAATTTCTTTTTAATCTATTTATTGGTCGTGATTGCAGACTCCCCAGAAAGAAGCAGAGAGCATCCAGTTTTCACAAGTGAGATACGGGGTCTTGGGGGTGGGGAGTGAGGGTGAGACCCACGTGGATCTGCCCACGGGAGCAGAGGATGTTGGCATTGGAGACATATGCAGGGCCAGAGCCCCATGCACGGCCGGCCTGGTGGAGCAGAGGGGGCAGCGGCATCGGGAGTAAAGGGTGTCTGGGCAGCGTCCCCCACCTGCTTGGGGCCTCCTCCCAGTGCAGGGACCCCTGTCCTTCTGCGTGTGACAAGGGGACCCTGACAGCTCTGGCCGTGTTAACAGGATGCTCGGAGAGCTTCCACTAGAGGAGTTTTCCCCAAGATCTTCTTTCATTGCTTTATTTTTTAAGTAAGAATAAACCATCACTTTAAAAGTAGCACATCTGATACCAGTTTCTCCGTGACTGCTCCTTTCAAATGCTCTTTTCCAGGATCTAAAGGCTGAAGCTGAAGAATTCAGCCTTTGTTTCCCAGACTTGGGTGTTTTGTTTTAAGTGTATTAACTTGATGAAAACACGCGGCTGCCCTGACCGAGAGCTGACGTGGTGGACAAGCCTTGGTGTTCCAGGGATTTGTGGCCAGGAGCCGTCCGTGCCGGGACCTTGGCTTCTGACTCGGAAGCTCACTATGGCCGTGTCACACCTCCTCCTGGGGGATGCTGGATCCACGTGTGGCACTCTGTACGCTCATGCATGCGTTCATCATTCATTCACTCGTTCGTTCATTCAGCAGTCACTTCCTGAGAGCCCACTGAGTCCTGGCGTTGGGCTGTGCTTCGGGGTTGCAGAGATGAAGGCAAAGTCCAGCCTTTAGGGAACTCGAGGTCTAGTGAGAAAGACAGACTCACAGTCACTGCCCCCGGGACGAGGGGTAAACTGAGGCACACTGGGTGCTCTGGGGGTGTGAGGATCCAGCATCGGAGCTCCCGTGTGGGAGGAGGAAGAGCTCACGGAGGAGAGAATCCCTGAGTGACAAAGAGGAGACGGTGCTCACCAGATGACGAGTAGTAGTCACAAATCTTGAAGAACCGAACAAACAGTGTGACAGCAGAGGTGAGAACCCAGGAGGGGGCTCCCCTTGGGCCCCCACTGATTTACAATCTCTGTCATCTGGACTGATGAGATGGAGCAGGACATTGGTCATGGGATCCATGAAGCCCTGGCCTTTGTCACCTCAATGCCCCCTTCTCCTCCCATCCCCACTCCCAGGGTGGGTGTCACCACACTCAGTGATGCAGCTGCTTCCAAAGGAGCCCACTGTGAGGGGGCATGGCTCTGGGATGCAGGAGATAGAGCAGGGACCCCGTGGGGGCGGCAGGCACAGCGCAGAGAATCCCTGACCACCGCGCAGGGTGCTCCAGCACGATTCTGAGATCCGGGAGATAAAGAAAGACAAAGGGTATGACAAAACCAGGTAGAGGGTGCTCAGGCAGGTCAGTCTCCGCACGCTCAGCGAGTGTCTGTATGTCATGCCGGCCCCCTTCCAGGCTCTCTGAGACCCTCTACCAACGTGAGACCTGCCCCTTTAAAACATAAAATGAAACCCCGGGAACAGAAGAGACCAGTGGGAGTCTTAAACAGAGCAAGAGTAGACCTGACTTAACCATCGCTGGTTCCCTGAGCAGGTGGCCCCGAGACTCCCACCAACGCTGGTGGGGGGTGTGCAGCAGGAATGTCCAGGCTTGTGGGCACCAGGGTTTGGAATGGATGCCCCCGCACCCCCACACCAGCTTTTTAAGTTTATTTGTAACTTCTTTTGCATTCTCTGACTATATGAAGAGGTCATCTCTGAGGAACTGCCATCGCAGGCAGTGACACGGTGGGGGTTTTGCTACACAGCTGTGACTAAAACCATGATGACTGAATGGCTTGGACCACGTGCCTCAGACTGGTGAGACCCTGTGTCGGGGCCAGTGAAAGGCACAAAGTGGGAGAGGGACCCTGGCAAGGGCCGTCTCTGACCACAGGTTAACTGGGGCCACGTCTCGCAGGAACCCTGGAGTTTCCCTTCACTAATGCCTCAGGTCAGTGATCAGCCCTAGAGGGCCTGCTCTTTGGATCCGAGTTAACTGGGGGTGTGCAGAGTACTCGGTCCTGTGCCATCTTGGGATGTTGCTCCTCTAGCGTTAATTCCAGTGCTTCTCAAAGTGGGGTCCCTGGACCAGCGCATCATCACCACCTGGGAACTTGTTAGAAACACAAGCTGTCAGTCCTGACCTCCAGACCTGCTCAATCAGGAGCTCTGGGGGTGGGGCCCGGAGACCTGTGTCTTAACTAGCCCTCCAGGGGATGCTCATGCATGGTGACGTCTGAGAATCTCTGCTATAGTAAGTCCTAGAAGATTTCTTCACACTCAACAGTCCCTATTAGGATCAGTTTACCTGACAACATCTTGGCCTCATCAGAGAAAGAGAAACCAGTGCTCTGAGATTCTGTTCCAACATCGTCTACCACCAGTGGAACCTTTGAGGTCTCCTCAGACACCATCGATGAGCAGGGAGGGCAGAATGGGCGATGGGTGTTTGCCCTTTATCTTGGAAGCAGTTTTAACTTTGGCTCTCAATGAGAGATTGACCACTAGAATGAGGAAATAAACATTATACTGTAAGGAAACCAGCAAATCTCCTGGGTTGGGATACATGGATCTCCTCTGCTAAAAATGTCTCTATCCTCGGTGTGCAGATCTCAGGACTTATTTCTTTGGTGGAGGGCCACAGCCATCAATACTGACCACTGGGGGCATTTATCCCCCATCACCCAGCACCAACAGCCTTACTAATGTCTCCAGCACACACAGATGTGGGCTCTATGGACTGAGTGAGGGGCCGTGTAATGAACAACTAATCTGACAGCTCAGTTTGTAAAGTTGTGTAACATGACCACTTCTTAGCTGTAGGAGATCCTCTACCAAAACTGATACATCACAGTGGCACGTCATTAACTCAGCCATCTGCCAGGTAAGAGGGCAGTGATTACTTGCCGAGAGACTCCAAATTGTTCTTTGTGGAGGTCACTGCACCTCCAGAAGATGCGTGACACATTTCAACTTCAGTGCCCATTTCCTGTGTGTGGAACTCTTGGATGCCTTGGCATTGGGAACTGATCACTTACATTTTCTCAGTGGCCATCTGGTTAGGAAAGGACAGTGACCTTTGATGCGCTGTCCCCATCAGCCACACCTCCTCAGCATGGGATTTGTTTTAGGTACTCACGAATCCCAAAGGTGGGCCTTTGAGGGTCTTGCCCAAATGTCTCGTGAGGACGGTGCTCAGTGGCTGGAGACAGCCCTCCTTCCAGTGAGTTGAGACTCAACCTAGCTAGGAGTCTAGCTCTCTTGGTGACACCAAATGCCATCAGTGACACCTATTTTGTCTGGGAACAGATCCAAGAAACACCTGTACCTTGGTCTTGGATTGGATGTGGGTCATGAGCAGATTTCAAGAAGTCAAAGAAGACAACAATAGTGGGACCTGGGTGCTGGGAGGACAGGGCTGCCCTGAACAAGATGTCAAGAGCTGGTATTGGGACGTCACACAATAGGATGCACCCTGAGCATACCAGGGATGTCACATGGCAGGAGAGGGAGTCTGGAGAAGGAGTCAGGGCTGGAGATGCAGAGATGGGAGTTATTCCCATGACAGCTGGACCATCGGGGTAGGTGGAGTCCCAAGGGAGAGTTTACAAAGAGAAGGCGGCTAATATTGAGCTTTGGAGAATGTCTGCATTTTGGGTCATGAGGAGGAGAGACAATGATGGAGGCAGGTACGGAATCAGAGGCACAGGAAGAAAATTGAAAATGCAGTGCCAGAGAAAACCATCGATGATACATTTGGAGGAACTGGTCAGTCATCTAAAACGTTTCAGAGAGAATGAAGCTGAAACAAAAGATAAGCCACCAGTCCAAGAGACCATTTGTAAGAACACTGCTCCTCGCTGAGGTCAGGGGCTGGGGGTTGTGGGTAAAGCCAGCTCATGGGCCTAGGGCGGGAGGAGGAGGAGAGGCTGTGAGGTGTTGGTCCTAGGGGGTGCCAGCTGCTGCTCTGGCACCTCCCCTGGACACATGTGACTATTCCCTCTCTTCCCCACCAGCCATCCTTAGAGGAGATTTAAACAAGAAAACTAATGGGCCTAATGGAGCCTGTCCAGAGAAATGAGAGAGTGGCCTGGCCCTGCGTGCTGTGTAGCCTGCTCATGTAATTGGATATTCTGGAGCCTCCTCTGCTTCTATCAGGTTAACAAGCTGTGTTTGGCAGCTAGATTGCAAACAGATCTGCCCCTCTGTTCTAGTCCTGGTTTTACAGATCTCCTGGGTCTTGAGAGACTTTTCCCAAGTGTATTGACTTTCTCTCTTTTCTCCCTGGTGGGTCCTATAGATGGATGCTGGGCAGGCTCTTTCCACGTGGGGTGGAGAGCATGGCACACAGAGAATGCTCATGCCTGGCCCTGCTGGGAGAATTACTCTGACTTTTTCAGTGCTCATCCCGGGATACAGGCCGCGGCTGCCATGGCTTTGTGTGAAGCTGGTCCCCAAGCTTGGAGGTGACTAGAGAAGGTCGGGACAGTAGAGTCAGGTAAGGATGGTGGCCCGTCTGTCCCAGGCAGCTGAAATGTAGATGTGAGGGCTGGAGCTCAAGCTGCCATCTTGGAACATAAGGAGGGATCAGATATTGAGGACATCCTAGAAACAAGACAGAGGAGCCTCCTTCCCTTATGACTGAACCCTTAAGCCAGCCCTGGATTACACTTCTCTGCGCTCTGTTTCTGTGAGAGAGAAGTAAACTTCTGCCTCGTCTAAGCTCCTGTGGATTATGGTTTCCAGTCGCTCACAGCTGACTCTCACCTCATCCGATGCAGCCACAACAGGTGCCTTTCTCCCTGCTCTGTGCTGGAGACTGGAGAGAGCAGCTGCCCTCCAGCTGTGGCTCAGCCCCAAGCTCCTCAGAGTACCCCGTGCTCACGAGTCCCCTGGGGCTGGTTACACTGCAGATGCTGATTCCTAGGCCTGGATGGGGCCTGGAATTCTGCATTTCCAACAGGATACCAGGGGATGCCAGGCTGCAGGTCCCCCGACCACACCTGAGGTAGCAGGGGTGTAGAACTCACCTGCCTGCTGGGGTCCCACCTGGGGAAGCTCCTGCTCGGCTCCTGCCCACAACAGCAGCCCCCAGAGAAAAGCAGTCAGCAGAGAGGACGGAATGTGAATGGGCCGGGCTGGGAGTGAGGGCTCCATGATGATCGAGGGTCCTGGCGGCTGCTCCATTACTCTTCAGCCTCAAGAGACAGTTAACATATGGCCTCCCCTCACCTGGCTGCCCTGCGAGCTTCATTCCACAGCAGTCTTGCCCAGTAAATTAGGAAGCTGGGGCGTCAGTGGGTGATGCTTATTGGCAGCCCTGGGAGGACCCAGTGGTGTATTAACAGTCTGGCAGGTAGGTTATCCGGCTGCTGGTTTAAGACTCGCTTCGCTTGACTTTCCCGACCTTTGGTTAGAAATTGGAGGCTGTGGGCAGGGAGCCTGCTGACCTCACTCGCACTGAGGACATTTGCTAACACCCCTCAGGACAGCAGGTGTGACTGCCACTGGAGGTCCCTCTCCCTCCCCCTCCTCCTGTCTCCTCTGGGGCCCCGCAGTCCTCAATGTCCTCTGCTCGTCACCCCGCTTCCCTGCAGGGAGACGGCCTGAGATCACCCGGCCTCCGGGATCTGGCCTCCGACTCTGCTGTGCTTGTGCGCTCTTCCCAGCCAGGTGGAAGATTTCTGCCACTTGCTGAAAAAAACATTCCCACACATCATTTATGTTTTTGAAAAATGAATCAAGTTTTAATTTTATGCCAAAGGCAAAATTTATTATTGATATAATTTTTTTAAAGTAGATGCTTGAGCAGTTTCATAACCAGCTTGTGCACATC
This sequence comes from Ceratotherium simum simum, assembly GCF_057802395.1. Taxonomy (NCBI): domain Eukaryota; kingdom Metazoa; phylum Chordata; class Mammalia; order Perissodactyla; family Rhinocerotidae; genus Ceratotherium; species Ceratotherium simum. The sequence goes on from NC_141934.1 coordinate 30,830,287, forward strand.
CAACTCCTACTAGACGGATTTATTTTTGATTCGACTCTTGTCAGTTGCTGTGACTCTAATCTGGGTTTACAGTCGAGCTTTTTCTACTTGGTCTGTCCATTCCCGGGTATCCAGTGCCAACCACTGTGTTTGAAAGGTCATCTGTTATTTTTAAAAATAACTTTTAATTACAAAATATATATTTACAGGAGAAAAATTTAAAGTATTATATATATACCTCAATAAAAATAAAGTTTAAAAAAATAAAGTGTGTAAGTAAAGGGAAGAAAAAGTCCTCTCATCAAGAGAGAACCACTGGAGATACTGGGTGCAGAGTGTGCCTGTGTGTGTGACCGTGTGTGCGCACATGTGTATCCACATATACACAAGTTCAGTCTTTTAAATGAAAATTGGCTCACTCTATGGTAACCCGTGTTTTTATTCGATAATGTGATGGGACTTTGTCTTCATGTCATTAAACACATCCCTCTAACGCCGATGGTTTCCTCTGGGGATGATCAGAATCATCTGACACGCCTTTAACAACAGGTGGTTCCCTAGGCCCCTCCCTGCAGACTCTCACGGGGGGGAGTCTGATGTGGGATCAAGAGCATCTTATATGGATTTCTGAGGTTTTATTCATTTAATGCCATGTTGTTGAAAATGGTGGCATTTCAAATGTTTTCCTATTACAAATACATGTGCCACCGTGGTGACTAAATAGACACAGCCCCTGCTCGTGTGCTCTCACAGTCTAGTGTGAGAGGACTCAGAAGAGGGCTTGCACAGAGTAGGTGCCCAGTGAATGCAGGTGACAGTTAGTAGGTCACCTGCAATGGGGGACGTGATTTATGACTCTCTGGCCAGGCTGTCACTTTGCTCACTGACAACTCCTCAGGTGACCTCCCCTGCTGCAGGTGCTACGCCAGAGAGCCCACAGCACACCCTCTTCTTTAGGCCAAGCCCTCCACCCTCACGTTGGAGGAGATCACAGAAGCATGTGACCCCGGGTTGGTTGATGTGAGAGCTGGTCTGGGCAATCCGAGGCTCCTCGCCCCTTCCGTCCTTGGAATGTGTGCTCTGCCCACTGTCCCCACAGTGGGAGCTGTGTTCAAGGAAGCAGCCTTGAGAGAGCAATGTGTGGCTAACACCACCTGGCTGGTGTTGTAACAGAACCCCATCAAGGCCTCTCTAGAAACAATCTGCCTGAATGGCTGTGAAGAGGTAGATAATGTTTCTTGAGACTTTTTAATCACGAATCAGGAGGATGCTAAGGTTGCAGTTGCTGAACAGCACCAGCACAGAGGAGAGAAAAGAATGGGCCCTGGTGACGTCACCTGAACCCCTGGATCAAGCCAGGCCTGAAACATACCCAAGACATTCCAGCTAAGTGCACCAATATCATCTCTTTTCACTTAAGCTGGTTTGGTTTAGGTTTGCTGTTGCTCACAACAGGAAGGATCCTGACAGACGCTATGGCCTGCAAGTCCTCACGCTCTGGCTCTGGGCCTGCCCACACCCAATCTCTGCACACACTGTGCCCCATCTCCTCTTAGAGCTCAAGCCACACTGAGAGATCCTAAAGAAGCTCAGCACAGGGAGCCAGACGGCCTGGGTCAGATCATGGCCCTGTCACTCACGAGCTGTGTAAACTTAGGCAAGTTACTTATCCACAACACGCCTCGCCGTCCTCATCCACAGAGTGGGAACAGTGATGGTAACGTGCTCATTAGGTTGTCTTTACTCCTGAGGCTGGATTGAGAATTAAATGGGGAGGGGTACGGAGAGCATGGAGAACTGTGTGTGCCACAGTGAGCCCCATGTCAGTGTCAGGTACTGGTACAATGACTTTTGTGTCTAAGGCGTCTGCATCCTCTCACCCTGGGGCCTTTGCACCTGCTGTTCCCTCTGCCTGGAATGCCCTGTTCTCTGATGGCATGTCCTTCAGATGTCAGCTCCCCGACCCCCCCATTATATCTTCCCAAGGCTCCCTGTAATTTTCTGTCCCGATGTCCGTCACAGTTTGTAATTGTGTCTTTACAGTGGCTGCTCCTTTCCTGTCCCCGTCTCTAGACGGGGAACTTGAGGCCAGGGATGAGTCTGCTTTGCCATGATTTGTATTTTCAATACCAAGGACAGAGCCTGGTCTCTCAGAAAATACATTTTGAATGAGTGAAGGAACGAATGAATGAATGAGTCGAATGGTCTGGTAACTCAGGGACAGCTTCTTCACTGGCAAAATGTGCCAACTGCGGCCGACATCGCAGAGATTCCAGGGCTGAGAGACAACCTGGTGCACAGGCTGGGGGGAGCAGTCCAAGCCCTCTGGGCTGCAGCAGGGGGGCCTAGACACCCCCTTTGTCCCCACAGTGTCTCGAGGCTGTAGACGGTGCATATTCTTGATCGCTTGTCATGGGGCCCCTCAGAACCTGCAGCTGGTGACCAAGCTCCAGCAAGGTCCACACTGGGCACACGGGGTGAGTTACACGCATCGCGGGGTGCCGTAAACGAGCTATAACAAGCACATGATTATCCTCAAAGGGGGTCTGTTTCCTTTTATCCTTCTAAATACATTTGGATATTATGAGCTTTTAATTAAAACTAAGGCAGGTATCACTCTGTGCTAAAATCACGCATAAGAAATGAGAGGATGGAGAGGGTGCTAACAGGGTTTGGGTATTCTTAATGCAAGGTCGTTGTGATGCTGTTCCATGAAATGCATTTTGTTCTTGAAAACTGAAATTGACTTTGATGTCTTTTGAGAATCTTAATGCATTTTAATTCACCAAGAGCCTCCTCTCCCAGTTCTCTATGCTCTGCCAGGAGCACTGGGGACCAGTGACATTCTGGGAGCAGAGATGAGGGTGAGCTTGGGCAGAGCTCCCATAATGAGATGGCCCAGCTCCCAAGGCTGTCCCATGGTGGGCAGCACTGGGGACATCTGGAGTCTGGGTGCAGAGGCTGAGGGGTCCTGGTCCTGTCACGGCTGAGCTGTGAAAGTCATGGAGGTTTACAGAAGCGGCTTTCACTTCCCAAGGAACCTGAGTCCAAGGCTGAGCTGCACCCACAGTCATGGTCTCTGCCAGGGACGGGTCAGGCTTCTATGGCTCCAAGCTGCAGACCTGGACTCTGGCCAACGCCAAGCATCAGAAAACTTGGAAACACTTGGAAATGTAACGGACTTTCACTCAGAACTTAAGAATTTCCCCCCCAGAACCCTGTGCACATCGTGTGAAGGAGAGGGGAGGGAGGGAGCTTGGCTCAGAGTGGCCTCACAGCAAACATCCATGAAACAGCCTCTTTGCCCCATCCTGGGTGAGAGTTCCCTTTGGGGACCTGGCACATGACATCACCTCCCAGGGACAGCTTCCTCCATCGCCTGCCTTGGCAAGTTACTGCAGCTTCCTGAGTGCTGACCCACAGCAGGGAGAGCAACCCCAGGTCACTTTAAAGGTGAAGAATGGAAAATGCTCCCAGGAGAGAAAGTCCCAGCGCAGCATCACTCTCCTCGTTTCACTACAACCTCCTCGTGAGGGTCCCCGGGCTCGTCCTTCCTCTGAGCTGTCAGCAGTGGATGCAGTGGACAGGAGTGTGCCCTCATCTAACACCAGCTCATCCTGACTCCTGGAGACGCCCACGGCCTCCAACCATCTGGGGGCCTCTCCACGTCACAGCTCTGCAGTTACAACATCCCAATTAAGCCCCACTTCTGATAATGGGAGGGCACTTGTACGGGTCTTCAACAGCAGGATGTAACCTGGGAAGATTTATGAAGCAAGTGAAGGAGGAATTCCACATAAGCTCTTTTTTATCTAAGAGATAAAGTTTTCACTGCAAAATATTTACTGCATCTGTGAAGCTGGAAGAGAAATGGACTCACGAAGGTGATTTTATTTAAACGTCTTGATGGGCTTCTCTGTGGAAGATCAAGGATAATGATTTAGAATTGTGACACCCTACACAAAGGAGGACTCAGAGCAGCACCCATCTCCCTTCAGGATCAAGCACTAAAGCTGAGCTGACGGCCCTTCTCTACCCCTCACCCTGGTGTCCAAACACCCATGTCACCCAGAGCGTGTTTCTCATGTGGGAAGGGCATCCTGGGCCCATATCTCGTCCCTCCGCAATCTTAGGTCTGAGTCCAGGGCTGGGGTCAGCCTGTGTACGTGTCACAGGTGCGATGCCCGTGTGGGTAACCAACAGGTGTGTGTCCTGGGGTGGTGTCTGTTACCTGCATGAGCTGCCTACACCTTAGCTGTCTGCTCCCCTGTGAACTGCCTGTGGGTGTGACTTACAGGCTGTCAACGTGCATGATCCACGCATGTCCTACTGTGTGTCACTGTGTGTGCCATATGTGCGCTGTTTCCTTGTGATCCGTGTGTTACCTGTGTGTGTTCCCAGTGAGTGTGTGATCTGTGAGGGCGTCCTGTATGACTGCTGCCTGCACGTTCTGTGTGTGCTGCCCGTGTGCTCCATTTCTACGCTGGGTGTCGCGGCCGCGTTACCCGACCCTGCTCCCTCCGTGCCGCCTGAGTGTCTGTCTCTGCCCGTGTCAGTGCTGTCTCCGTGTGGGCACTATCTGCCTGTGAATCTTTTAGTGTTTTCCCCGTGTCACATGTGCTGATTGTGTCACCTGTGTGTAGCTTACACATGCACTCACTCGGGTGGGGGGTGGGCTGCTCACGTGTGTGAGTTACAGACTGGGATGCTTGTGTGTGTTGTTTGTGACACCGGCGACTGTGCTTTCTCTGTGTCACCTGAATGTCCCCATCTTGTGTTACTGGTATGTGTCGCGTGTGTGTTGGTGCTTATTCGTGTTGTCATACAGATGTTCTCTGTGCCTATTTGTGGATGTCGGTGTCTGTGCACTGAGTCCATACGGCCTGTGTGTGCCACCTCCACATGACCTGTGTCCGCCGCTCCGTGTGTGAACATTGTCACCCGCTCCAAGTGACACTCATGTGAGCTGCTGGTGGGTGACTCACACGTACCATCTGTATGTGTTGGTTCGTGTGGTGCTGCCCGTGTGACATCTGTGTCACCCGTGTTCATGGCACCTGGACGTTACCGTGGGTCATACTTACTGTGTCACACGTGTCACTGACCCGATCACCACCTCCCTGCTGTGGCGGGTTCCTCAGACGGGCTCCCCGTGACCGCTGTCATGGGCGGCCACCCCGTCACCCCACCCCCACGCGGTGTGAGGGCAGGAGAGGCGGAGACGCGGGGGCTCTGGGGCACCGTCCTCGAGCTTCGTCCCAGGTCTGTGGGGACCGGGAGAGCCGCCTGTCGTCCCCACCGCGGCCGCCCTCCTCGCCTCCCGACGCCCCTTCTTCTGTGGTCGGGCCCTCGGCGGGGGACTGGTCTCAAGGCCGAGCCGCTCCCCTCCGACAGGGACAGCAGAGCCCGGCTCCGCAGGGAGGAGCTCGCGGTGAGGACAGGCCCTCGGTCGCCCGGCCGTGGAGACGGCCGCGTCCGCCCTGTGGGGACCCGGCAGCGGTGGGCAGGTCTGGCCCCCGGATCCGGGGCCCCAGTGACGTCACAGACTCCGGTTTTCATCTCAGATCTTCCCCCTCAGCCGTCAGCCTTCACGAACAGGCCCCATCTGTGTCGTCCGACACCTTCAGGCCCCGCCACGGTCACAAGATGGCGGCGGTGCCCCGTCCTCACCTCCTCTCAGAGCCAAGGCTTTCCTGTCAGCCCGGGCTAGTCCTGAGACCCCCTCTGATTGGACTGGATGAGGTCATGTGACGTCCCTGAACCAATCACGGCAGTCAGGACACAGCCAGTGGGAAGTGCAAGAGCCTTTCCTGTTGGCCAGCGGGATGGTGGAGGCGGCCCACAGGTGTCCTCCACGGAGTCTGGGTCACTGCCCCTGAGGTCCCCAGCTGCCACTACTCAGGGACCCTGATGGGAGGAAAGGAGGAAACATGCCTTGGGGCCTTTCCTCCTCACTTCTGGTTCTGGACATTTGGCTTCCAGACCCGCTGACCTCAGCCAGAGCCTGGGACCAGCAGGCGCTAAGACCGCTCAGATAGTCCTGGAAAGAGCTGGGGACCCGCGGGACTATGGCCACCTAGACAGAGCTCGGGGACCCTCAGGACTGAACTGTCCTGAACAGTCCTGGGCAGAGCCTCTGACCCGCTGGGACTAAGGCCACCTGGACAGCCCTGGCCAGAGCTCGGCCACCCCACCCTTTGTCCTGCAGATTCCCACAGCCTCCCCACAGCCCAGCCGCGGGCCAGCACCTCTCCGGGTCCACCTGTGATGTGCTCCTTAAGATGGTGCTTTCGTAGTTTGAAGGTTGAGGCCTGAGTGTATCAGTGTGAAGATGGGGGGTTTGTGCGTTTATTGAACAGAAAACATACTGAGCTGGGGAACGTGTGGAGGCTCTAATGGAATTTGTGTTTTAAACCTGATTCGTGTACTAGGAAGTTGACGAATCATCCACACATGTTCTGAGGGATCAGAGAGCTGCTGACTATGGAGGTGTGTGTCGGAGCGAAACCCAGTCCTGGGTTTCTCCAGTCGATTTGGAAACCAGAAATGCTGCCTAACGAAATACAAAGCTCTAGAGTCAGAATGAGAGAATCTGGCGGGACATGTCCTAGAAAGAAGGCCTGAGATGGGGTCACAACCACCCCACAGTCCTGGGTCCAGAGGAGGTGAGAGCACTCCTGTGGTGACAGGTCTGTCCTTAAGTGGAGAAAGGGCCCAGACCCCATGACCCAGCAGTCGTCCTCGTGCTGCTGGGGGGAATCCATCTCAGCAGTTGAGGAGCAGGAACCCGACAAGGCACAGGCTGAGCCCTACCACCCCCCACCCCCCTCACAAATGTCCGAGGCTCAGCCGTCCCTGAGCTCCTCTTCCCCTGCAAGGCTGCCCTCGCCTGAGACCCTGGGAAGCCCTCCCAGCCCCCCATCTGCCCCTGATGCCCCCTCCTCTGTGCCTCACAGTGCAGGGCGGAGCCCAGGAGAGAACTTCTTTCATTCCCAGGTGTTGGAGTTGGTCTCACCACCTGGGATAATGGGGTTGCTGACTCGAGGTGTCATGAGTCACTTCTGACCAGAGCATCTGACTTCCTGTCAAGCTCCCCCTGCACCCCCTCCTCCCTGTGGGGTGGTGACTGGCAGCAGCAGCGTGGGTCCTGGAGGGACACAGGTAAGGTAAGGAGGCACAGGTAAGAAAGCCACTGAGATGTGGGAACAGGATGTGATGGCTGCAGACCTGTGTGTGCATTAGTCACAGCAGCTCTCGTCACAGAACAGGAGTATCGGACAGCAGGCGAAGGTGCCTTCACAACCGCACTGAGGTCAGATGTCTACCGCCCAGGGTCAGCTGTCGCCCTGTTATCCTGCATTCCAGGCTCAGAGCTGGAATCGCATTTCCTCCAACATCCTCTTCTGCAAGGGTTAGGGCTTCTTTTTTTTTTTTGTGAGGAAGATCAGCCCTGAGCTAACATCCGTGCTAATCTTTTTTTGCTGAGGAAGACCGGCTCTGAGCTAACATCTATTGCCAATCCTCCTCCTTTTTTTTTTTTTACCCAAAGCCCCAGTAGATAGTTGTATGTCATAGTTGCACATCCTTCTAGTTGCTGTATGTGGGACGCGGCCTCAGCATGGCCAGAGAAGCGGTTCATCGGTACACGCCCGGGATCCGAACCCGGGCCGCTAGTAGCAGAGCACGCGCACTTAACCACTAAGCCACGGGGCTGGCCCAGTTAGGGCTTCTTATTCGCATCTGGTACATCTCTCTTATTAGTGCTAATGTGTTTACTCCTCACATCATTTCCAATCAGTCCTTTTAAATCCTATTTATGTATTTATTTGTGCTTCGGTGTCCTCTCCATTTCAGAGATGTGTAATTTCATCCTAGCTTCATCGTCCATTCATCTCTGCCCTGGGCTCTCAGGGGCATTTGTTCTATTGTTTTTCAAAACTAATGAACATGGACTAGAGTGTTTCTCCTGAGTGCTCTCACCTCAAAGTGGAAAGTTCACTGTTTATAAACAGGCGACCTGAGGCTCAGTGGGTGTGCTGCTGAACACGGTAGACCAGCAGTCAGATCAGTAAGCCTGGATGGGGGTACACAGCTATATGACTCAGCTAAATGCTCAGAAACGTGTGCATCTTTAAGCAGTTGTTGGCACTGAATAAGTTTAAGAGAAGACACACGTTTAAAGACACATGTAGAGATGAATATAGAAAAGATTAAATAAAGCAAACATTCAGAATCATGTTTGGACTTTACACAGAACCAGTGAGTGGTTACTGGTCGGTGAGTGTTTAGGTTTATAAAATAAACACAAGTGGTTTCCACTGATCACGGGGATGATGCAAACTCCCCACCTGGAGTGATCACATGAAAACTCACCCTTCAGACCCTAGGGAACAGGCCTCAGGTTGATGTGTGGAAATAACCCACACTAGTGAGAGCTCACTGCGTGTCAGGATCACCAGGTGCTCACCCACGGGATCTCCATCCTCAGCCCAGACTATGAGACAGGAAGGACATTATCCCTCATCTAAATGAGGAAACAGACCCAGCATTGGCCATAGTCTTGCATTTAATGGGGATATAGGATGGGTCTGTACTAACATGTATCACAAGGACACTGATCAGTGTAATACACACAGATTTGGAGAAGGGGGCACAGGAGGGGCCCCCACCATGGGGAAGATGAGGATGCTGCTGAATGGGTGTGATTCAGGCCCAACCCAAGTGTTTGAGGTCACTTCTACAGCCTCTTGGACCTTGATGAAGAGGAAGCCTCATTCATCATCCAACAAGTATTCATTAAGTGCCTGCCATATGGTAGGCAAAGTTCTAGAAATTGTGGATAAGGCACTGAACAGGTCGGACAAGTTCTTGCCCTGATGGAGCTGATGCTCTAGTGGGGGGAGAGGCTGGCAATAAGCAAGTGTCATGGACATGGTGATTCCACGTGGTGCTGTATGTTCTGAGGACAATGAGGCAGGACAGTGAGATAGACTGTGCGCATGTGTGTGTATGTAGGTGTGTGTGCGTGCACACTTTCTAATTCAGGATGGTCAGGAAAAGCCTCTCTGAGAGTTGAGAGTTAAGCTGAGGTCTTGGGGAAAAGTGACCCAGGACAAAGGGACATCAGGAGCAGAGGAGTGGAGGGGGAACCGGGGTGGGGTATGGAGAGAAGAGAAGCCTCACAGGAGGAGATTGGGAGACAAGGTGGGCGGGGACTGGTCATGTACGGAGCTGCTGGCTGAAGTAAGGGGCTTGGATTTTAAGTCTAATTCTCGTAAGAAGTTCTTGGAACTTTTACAAACAGCTTTGTTGAGAAAAAAATAACACACAGTATTCTGCGCATATTTAAGTGTATAATTTGATGAGTTTTGAGTCATGTGCACCCCATGAAAACATCATCACCATCAAGGTAGTGAACACACCCCATTCCTCCCCAGAGTTTCCTCCAACCAGAGCCCACTTCGCTCACTTGTGTGACAGACAGAAGGTGCTGGGGGACTGATGCTCCCCAGAAAGAGCCCCCACCGATGACTGACAATGTCTGGTGTATCAGTGCCCCAGCTCCCTCACCCCTTGAGAGGGGACACCTCAGAGGCATGTGTCCTACACAGATCCTCAAGTTACCCAGTAGGGTCAGGCTCCGGGTACACACAAAGTCACTGGCTTGATAACAGACCCACTATGACCTTATCCCCTGATTCTTCCACTAGGGTTTCCCAAGATCCCCTGCCAAATACATGACTTGACCTTGAATCTTTGCTCCTAGGCAGCTTCTGAGGGACATAAACTAAGACAATAGATATTTGAGGTAAACCCTCCAGGATTTACCAGATGTTAGATGTGGAACATGGGGCAAAGAGGGAAACCATGGATGAAGCCTAACCTTTTGGCCAGGACGTGAAGGCAGCTCTGGAGATGTGGCTCATGTGAAAGAGAAATGTTCCAGGATTGGGGAAATGCCAATAAAATCTTGATGGTCACACTATCTGAACTCTTCCTCGGCAGCCCCAGGATAAAGGCCTGTGAATATTTCTAGAATTTCAGTAGCCCCAAACCCCAATGGATCTTTTCAAGTTTGTCTTAGAGCACTAGAGAATTCCTCTTTTAATCTATCGGCAATGGATTATTCAAATAACTTCCAATGAGCACCATTCATTTCTGTGTCCAGACACTGTCCAGACAGTGTCCCAGAAATAATTTCATTAGCCCCCTCATTTTCAGCCACACATGATTTTATTAAAGGTTCCTCTTAGGAATTAATTTTCTGTGCTTGGTTTCCACCTGATGGTGACTTCATTGCAGAGTTTAGTTAAATTTATTTCAGTCCTTTGTGAGTTAACAGAATGTGTGCTTCTAACCAGCAAGTGGATATTTACAACTTTATGTCTGTACACACCTGGGAATTGTCAAAGGTATTCTGGTTGGGAACTTGAACCTTTTTCTCCCCCAAAATGTGCACACCGCAGGAAACAAGGGGGTAGGTTTGGCGAAACTTATGCTTTGGGGATCTTGCCTAATAAGCTTATCACTCAAAGTCCACAGGTTGTTCATTACACATCCTCCTTGTTCTCAAGGTGCTTGAGGTTACATAACCCCACTGAGGCAGCCACCCTTCTGGCAAGGTTTCTGTTTTGTAGAGGGAGGATTTTAAGATATTCTTTCCTTTGTCATCATACATTCCTTCAGTCATTCAGTGTTTACTGAGAAACCATTCTACACCTGGACTTGTGCTGATGCTACAGATGGAAAGACAACAACACAGCCACTCCCTTCATGAACTTGCCGTCTGTTGGAAAGACTGATATGTAACCTCTTGTATCCATTCTCCTTTCTAATTTTTTTTCTGGTGAGGAAGATTAGCCCTGAGCTAACATCTATTGCCAAGCCTCCTCTTTTTGCTGAGGAAGATTGGCCCTGGGCTAATATCCGTGCCTATCTTCCTCTACTTTATCTGTGGGATGCCTGCCACAGCATGGCTTGATAAGCGGCACGTATGTCCACACCCAGGATCCAAACCTGTGAACCCCGGGCTGCCAAAGTGGAGCGTGTGAACTTAACCACTACACCACCAGGCAAGCCCCATCTCCCTTCTATTTTTAATAGAGCCCCCGAGTTTAACTGGATGCATGCACCCTGAGCTGGAGACTGCATTTCCCAGGTTCCTTTGCAGTGAGTCATGGTCATGTGACTAAGTTTGGCCAGTGGGATGTGAGCAAGTGTGATGGTTTTACTTCGGGTGACTTCCTTAAAAGGAAGCTGACTGCCCTCCATCCCCACATGCAGGCTGGAATGCACACATGGGGATGGGGTTCCAGGCCCAGCCTTGTGGATGAGGGTGATGCCTCAGGGAAGGCAGAGCAATGAGATGGAAGGAGCCCCTGAACCCCCTGCCAGCCCCAACTTTCCTATGAGAGAGAAAGAGCTGTCTTGCCCAGATGTTGTTATTTTGGCCTCAGGTAAAGCAGCCGTATGAATATGCTAATACAGACCCATAAATAGGTCATGAAATATTGCAATCCTTTCTCTAATAAGTGTGTGGGAGGTGAAGTGAGCACAAAGGAGAAGCATCAGAGTCAGTACGAAGTTCATAAGGTTGAGAGCCCAGGGATAAGTCTACAGACCCTCCCCTCCGTCCCTTCCCTTTGCTTCTAGTCTGCACTGTTTCCCCAGGTGACCACACCAGTGCCTTGCTCTAAGCACTCTCCACCGCTTCATCCCATTTAGTTCCCTTCCTCGCTAGCATCACTGTCTGCAGGAGGGCAGAGCCCATGTGTGTGCTGCTCACTGCCCTGTCCTCAGGACCTAGAAAGGCATTGGCATCCAGTAGGTGATAACTAAGTATTTCTTGGTGGCCTCCATGGGCAGTTATCATGCACAGTGACATGGCTACTATAGGGAATGTGCTGGCCCAAAGGAGGATGCTCCAGAGTACCCTGGAGAAGCCAAGGAAGGCTTCATGGAGGAGGGGCCTCCATGAAGGGACATTCTCCAGGCAGACACGGGGGAGAGGACGTCACAGGCATGGGAACTATGGGGACCAGGGCTCAGGATGTGAACACTGTGGGGTGGCTGAGGAGTGCTGTGGGGCAGCGGGATGTGGGAGGAGGGCTGGGGCAGCAGGCGAGGCTGGAGAGGAGGCAGGGGAGCCTCTGAGGCTGTGAAGTGAGTGGGAGACATCAGATCTGATCTTAAAAGTGTGGCTCTGGATGCCTGTGAGGGAGGCGCTGGGCTGATTTGTCAACTACGAAATTTCCCAGGACACAGATCCCAAGCTGGAAGACCACCTGCTGGGTGGGACCTCCAGGTGTTTGCTTAATCTGATCAGTGCTTAAAACATTTGGATCAGTGGCCAATGCTTAAAAATTGAGATACTTTGCCTGAAATGCTGATTTCTGAACTTGGACAGTTAGGAATCTGGCAGCCCTGGGCCTCATCCTGCATGGCAGCCATCACTGTGTGGAGTGGTGGACACCCCCTCATGGGGATGTGCTCTCACCAGTATTATCTTATATGGGAAAAGGGGCTTTAAAGTTGTGATTGGTTAAGTTATGGACCTTTCGGTGTGGAGGGCATCCTGGATTACCCAAGTGAGCCCAGTCTAATCACATGAGTCCTTAAAATAGGATAACCTTTCCCAGCTGAGTCAGAGAGACAAGACAGAAGAAAAAGGAGGAGAGATTTGAAGCATTAGAGGCACTCGACCGCCATTGCTGGCTCTGGAGATGGAGCAGGGAGCCGTGAACCAAGGCAGACACGTGACCCCTAGAAGGTGGAAAGGCCCTCAACTTCCAGCCAGAAAGAAACAGGGATCTCTGTCCTACAACCACAAGGAGCTGAATTCTGCCAACAACCCACATGAGCGAGGAAGCAGATCCTCCCCTGGAGCCTCCAGAGAGAAACGCAGCCTGCGGATACCCTGATTTTAGCCCAGTGAGACCCACGTCAGCCTTCTGACCTACAGAACTATGAGATAATGAATTCGTGTGGTCTAAGCCACTAAGTTTGTGGTCATTTGTTAGGTCAGCGGTAGGATTCTAATACAGAAGGTTATGTTTCTGGAAGTAAGAAAAAGCTGACCTCCAGCTGGCACAGACTGGAAGGCTGCTCCACCTGAGGCTGGGTGTGCGCAAGGTGTTGGGGGCGGGGCTGACTTGGGATGGAGAATAGAAATAAGATGTGTGAGTAGGGGGAGTGCAGCTGCCCGGGGGAGAGCGCGGACAGTGCGCACCGGTGTCTGGAGAGGTGGGGCGGGGGAGTCCGCCTCCAACCTCCCCACCATGAACCAGAATCTCGAGAGTTTATTAGCGACTTAGCGCCAGCGCTGCTCTTTGCTTAGCAAACATGGCAGAGAATCAACAGATCAGCCTCCTAGAAATGGTGAGGAAAAGCAGTAGGTTTGGAAAATGTGTGATGTATTAAAGTGATTTTATTTCTAAAAGGTTGTCATGTTTGTGCTTTTTGTGTCCTAACTGTGAAAATGATACATCTAAAGATTTGTTTTGTTAAGAAACCTAGTCCTTATGTTCTGTTCTTTTCACACACTTTCTAATGATTCTCAGGGAGGGGTCATTTTTTCTTTCACTGGCAGGTCTGAACCACACACCATTACTTATCTTGTAGTCAGGGAATTTCTCTCTGCTTCTGTGTCATCACCAGCTGTACCAGCTCTGCTGCTGATCCCAGAATGTCCTCTGTGACTGTGGCAATGACGGCTCCCTCTAAAGACCCACAGCGAGTCCTTGGCACGATGCTCAGCACTCTCCTGTGGGCTGGAGGAGACGGACCTTCCTGAGACATCTGTGGTCTCAGAGCACAGCGGGGCTGGATGGTGGGAGGTGGGAGGGTAAGTGTGAGATGCACCCAGAAACTGGTGAGGGAGACGCCCTGCCGTGAGGCTGCTGGAGGATTCCTGGAGGGATGTGCCATCGCATTTGGGGCCAGTTAAGTGTGCCTTGTATGAGAGTGTGTGAGAAAGAGATGACACTGGCTGACGTAGGAGGCTGAGTGAACACTGGGGAAGGCTGAGCAATTTCAACTCTCCCTCAGGTATAAATTAAAAATCATCTCCAGTGAGTTGACTGTGAACTCAGAAAGACTCTCCTTCTGGAGGAGAAAGGAGAGATGAAAAAATGAAAGGGACGCTCTGACTAAACATTAATCACCCATAGGCACGTGTGAAAGACAAGATTGAATCAGAAAATCAATTTTAATCTAAAAGAAAAAAATAATACAATAGTTGTTCCAGTTTCTGTAAGTCTCCTAAAATCTCAGCTTAACCGTTACGACTGAGGTGATGTGAAATGTGGGTTGAGGCAACCAGGAGAGGAACAAAAACATGCATTCAACTTGAAGAAATATTTGAGTCCAGGGTCCTAGTTATGAGGAAGATGAGAAAGTATGTGATAAAGGCCTTTAAATCTAGTGCTTCATTCACAAATGTCCTGAAATATTTGGCATGACAAATTTCAAAATTTTCTCTGCACCCTTTACTGCAGAGCCCACTTGTGAAGGTGAAGTTAACAACCCAGCGTGTACTGAGCCCCTGCTGAGTGACAGGCCCTGGGCTGAGGGCCTTGGGTGGATTATCTCATTCCGTCCTCTCCCAGTGAGGGAGGGCCTGCGATCATCCACACTAACCAGTGAGGAAACTGAGGCACAGAGAGGTTACAGAGTTGGCAAAAGGCCACATATCCAGACGGAGTGGAGCCGGGGTTCCTGCATAAGTGTGTTCCACTCTGAGCTGGGCCCTCAGCACCAAGGATGGTGTGGTGGTGCTACAATACATAGGGGCCATGAAAATAATATTAAATAATAATAAATTCAGTTCCTTAAAAATCATTTAAATTACCCATCATTGAAAGAGATCACTGTTTTTTTGTTTTTCTCTTGAGCATCAGATGAAGTAGATGCCTTGTTTGCAAGACCACGTTGAATGAAAAGCAGGGTTTCAAACACTGGGATCACCGGGCAGTGGTGACATGTTCACCCCTGGGACAGACAGATGAGGGGAGAGCAGATCCCCATCTCCTATCCCCTTGGCATCTGAGGTCTAGACTCTTTGACTAGAATGACCCACATGGTTTGGAAATTGCCTCTCTATCTCTCGCTCTCTCACTACCCCCGTGCCCCTGATGTTAACTGTACACATTTGGAATTAGTAATTAGATGAGAGTGTGGGAATCCCACTGTGTACCTTATCACTTACCAGAAGGTTCTTTGGTCAATGTAGTGAACTCCCCACGTTGACTTCCCCTTCCTCTTGCACGTGCTGACCACGTGCCAGCTCAGCCCCGCTCAGGTTCCTGGCCACCTCGGGTCCCGCTCAGGGTGGTCTTGGCTGACCAGGAGTCATGGGTCTGATCCCAAATCTGCTTTCTCCAGTTGTGTTAATGCATCTAGGTACTTGAATAAACCCTCATAAGCCAATGAGGTCAGAGTGCGAAGGTAGCGTTGTAACTTTGTAAAACCTAATGAAAGCCTTAGAATCACTTAATAAAGAGAAAGAGAACCTGACTTTGGGAACTGAGATTTCTCTCTTATGCTTTGATGTGCAACTTCTTCAACTCAACACTGGGTGACCTCCGGCTCCTCCCTCAACCCGACAGCTCTGTCCTCATCTTCCCTCCTCTCTCCGCCAGCCCTGGCTTCCATCCCTCTGCTCCCACCTGATTCCAAACTCACTTTCCATTTATCTGGGTGACGCCGTGGCCTCCACTCTGCCCTCCCACCACTCCCTCTCGCCATCTGTTCCATCCTCCACTTCCTGAGACATGGCCACCACGTTAAATGTCCCCAGCGAGGGAGCAAGTGGCAAAGCGTGGGCACAGCCCTGGGTGTTCACAGGAGTGTCTCTTCGTCTCTCTCCACATCTGTCCCCTCATCCCACATGAGGGAGGGGGAGAGGGAGTGGGCTCCACACCCACTGCACACACCCTGCCAGAGCCCCAGTGTCCTTCCCGGGGACAAACCAGCTCAAGCCTCCACACTTCACACAGAGGACGCCTGTCCCTGAGAGGGGTGAGGGTGCTGGCCTCCACTTTCCTGGCCCTGATCCCCATGGGCTCCTCCTCAGACCTCTGGTCTGGATTCTCCCCTCCTTCCTTGAAGAGGGGGCTGGGTACTAGAGCATGAGGAACTGAGTCTCGAAAAAATGTAGAACAGCCTTTCCCTCACCCTCCTGCGGGTCTCTCCCAGGGTTTCATCCAGAAAACAGCCCCATCTTCTGAAGATCTAACCCGAGAAACGGACAGATCCCAACCCTGGGTGTCCTCCCCACTCAGCATCCGCATGGCCTCCAGCGTCCAGCTTGGCCAACGGTCAGGCCCTTTAATTTAAAGATGCCATTTATGTGAAAGGTCAGCATTGTGCCCTCAACTTCTGATGCTTCTTTACATGCTGGTGTCCAGGAGAACCGTGAGCAGCTCTCAGAGAAAGCACTTCAGCTAGACCTTGTGGAGAACCCGCACACACAGCCCCGCACAGCCGCTCATACACCACAAATGCCTTCATGAAGTGGATGAGTTTTATCCCCAGAACGTTCCTTCCGGAGGAGCCCTGCGTCTGTTTGGAAGATGCCTTGGAGCGTCCATGGCCGGGATCACGGGGTCTGGGTAAGGGAAGAGCTGCTCCGCTGAACTGGGAAGACATTTTATAACCTTGTGTGGAAGTGGGGAGGGCAGTGATGAGCCGTCCTTGCCATGTTGTCAGTGCTTAGGGCCTTAGGTTTGGCTGGGATGTTCTGGAATGACCGGGGGTGGGAGGTGCCACTGCAGGGGGTGGTCAGAGAAAGCCTCTCCTAGGAGTTGGAGATGAGGGAGAGAATGTTCCAGAGCCCGTGGTGGGGCTGGGCCTGGTGTGTAAGAGGAAGGAAGGCGCTGTGGGGCTGGGGGGAAGGGGACTGTGCGCGACGAGGTGCACAGGGAGGCCGTGCGGGTCTCGTCGCCGTGGTCGAGCTCTCGTGGTCGAGCTCTCGAGAAGCTGGCGGGGACGTGTCCTGTCCCCTGACTGTCCCTGAGAACCCCCTTCCCACGTGGACATCTCCCTCACTGAAAGCCTCCCTGTCCATGGCAGAAACCAGACGTTGGTTTCCCAGCCTCCCTTGCAGCCGGGCCCAGTCATGTGACCCAGGCCCACCAATGGGAAGCCTCCCGTGAGCCTCCTTTCAGGAAGAGAGTCGGGAGGAAGATGGCGCCTGGCGGAAGCTGTGAGGCCATAGAGCGGAGGAGACTCGGGCTTCAGGGGGAGCAGGGTGGGGCGTTGATGTCCCCTTCCGGGGGCCAGCAGGCCCGTGGGGTCGGTGGAGTGGCCTTCTGGGAGCAGCCTTGCTGTGGGCGGGCACTTGATCCCCCACAAGCCGCTGAGCCCGTCTCTGCCCCCGGGGGGCGTGAGGGCGTCCTGGTGTCCACACCGCGGCCTGCCCTGGAGCGTGTTGATGATACGTGGGCTCGGACCCTCCAGACCTGCAAGCAGAGCCCGTGCGGTCACAGACCCCGGTGGTGTGTGTGCACACTGATGTCCGAAAGCCGCTGTCACGTGCTCTTTATCTGCTTAATCCAGCTTCGGGGGGTCCTGTCCTCACAATTCAGAACCTGAAGACGCAGAGGCCGAGCGAGGGACTAGCCAGGGCGCGAGGTGACCTGGTTATCCTTTCAGTGTCCTTCCTGCCGCTGGAGTCCAGAGGGGTTTGATGTGGATCAAACGCTAAGGGCTTTTTAGATGGGGCTGGTGGGGACCCGCGTGAACGCCGGGCAGGTGTGCGGGCGTTCGCGCCTTTGTCCTCCGCGTACTGTGACCCCAGGTTGGTGACGCGGCTGTGTCATTTGTGCATCAGCAGGGGGTTCTGAAGTAGGGGACATCAGCTTCTGTCCACGATCAGCTGTAAACACTATTTATACCCAGACAAGTCTATCCCACTAGTCGATTACAAGGAAGAAAATCAGATTTGAAAGACAGTCATTGTGCAGTATATTGTACTTCAAATTATAATTTATGAAATCTCATTATTTATGTCTAGACTAAAAGAAATTGAATTTTGATTACTTAACTACATTTCCTGTTGTGCTTATGAGGAATGCTGTTTTTCTAAAGGCACTCTGTTTCATGCGTTGAGAGTGGGTTTTTTCTGATGTTGCATCTGGAACTGAGCAGCACCATCAGGGGCTTCTAGAAGTCTCTGGGAGTCTCAGGGTTTGTCCTGGAGGGTGATTCTGGAGGGACATAATATCCATCCTGGGCTGTTTGCTTTCATCACTGTTATTGTCATCACCATCATCATCACCATTGGCATCATCATCACCATCATCTTGGCATCACCGCTCTCATCGTCACAGCCGTCACTGAATCTGGTGCTCACCGTGTCCCAGGCACTGCTCTGAGTGCTCTCAATCTATTACTCCTTTGCCGTCATCACAAGTCTATCAGGTGGTATCATCACCATCCCCATTTTAATGATGAAGAAGTTGAGGCGCAGAGAGGTTGAGAGACTCACCTAATGTTGCACAGGTAGTGAGCTGCAGAGCCTGGACTCACACCAGCAGCCTGGCCCCAAGTCCATGCTCTAGCCACTCTCTGTATTGCACAACACGCCCTGATCTCCCTGGACAGTCTCTGCTCCCTGTCACTGGGATTGTGTCCTCACGTCATTGGCTGTCCTCAGAATGCCCCCCTCCCCCAGGCCTGGGTCAAACATGCCCATCCTCCAGGCTTCCTTCTGGTCCACCTCTTCATGAAGCCCCTTCTAGCATCTCCTCTCCCCAGCTCCAGAGGCTCACAGCAGTGCTGTTGTCCCCTCCTGACAATGACAACCTCTAGCACTGGCCTGAGGGTCCAGGAGGCATTTCCCCAGGCAGGTGGACTCGCCCAGCCTAGTGCCCTTAATGTCTCCCCAGGATGTCCAGGGACAGCCTGTTGTTAGCCCAGCAGTGGCCCTGTTGGTGGCTTTAAGGCACAGGGTCAGGGAGGAAAAGGAGGTGTTTATCACCTGAAATTCCTGGTCTCTCAGTGTCCTCCCATCACAGCCTCCAGAAACCGCATGGCCAAGGTGTCACTCTGGTTTGACATACATCCACTAGCTCCCCCAGGCTGGAGTCCCCGGCTCTGGATGTGAGCCTGTGATGTGTGGGCACCTGAGGGATATTGACTTTGAGTGAATGAGATTGAAGCAGAGAGATCCTTTCTTCCCCTACAGGGCAAGTGTGCTGACACCTCTTAACAAAGGGAGCTCACTGTTCATCTATTCTCCCTGCTGGAGACAACTTTATCTTTTCTTACAGAGAATCTGGCCTCTAAACCTACAGAGTTTCCCTGCTCTAGCGAGATCAGGACATGGAATCAGAACAGCCTGTTTAGTACTCTGGCTGGGCTTCCCCTCTGACAGCTGCAGGAGCAAAGCCAGCCTCCCAGGGAGCACGTCCCCTCCCTGGGCAGCCTGGGCAGGAGTGGCCTCTGCCGTGGTCCCCTCTGAGACCCCAGCCCCAGGATGTATACCCTGTACCTCCCCTGGCCAGTGTGCAGATGAGAAGAACCAGAATATCTATGGTCACTCTGTGCCAGCCATGTTTGTGAGAGTTTAATGACAGGACCAGCTCGCTCAATCCTCATCCTAGATGAGGAAACTGAGGCAGAGAGTGGTTCATTCACTTGTCAAAGAACACACTTAGTGAGTGACGGGACTAGGGTTATCATCATTATTATCCTCTCCATCATCACCGTCACCATCATCATCACAGTCACCTCTCCCTCTTCCTTTTTACTTAATGAGTGTCTTTCTTTTTTATATGTCATTGATTTCTTTGAGAAAGTGGAGTCATTTTTCTCCAAGAGAAACAAGTGGCTTGTTTCTCTATAAAACAACTTTTGACAAACATACATGTGTTGGTCAGATACTTATAAGTATTCAGATATTGTGAAATTAGAGCTAAATAATCGTTTTGTAGAATGAGAAGACGACTAGTAATTCACATTCAGTAGTAATATTTTGATAGCACTCATTCTTTATTTTTATGCAAAGATATGTAAAACTTTTTTTTCACCAAACATGGGATAATACTGTACGTGGTATTTCATAACCAGCTTCTTCCCCTGGACGATACATCGTAACATTTCACACCCACTAATGCTCTTCTACACAGGCTTCATGATATGGAGCCCTCACATGTGTCACCAGCCAGCCTCTTCCACCTGTCCTCATCGCTGCTCAGTGGGACAAGCCTCTGTCCCCCCATCTGCCTCTTTCCGTGTGAATCCCACTATTTCTTGGTCATCAGCTCCTGGCCTGCCTCTTCCCACTCACATGTTCTCTGAGGTCCCCATCTCACACGGTTCGTGCTCATCAATGATCCCGCTCACCCCCTTGTCACACATTTCCTGAGGAACCCTGCACTCCAGGGTACTAGGGACCAGGGACAAGCCCAGTGGACATTTCTTGAGCACTGACAGGCACCAGGAATTTACTCATCTGATCTCCTTAATTGAATCACAGCCCTGTGAGGTGTGTTCTATCACACCCCCGATTTAGACAGGGGAATGTGAGGTGCAAGTTGCACAGTGAGCAAGTGAAGAAGCCAGATTTCACTCCATCCCGTCTAAACTCAGAGCTGAGCCCCAACCCTCCTGCTAGTCCATGGTCCCTGCCTGTGAGGAGCTCACCCTGTGTCAGAGGACCCTTTCCCTCCCCGTCCTGTCCTGAGAAAGGCCAGGCAGAGCCCAAGTGCTCTGTGCAACTAGAACCTGGTTGGTTGCAAGTGACAGAAAACCAACTCTAACTGGCTTTAGACAAAATAGAAGATTTCAGATTCAAGCTACTCCACAGTCTGGGGCTAGAGCTGGCCTCTGCAAGGCAGGATTCAGACCCAATAATGCTATCAGGGCCCAGTTTCTCTCTCTCCATCTCACTGTCTCATTTCTTCTGGGTCAGCTCCATTCTCAGACAGGCTCCCCCTCGTGGATGCAGAATGGCTGCAGCATCTCCAGCCCTCACACTCTCTCAGCTTCTACTTCAGTGGGAGGTAACCTGCCTCTGTCCTGGTTTTGCACTAATGAAATGTGAGAGGGAGTGATGGATGTTTCTTCTGAATAGAAGCTTTAAGAGCCAGTGTGTCATTCGCCACATTCTCTGTTTTCCCTGCCACAGGGAGCAGCAGTGTTTCAGATAGAAGCTGCCTCATTAGCCTGGGTCCTGGAGTGACGATGATGTACAGCAAATCCACAGCCAAGACAGAATGAGCAGAGAGCCTGAGCAGAGAACAAGCCTCTGTTTTAGTAAACTGCTGAGACCTGGGCGTTGTTTGTTACTGTGCATAACCAGCTTACCCTGTCAGATCCACCAGCCCACAAACGGTTCTGGACCTGGGCATCTCTGTGTCTGGTTGTCCCCACGCATGGAGGAGCCGCGTCCACGCGGGGCCCCAGTGGAAACCTGTTGACTGTTGGTGCCAGTGAACTGTCCACGTCGCTCCTGTTGGTCTGGTCTCTGGGTGGTGCCTTTTTCCAGTACAGTCTCTCTCGCTTGCCCTCCTGGCTCCAGCCTAGAGCGCCCAGCGAGGCTCCACAGCTGGTCGGGAGCTGGCGAGGAGCTCCAGCAAACCCTGCTGAGCCGTGAAGAGGAGTCTGGTCTCCATCATTCTCTTCGGGCCCTCTGACTTGGAGTGAGATGAGATCTGCCCTGGGTCACGTAGCTGGGCCCTCACCTCACACGGACACAGGAAGGAAATAAATGCCCATGACCAGTTTTCACATTTTGTTTTTCTCTATGATTCTGGGAAAAACAGGGCCCTGGTGGCCGGAATGTCCCCTGAAGTCAGGAAGGGCCACAGCTCCGATTTCACCTTTGTTCAGCTGCAGACCCCTTTGGAGTTCCATCAATAGGAGGTGTCGCCCCCACAGAACAGCCTCTCCTCACTCCCACAGGACGCGGTCCCTGTGGGGGAAGGACCGTGTCATCACTGGAGCTTCTGCCACTCAGCCTGGAACACGTCTCCCCACGCGGCGTGGCCTGTTTCCCTCTACCCTACTCTACGGGGCCTTCGGTTCTGGAAATTAGTTCAGTGAATGTGTTCACACCTGTGCTATACATATGCGCCATGCGTATATAGATGTACACTCATTGGAGTATTGTTTACAGCAGGTTAAGACCAGCAGCCGCAGAGTGTGCCGGACAAGGGGCAGGTACATGCTGTGTATGCACCTGTTCACAGGGACCCGGTGGCTGTTGTAGAAACGAGGCTCCTCCGTGACTTGTCCCCGGGGATTGGGAAGATGCTCCGAGCTTGGCCAACCGGGTCCTTGCTCCAGGCCTTGGGGGCTCAAGTGAGGGAGGTGGAGCTGGAGGGGTCACGTGTGGTCAGTGGGGTGCGTGGGTGCTTGGGCGTGACCTCTGCGGGGTCCCTGCTGCCAGGCCTCATGGGAATGACCTGGTTTCTAGGTTCCCAGCAGTTCTGTGAACCCCAAGAGCTGAGGATAGTTTCCCTTTGTCCTTAAGACAGAGTCGCTGTCTGTGGTGGCCCCGAGGGCCCTGGACACTGGATCTGCTCCAGCCCATGTTACTCTTAACTGCAAGGATGCACATGCGTCTCCTTAGCTCTGCAGCTAGACCCCAGGACCCCAGACAGCAGGACCACTTCTCACATGTCCCTTGTCCCCGTGTCACCTCCTATGGGGCGTGGGAGCCCCTCGGTTGCCCAGACCCAGCTGCAGGGCTGACTGCACAGAATCACATCCCTCCATCCACGTTGTTGGTCTCAGGTGGTGAATGACAGAAAGAGCAGTGACGGCAGGGACACACATCGCGGGAGCTCTGCCTTTGCTCAGAGCTCGCACTGAGATCAACGATTGCAAAGAGCAGAAGCATTTGCACTGGCCGATGTGGAGTTCAAGCATTAACACAGACAGAAGGGGCTCGACGGCAGATGTGGGGGACCAGGAGGCCACCGCCCGCTCAGAGCTGGGTCCTGCTCCAGTCCACCTGCCTGTGTCCAGGTCTAGGCAGTGGAGGGAGGGTGATGCATGAGAGGTGGAAATGGGGGCGTCTTTGGGGAGCAGTTGCTGAGAAGGATGGTTCCTGCCCAGAGGAGCCTTCATCTGGGAGGAGGTGGCGGCTGAGTTGCTTTGTGGGTTGATTCTCTGTCTATTTACAATTAACTATAAACCATGTCTGCCGCATCCTATGCATGTTGGTTCCAGTGGGTTTTCCTGCTCATTTCTGCGTTAGAAAGAGCGGGGCTCAGGAGAGACTCAATGAGCAAAGTTGAGCGGGTGCGGCTCAGGGAACCGACTAGTCGTCTTCACCGGGTGTTCGGGTGTCTGCTAATCTTATAAAACAGTTTGTCCCTTGACAGTCTGTTAGTGGAGGAAGGAGTGAGCTCACCGAGACAGAAGGAGCCAGCTCGGGTGGACGGAGGATGAAATCAGGGACAAACAAGATGACTCTGTAGTGACAATTCCCGCCTGTTTTGAGAGGTTTGGTGGATTTGATCGGAGAGGTAAAAAGACACTTTACAACCCAGACGAATGGACTGAATGTACGTTTTATTATATAGAGAAGGGTAAAGGGAAAGGCAGCAAACAGATCCCAATAGGTCAGATAACAAGAGGGAAAAACATCAGGTCAATTGAAAAAGGAAACATCAGATTGACCGAAAAGAGAAAACATCAGATCGGGTACTTACAACATCCACGCCCTTATGCCGGAGAGAGTCCGTTTACTTGACACCGCTAGGCAGGAGTGCCGATCGAAAGAGGTCCTGGGCAAGGCGTCAGCCCTACAGGCGGGACTCTCACCCAAGCAGAATTGTGAGTTGCTTTTATGCATGTTTCTACGTAGAGACCATCTCTATGGGAACTTTTGGTATTTTTCCTTGTTACTGTTATCGCGTGTGTACGTGCACTGTAACTCCCGGTACTTATCTTGGACCAACACAGATGGCTGGTCTGTGTCTCTCCTTGACATCCCAGGAGTTTTATAACCTAAATAATTGCAGCTATATTGTGGGAGAAGGGCCGGTTCCCACCACAAGCAGCTGCTCTGCATGTTTTTTAGTGCGGCTGGTTTCCCAGGGTCACCAAGTGGACAAATATGGCTATACTTATGTTAAGTCACCGCCTGAGGCCATGTGACATTTCACAGGTGTGGCTCTGAGGTCCGGCTTGCCCACGGTCCTCCTGTGCTCAGGTGACTGGGTGACAAAGCTCAGCACGGCCTCCTGTCCCTCTAACCCCTGGCCAGGTTCCTCCCTAAACCACATCATATTCTGTCTGCACCAACTTCTGGGTCTTTGATTCTGTAAAGCCCAGGACCTCTAGACCCCGTCCTCTCGTGTCCAGGATGACATTCGGTGTTTATCACCTGGAATAGAATGGACGCTCACACCCACACGTGAGCAGCAGTCCTGGACTCATCTGGGCGTGGCCTCTGACCAAACTCCCCCTGATGCCGCCCCAGGGCCGTCCTGCCCCAGTCTGCACATCCTGCAGGTGTGGGAGCTCCCTGATCATGACAGCCATGCCCCCGACCCAATATTAAGGGAGAGCTAAGTGAAGGAGAACCGGGGCTGGCAAGGGGCTGGGCCTCGACTGGATCTGGGAAGCTGACCGTGCTGGAGACATGGCCCATGGGCACTGGCCATGGGTGGGAATCACGATGATCATCCCAGACAGGCCGGGCTCCTGGGGCTTGATGTGGAATCACGCTGCTGTTTGGAGGCAGCCCAGGGCAGAAGGGAGCAGGTGGAACTTCCCCCTGAGACCAGAAGGAAATCACAGGGGCAGGGGACTTTGACACCTTAGCAATATCCTGTTTGTTCATCTTCAACCTATGGGTTCTTCCCCAGTTGATAATCCTGATCTAGATCAATAATTCAGTTCCACCGAGGCTGTACAACAACGACTCAAATTCTACCAGCCCCTCCCCCCTTGTGGCTGTCACTCTCCTGTGAAGGACAGGCCCATGGGAAGGCAGGGCGAAGGCTTCGTCCTGTCCCTTTCATCATCAATTTTCAAAGGAATGAGTGGTCCTGGTTATAACACACTGACACAAAGAACATCCTGAGAATGACTGGAAAAACTATAATATAATCTGGATAATAGACTGGATGAAGAAATTATTAATTTTTTGGTAAGTGTGATAATGTTGTTTTGTCTATAGAGGAAAATGTTCCTTTTTTGTTATACATGCAGCCAAATAAAAACAAAGAACTTACCATTAATCCCTCAAAAATATAATGAAAATATAATTGCTTCAAACACAGGATAATTGTGGACATTTTATATGTACCTCTGGACACACCCATGTGCACTCACACACACACACATGCACACACACACTCACAGAATGGTGTAGGCACGCAGCTCAGAATGGGGCAGGATTTTAAATACCTGTAAGGAACCTCCTGCCCCTTCAGTCCTGTCTGCATGTCCTGTAACTGTGATTCAGCAGCATTTGGGGACAAGAGTGGAAGCTGAGGGGTTGAACTCTGACAGGTTGTGCGGTTGATCTCAGTTCTTCCCCTCTCGTGTGTCCACACCTGTTCCCTTGATGTTGGGTTTGAACACGTGACTTGCTTTGGCCGATAGAGGGAGGCAGAAGGGCCAGTGAGGCAATTCCAAGTTAGGACTGAAGTGGCCTCGGAAATTCCCTGTGCTCTCTCACACGTCTGCTCTTGTCATGAGAAAAACATGCCTGGGCCGGCCTCAGGGGATGCGAGGCACATGGAACAGAGACTCCTCAGCCACGTTCAGCCCAGACCTGGCAAGGCCACTGCTGACCCATGAGTGAGCCCCATGAGACCAGTGGAACCACCCAGTGAAGTCAGCCTAGATAAGCAGACCCTCAGCAGACGTGCAGACCTGCGAGAACAAATGGCTGTCGTTTTAGGCCACTAAGTTTCGGGGTGATTTGTTATGCAGCGTTCTTGTGGCAATGCTGACTGACACAGTGTCCCCTTCTCAATCTGGGCACCCAGGAATGTTGGGTCTTCCTGTCCTACAAGTGCGCGGGCTCCTCCTTCCACTGACACAGCATCCTGAGAGCAGTTGCAGGAGGCTCTTCTCTATTGAATTCGTTGAAGTTACCAGGCATTTACAGACTCAACTGCTTCTTAGACACTTAAGAGGTAATTTACAACTCACATAATAAACACATAATTCTTGCTTATGAAGGTTTGATGACTGCATTATGGGAAAAATCTATCTTTGCTTGGAAGTTAGTAGGAAAAAATATTGTTCCCAAACAAGCCTCCTGAACAGTGGTGTGTGAAGCGTTTACTCACAACGAGGGATCAGATTGTAATAAGCTTTTGTGTTCAGAGCACAGGGCACGTCTGGAGAACCGTCCTCAGTGGGATGGTCTGATGGAGCTGTTAACACATGGGCCGTGTGGGAAGTAATCCCACTCTTGGAGAAGAGATTCCTAATCATCAGAAGCAGCACTGGACTTGGAGACTTGGGGGCCCCCAGGTGGCAGAGACTGTGGCGTGTTGTGAGGAACCGATAAAAATGCTTTGTAATTTTTGGTCATCATAGGAGGGCAGAGACAAGACCGGGTGGATCAGGAATCACCATGTCTGCCCCCTGGATGGGGCAGTGGGAGCCGTGACGTGGAGTCCAGCCGAGGACAAAGGCAGGTCTGGGCTGTGAGTGCTGCAGAGGGTGGCCCCCAGGCCCCCAGGCCTGGTGGCCCCACTGCTGTGTCCTGGAGGAGATTCCACGACGTTTCAGAAGTATGCTTTCTTGTCTCCTCTCCCACTGCATGGGCAGAGCGTGCCCCATGACCCTCACGTGGGGCAAAGCCATGCGATGTGTTTTGTCTCATTGCAGACGATGCCACCACAGTCTTGGAAAGCTCTCCCACGATTAGACATGAGAAGAGCCTGCTGGCCAGCCTGCCAGTCCAGGAGGACGAGAGACATGTGGAGCTGACCCCAGGCCTGCAGGCTGAAGAGGGGCTGCCCGTCGGAGCCTCACCTGGCCTCGCCGCCTCCATCCCACCTCCAATGGGCGAGCCCAGCTGAGGTCAGCTGAGTTCAGGCAGCGGATGCCCCTCCATCTGCGTCTTGCCTGCGGCACTGCCGAGAGGGCCACCTACTCCAAGAATTGTGACTTCAGCGTCAGGTGACAAGTCCCAGGCCTGGGGCTCCATCCAGCTCCGCGTATGTTACGAGCACGCGGGTAGATTGGACGGCACGTCAAAATCCATTCCAGCACTTACGACCTCTGTGCCTTGAGACATACCCACCTCTCTGTTCTCACCCTCCTCATCTGTAAATAATAATCATCCCTCACAGGCTGGTGGTGAAGAGTAAGTGTCTGAATGTATGTAGAGCTGTGGGGACAGCGCTCGCACACAGTCACTAGGCAGCGTTGGCTGCAGTAGCTTCAGTCAGTACTGGCGATCCTGCAGCGCCAGGTGAGAATTTGGGCCTCGTCTCACAGACCAGCCTTTCCCCCAACATCTCAACAGGATAACGAAAGTATTCTGTGATCAAACATTTGACAATCACAGGATTAAACCACGTTGATCAAATTCTTTCCTGAGGACCCTGTCAGTGCTTTCCCGTGGTTGGAGTCTGGTCCAGGAGGGGCGGGCTCGTCGGGGACTAGTGCTGGGCTTTGCAGAGCATTTCTTATGGCAGGAAAAGAGTGAAATAAACCTGGAAACCCTGCCCTGTGTCCTCCTGTCACTGTGTTAGCTGCCTCCCCTCGAGTCCCTGTAAAGGAATTTACGTCCAATTGACAAAACGGGGAAAGAGAAACGCTCACCTTCTGAGCACAGGAGCCCGACAGGGCCGCTGCTTTATTCGCCTTTGATAACAGGTCAGAAGTCAGTTAGCTCTAGTTCGTCAAGTATTTATAGACCCCCCACCCTGCCCCCACCCTGCAGCAGTGACGCTGTGACTTTGTAAAGTCTTTGCACCAGCCCAGAGCTCCTCCTTCAGACTGAGGAGCTGTCAGTGCTGAGCCAGAAGTCACCTCCTTTGAAAACCTGGACAAGCCACCGCCCTGGCGGGGAGAAAGCCCTGAGTGACAGCTCTGCAGCATGATGCGTATAAAATACAAGTCTCCCCAAATGAAATAAAACAAATCTCCCTTCCACAAGGTTTTCTCCTGAGGGTGGACACTTAGCTGAAACCTACAATTTAAAACTGAATCTATGGATGATGAGTTCTGCTAGTCCTGCTTCCAGAGAGCCTAGGCCTGGAAAGTTCTCCCAGCCACACTCGGGGTCCGTGCGGAAGTCACCCCTGCACTGAGGATGTTGTGCCTCCAACAGCCATCTCCAGAGGCCGAACATCTCTACCATAAAGGACCCCCGGGGCCGGCCCCATGGTTTAGCAGTTAAGCGTGCGCTCCGCTACTGGCAGCCCGGGTCTGGATCCTGGGCATGCACCGACGCACCGTTCATCCGGCCATGCTGAGGCGGCGACCCACATACAGCAACTAGAAGGATGTGCAACTGTGACATATACCTATCTACTGGGGCTTTTGGGAGAAAAAGGAGAAGGATTGGCAATAGATGTTAGTTCAGGGCCGGTCTTCCTCAGCAAAAAGAGGAGGATTAGCACAGATGTTAGCTCAGGGCTGATCTTCCTCACACACACACAAAAAAAAACAAAGATGAAGGACCCCCCCATGCCACTGAGACCAGCACACCAGGAGAAAGTGAGCAGTCAGCCCGCCCCCAAATGCTTTGTAGTTTGGCCCTTTCATCCCAAGCGTCTTCTCGGAGAGATCGCCAGTCCAGAGAGGCAGTGCCGAACGAGGGCTGGGATTGTTGGCGCTTGACTTTTCTGAGAAATTCCCTGAATTTCCCACTCTGCTTTTATTTCCTGTTTTCCACAACTTTATTGAGTTACTATTAACATAAAATAAAAGGCACATACTGAAGGTTTTGGACGTATGTGTATCCATGTGAAACCATCACCACAGTCAAAACAATGAGCATATTCATCTCTCCCAAATTTCCTCCTTCCCTTTTGTCACCCCTGCCTCCCGCCTCCCAATTACTGCTCTGCTCGCTCTCATTATAACCTAGTTCCATTTTCTAGAATTTTATATGAATGGAATCCTATTGTTTGTACTCATTTTGTGTGGCTTCTTTTTTTTTTTTTGTAATTGTTTTATTGAGGTCATACTGGTGTATAATGTTGTTATAACATTGTGTAATTTCAGGTGTACGTTATTCCGTATCAGTTTCTGTATAGACTACATTGTGCTCACCGTCAATAGTCTAATTTTTATCTGTCACCATACATATGTGCCCCTTTATCCCTTTCACTGCCACCCCACTCTCTTCTCTTCTGGTAACCACCAATCTGTTCTCCTTATCTACGTATGTGTTTATCTTCCATATATGAGTGAAATCATGTAGTGTTTTTCTTTCTCTGTCTGGCTTATTTCACTTAACATAATACCCTCAAGGTCCATCCATGTTGTTACAAATGGGATGATTTTGTCTTTTTTTATGGCTGGGTAGTATACCATTGTATACATGTACCACATCTCCTTTATCCAACCATCAGTTGATGGGCACTTGGGTTGCTTCCACATCTTGGCTATTGTGAGTAATGCTGCAGTGAACATAGGGTTGCATAAGTCTCTTTGTATTGTTTATTTCAAGTTCTTTGGATAAATACCCAGTAGTGGGATAGCTGGGTTGTATGGTATTTCTATTTTTAGTTTTTTGAGAAATCTCCATACTGTTTTCCATAGTGGCTATACCAGTTTGCATTCCCACCAGCAATGTAGGAGGATTCCCTTTTCTCCACATCCTCTCCAACACTTGTTATTTCTTGTTTTGTTAATTATAGCCATTCTGACGGGCATGAGGTGATATCTCATTCTAGTTTTGATTTGCATTTCCCTAATAATTAGTAATGTTGAACATCTTTTCATGTCCCTGTTGGCCATCTGTATATCTTCTTTTGAAAAATGTCTGTTCACATCCTTGGCCCATTTTTTGATGGAGTTGTTTGGTTTTTTGTTGTTGAGTTGTATGAGTTCTTTATATATTTTGGAAATTAACCCCTTGTCAGACATATGACTTGCAAATATTTTCTCCCAGTTGGTGTGTTGCTTTTTTGTTTTGTTGATGGTTTCCTTTGCCTTGCAGAAGCTTTTTAGTATGATGTAGTCCCATTTATTTATTTTTTCTTTTGTTTCCTTTGCATGAGTAGACATGGTATTTGAAAAGATGCTACTAATACCAATGTCATATCCAGAATTTCTGTATAGTTTTTTTTAAGGACTTCAATCTCTTTGGTGAAGTATTCCTTCTGTTCATTAACTTTATTCCTGAGCTCATTTAACTGTCTTTCTGTGTTTCCTTGTAACTCGTTAAGTTTCCTTATGACAACTATTTTGAATTCTCTGTCATTTAGATTGTAATCTTCTGTGACTTCAGGATTGGTGTCTGGAGACTTTTCATTTTCCTTCTGCTCTGCAGTGTTACTG
Source organism: Ceratotherium simum simum (assembly GCF_057802395.1). Classification (NCBI taxonomy): domain Eukaryota; kingdom Metazoa; phylum Chordata; class Mammalia; order Perissodactyla; family Rhinocerotidae; genus Ceratotherium; species Ceratotherium simum. The sequence continues at coordinate 30,860,707 of NC_141934.1, forward strand.
TAGTTCTTCACGGTGTTTGATGAATTGATCCTCTACCAGCACGTTTGTGGTAGTATCAGGTTGGAGATTCCAGCTGCTACCACTGCGGGGGGTCAGGGAGGCAGGAGCTTTGTTTTCTGATCCTGCCCCATCTGCTGGTAGTTGTGCCTGTCTGGCCACTTCCTGTTCCCCTGGGCTGGCCACAGCTCAGTGGGTTGTGCTCATGTGGGCAGGGCCTCTCTGCTTGGTTGGCAGGTCATGGCCAGGTGCTGTAATGGGTGTATGGGTTGCTCTTGTGCTGGTGGGGGCCGCTGCCCTTGGCAGGTGGTTCGGCTGAGCTGCTGTGCTTGGTGGGAGGGGCGCCTTCATGAGGGCTGAGCTGCTGCCACTCAGTGGGGAGCCTTTGCATGGGCAGGGCCACCTTGGTAGGTGGGTGCATCCGCCAGCCAGGCTACCACTCCAAAAGTGTCTGCATGTCAGCTGGGCTGCCCCTGCTTCCACTCATGGTCACACTGGCCGCTGTGTGGGGATCCGTGACCTGGATGGCTGCCGCCAGGGAGGGGGAGGGGTCCACTCACCTAGTTCCACTGCTTCCAAGATCCAGTCCACCCACCTTCAGACGCACAGCTGTGTGGATCTCTCAGCCATCCTGTTGTGTAGGGAATCCTCTGTTGGTTAATGAATGTCCGTTTAGTTGTAACTTAGAGGGGACAGACAAAGGGAACAACTCATTCTGCCATGATGCTGATGTCACTCTTGTGTGGCTTCTTTTACCCAAAATAACTATTTTGACATCATCCATGTAGTGTTGTGCACCAGTAGTTCATTCTTTTCATTGCTGAGTAGTTCCCTGTATGGATGGACCACATTTGTTCATCCGTTCTTCTGATGATGGACATTTGGGTTATTTCCAGTTTCCCCTCATTACAAATAAAGCTGCCGTGCCCATTTGTGCACACGTTGTTGTGTAGACATTTGCTGTCTTTTTCCTTGGGTGAGAATCTAGGAATGGACTGACTGGGTCCTATGTCTGTGTGTGTTTAACCTTTTTTTTTTTTTTTTGAGGAAGATTGGCCCTGAGCTAACATCTGTTGCCAATCTTCCTCTTTTTCTTTTTTTCCTCAAAGCCCCAGTACGTAGTTGTATATCCTAGTTGTAGGTCCTTCTAGTTCTTCTATGTGGGATGCTGCCTCAGCATGGCTTGATCAGCGATGAGTAGGACCACGCCCAGGATCCAAACCGGTGAACCCCAGAACATTTGAAATTAACCTCTATGTCACTGGACCGGCCCCTGTGTTTAACTTTTTAAGAGACTACCATATTGTTTTCTGAAATTGTATCATTTCACACTATCACTAGCAGTGCAAAGGGTTCCGTTTCATTCACATCCTCAATAACACTCTGTATGGCCAGTCTTTTAAATTTTGGCTATTCTTATAGGTGTGTAGTGGTATTTTAAAACATTTTTTGGGGTATAATTCACATACCATAACATCGACTTGTTTAAACATACAATTCAATATTTTTAGTAAATTTAAAGAGTTGCACACCATCACCACAATGCAATTTTGGAGATTTGTGCTATGATCAACTTTTGGTTTACTTTCATATAGTACAAGGCTTCTGTTGATTTTTATTTTTTTTTTTATGTGAATGTCCAATCTTTCAACACCATTAGTTGAAAAGACTATACTTACTCCATTGAATTACTCTCAATTTTGTGAAAAAGTCTGTTTCCATATTATTGTGGATCTATTTCTGAATTGTATATTCTGTTCCCTAGGTGTACTTTCTACCTTTTCATCAATACTGCACTCTCTTGATTACCATAATTATTAAAATTGGGTAGATAATTCCTCCAACTTTTTTCTTTCTCAAAATTATTCTGGCTGTTCTAGTTCATTTGCCTTTTCATACGAATTTTAGAATCAGCTTGTTACTGTCTACAAAATAAATCCTGCTAGAATTTTTATGGTACTGCATTATATGTATAGATTATTTTGGGAAGGATTGATACCTAGCTCCTGAGTCCTTAAATACATGAGCATGGTATGTCTCTCCATTTATTTAGATCTTCTCTGATTTGTTTCATCAGTGTTTAGTAGTATTCAGAATACAGATCCTGCACATGTTTTATGACCTGTTGTAAATTGTATTTTGTGGTTCAGGTATTCACTTCTCGTTATGGTCAGTCTCACATATACTTGAAGGGGGGAAAAAGGAAACTCATTCCTGAATCCATATTACTTCAAATTCTGGTTTCCTTCTGCATCCATCTCTTACCATTTAGTTTTCAGAGTCCTCAGATAGCTGTTCTGTGCACTTCAGTGCAGGGTCTCAGTTGCATTTGCTGGGAGAGACAGGCGGTGTGTGTTTACTCCATGCAGACCAGAGAGCAGAGTTTTGTGAAGAGCTAATCATTGGGATCCACTCTCCCTCCCTGGACACACAGCTGGACCACATTTCCCAGCCTCCCTTGTGTTAGTGTGGTCGTGTGACCACAAACACACAGCTGACTGCATTTCCTAGTCTCCCTTGCATTAGTGTAGTCATGTGACCACATGTATCCCATGGAGCTTGAGCAGAAAGGATGTGCACCCCATCCGTGGCTGGACCATAAAACCTCTCATCCGCCTGCTAAGTGAGATGGTGATGTACTTAGAAACCTCATCTTGATGCTGGATGGGCACCAAACGCCGGGTCCTTGAATGACTCTGTGGAAGAGAATCATCGAGTCAACCTAAACACCTCCTGAACAGTTGTGTGAGAAATGACAAATTTATTGTGTTTTAAGCTGTTGAAGGTCAGGGATCTATTTGTCAATCCATCTCAGCCTCATCTAATTAATACCTGGAGTGTGGATGTATTTTACACAAAGAACAGAGAACTAGATGCCTGGCCAGAGAAAGCAGAGAAGACGGAGTATTAGGGAGAGATGGTCACTGCCTCTCCCCTGAGAGGGGCAGAGGTGAGGAGGAGGGGAGAATGGGTATGTGCAGAGGTGGGGAGAGGGGAGTGTGTGGCTGCTCCCTGTGTGCTCTGCAAAGCCAGCCTCTGAGCCCCTCACGGAGCAGAATAGACAGCGCTCCTTCTGGGGGTTCATTTGTCTGAACAGCTTCTGCCTGGCACCCTTTAGTGCCATGTCCCTTTGAGCTCACACCCCAAATTCCCTGAATGGCTGGGATGACATCAGATGTGGCCCAAGACCCCAGCCTGAGCAGGGGGGGACACAGCCAGGCTGCCTCAGTCAGCAGGGCTGGGCGTGGCACTGGGGATCTGGCAGGAGGACTGAGAAAGTCCATTCCCCAAATTAACGGGCCCAAGCAGCCAACATGCCGAAGCCCCATGTCTCTTGTCCTTGGACAGAATCAACTTCGTGGACCCAGCTCTAGGAACGGGCACTGCAGGGACGATGTGGAGCCTTGGATTTATATCCACAAAGGTCTCCATGAGGGATGAGGAGGAAAGGAAGAGACTGAGGCTCAGTTAATAGAAAAACCACAGTCAACCATGCTGCTGGATTGTCTAGTCCACAAACTTGGATGTGGCAAAATGCACATTTCTTTATTTTCCCACTACTGACTCATTTTTTATCTTGAGCCAATGTTATGACTGAGGCAAAAAATGTACTTTAGTAAATTGTAAGGAAACTAAGACAAGATCAAAGTAACGTGGCAGAAGGGAGTGTGAGTAGGCGCTTTGCAGAAATAACAAGAAGGAGTTAATTATATGTATATATATCCTGGTGTGATCCCTCATCAGGAGTCTGGGCCCCAGGGAGCCTGCTGGGCGCTCTCGGCAGCAGAAGGTGTGTTCCCTCCACTTCTGGAGCCCAAGGAGGGGACACTGCCCAGGCTCTGCCCTGGTGCTGCAGTGCATGGTTTCAACTGCATTTGAAATTGAATGGAAATTGGTATCTCCCCTGCTGAGAGGAGAGTTGACCACTGCCGGGGGAGGAGATGGGGGGACAGGGCCTCGTGCCTATAGCCTGAAAACCCCTCCTGGGCCCCCAACCCTGTCTCCCTCCTGAATCCAGCCAGCTGTATCAGGGTGTTCACGGGCAGGGAAGGTGTAGAGAGAGGAGCAGAGCCTCTCTCAGTCCCATGATGGAAGTGGGTGCAGCCTTCAGACGGGGTTGTAGGGGTGCACGGTGCACACCCCACTGCTGGGGGTCCTGCTAAGGGGCAGGCTTGGGACCCAAGGACGCTCATTACATCTCAGTGTGATGTCAGCGCATCAGGGGATCCTGAGGGACCAGCACAGGGAACTGTCCAGTGAACTGGAGGACCAGGCTCGATGGATGCCTGGCGGCAGTAAGATGGTCGGCAGATCTGGGGTATTTATAAGCAGTGCTCTCTGCAGGGTACTAAGGGAGGGGCGGGCAAGGAAATATTGTTTACAATATGGTCCCATTTAGGCATAAATGAGGTTGCATGTGTTACAGCATGTCCCCTGCACCACCTGCTCTCCCACAGACCACAGGGTCCCACACACCTGCCAGCAGAGACCCGGGCTGTGAGGACACCCTCGGCCTGGGAGCGCTAGTTCTAGTGCAGAGGCCTCTTCTTTAAAGGGGAAACTCCCACACACTCAGGTCAGAGTTCAGAGTGCCCATCTGAACAGGCAGCTGACACTTCAGAGGACATGAAGGGGACAGCTCAGGTCACTCCAGGTAGAATACCAGTAAATAAAGATATAGGATGCCAGCTCAGTTCGAATTCCAGGTAAATAAGTAATGTTCACTCTCTATAGGCCCCATGCGGGTGTGCCCTAAACACGTGGGGGCCTATGAGGAGGAGGATGGGCCCGTGGACGGGGCCACCCCTTGTGATGCTCCCTGAGCCCTGAACGCAGACCACCTGCGTGGGGTGGGGGTGACCCAGGTGACAGGAGACCCTGGGAAGGAGAAGCACGTAGCTGATGCAGGAAAACCTCCTCCTGCTGCACTCACTTCCCTGGAAGATACTCTGTGGATGGAGAACAGAGCGGAGCCTGCAGTTAATTGGTGAGTGTAGCAGAGAAATCAGGTCTTTCAGCTGGAAATGCCTGGGGCATGTTTCCCTGCTGAGGAGAAGGGGAGAGAGGAGGCAGGGGGAGGTGAGAGGTCTCTGCAGGGCTGGAGGGAGGGAGGACTGGCGGTAAAGGAGGCCTGGCTGAAGGGAGATGAGCAATTCTTCTGAGTAGGAGGAAAGAAGTGACATTGGGTAGAAGCTTCTGGGTTGGTGAACACGTGGAGATTCAGGGACAGTGGTGCTCAGAGAGGGCACGGGATTCTCCATACCTTGCCCTAGGCATCTCTTCCCTCTGGCTGTTCCTGAGTTACATCCTGTTATAATAAACCAGAAATCTAGATCTTCAAAATCAACTCTGAATCAGTCTATTTAAATTGTATTTCTGCTATTTCAGGAAGTAAAATGGAAGATACTGCAAAGGCAGAATCTGCAGCTAGTGCAGTAACACGAGTAGCCAAAGTTTTTGATCAGTCTCTCAATTTTATTACTTTGGAAAATGATGTCCTTGTATTATGTAATCAAGATAAGGCCGTGTTTCCTGTGCCCTGACCAGTCCAGATAGCACAGACATGGTGAGGGGCTGTCCCGGGCACTGTTGTTGACAGCTTCTTTGTTGCTTTTTGTCACCAAGGTACTGTTCCTATAAACAGATGTTCAAGAGGAACAGCAGCAGAAATGGTAGCAGGTAAAGTAGATAAGAAACTTCGGGAAAATCTAAGGGATGCAAGAAGCAGTCTTTTCACAGGTGACACCCTTGGAACCGGCCGCATCAGCCTCCACAGGCCTTTCTTCGTCCTGGTGACTGAAACATGGATTTGGCAACTGCTTTGCCTCGTACCGTCAGGCCTTGGTGCGTGATGCACTGGAGTTCCACTTACATGGAGTTAATTTGGAAGAAACTTCAGGAGTGGAGAGTTCTCTAGCTGGTGCTAGACCAAGAAGAAAAAACAAGAAATCTTATGATTAAACTGCAGTTGATAAATTTTGGCAGAAACATAAAGGAAGTCCACTCCCATAAATTGCAGAATCAGTTCAGCAGGAACTAGAATCTTTCCGAGCACAGGAAGATGAGGTGAAATGACTTAAAAGCGTTGTGGGACTAGAAGGGGAAGATGAAAGAGCCAGGAGTGTGCTTTCTAACGATCCGGGCAGGCTAACATCGGGCTGTTATTCTTTGCCAGAACTCCTTGGGAAATAAAAGACTTATTGATCTCTGTACAAGTGTTGCACTGCTGTCTTAGAACATAAAAAGGCAAGAAAACTGGATGCATATTTTGAATATGAATAAGAATTAATGACCAAAACTACTCTGGATAAGTCTCTTCTAGCTATAATGTCAGACTCTGGTGCAGCAACTCCAGAAGACAAATGAGGCTGTTTCTTCTTGTAAGCAAGCACCTTCTGAGGCTGATTTGGAGCAATACAAGAAAGCTTTGACTGATGCAGGATGCAACCCAAATCCCTTACGATAGATCAAATGTTGGAAAGCTTTTGCCCAGATGACCTCAGCTCCTGCAGCTATGAACCACCACCACTAAACCTCTGGGTTTCTCACCACGAGGCCTGAATACAGGATCATGGTTTATGAGGGAAGAGTCAAGAGCCTGGTACCACAACAGCAAAACCTACCTGTTTCTCGTATTTTAGAGAATCTCATGGAGAGGAAGTCAAACTCTAAAACTGATGACTATAGATATTTTGATCCCAACATGCTGCAGGGCAATGACGGCTCAGTTCCAAGGAACAAAACTCCATTCCAAGAGGCAACTGTGTTTCTGCTGGGAGGAGGCAACTACGTTAATACCAACATCTTGTTGACTAACAAAGGGGAAACAGGCAAACACACTGTATATGGCTGCAGCAAACTTAGTTCATAAGAAGTTCAGAAGACAGCTGTCACAACTTGGACAAGAAGAGAGGCTGGAGTCTAATCAGCTGGGAGGAGCCCCCGACACGGCTGTCCGTCTGTCCCTGGACCCAGGTCCCCGCCCGCCCCCTGCAGTTGTAAATTACAGCTCCCCTTAGTGCAGCCTGACCCTGTGCCTTCCCCTCTTCTTCACTAGGCTCCTTATTCCCTCCTGGCAGGTTCCTTTGATTCCTATTCAGCTTTAACGAGTCCTCCTAATAGTGGTGGTGACATGCAGAAACTAATTTCTCCACCTGACTCGCATGGTTTTCATCTTTGATTCCTCTGTATCCCCAGGACACCTCCAGGCATGTTGCTGTCCTAATTCATCATCTGTGATTTTACAAAGGGATCGCCCACCGTGGGGGCACTTCCGTGTCACATCTTTCACAGCACAGGCCACACCTGGGCCAGGTAGGACCAGAGTTCAGAGCTGCTTTCTAAGGGGCCGTCGTCAGGGACACCAAGGGGCAGGTTCTTTTCTCCTCACAGACATGAGGTCACGTCTGTCCACAGTCAAACGGAAGCGGCTACAGTCACTGTGGATACAAGTGGCCTGTAACTGCACATCCTCTGTTTTGACTGTCACTCATTCCCTCTACTTCCAAAAACAAAACCCAGATTTCTCTTTGGGAAACCACATCTTCCCCACCTTTAGTTCTTATTATAAACCTCAGGAATCAGTTTCTCCTTGACCCAAGCCTTTTACAAAGGGCTAAGCCCATCAGATCTTCATATTCCCCTGGAGAAAGGGAGAGAGAGAGTGATTGGGGATCAGGGCATTTCCAAATTCAGAGCAATCACAGTCAACGAGATACACCCCCGAGTCACTGCGCTGGGCCATCTGGGGAGCAGATGAAATAAACAAGTGCGTGTAATTTCCCCAAACTCAGATAACCTGCAAGAACAGGGGTGGGAAGGCCACCGCCCCTCCTGGGCCGACTCTCCTCTCAGGTAAAAGCCAAGCGCAGGTCTGCTCCTGAAGCTCCATCTCCCGGCTCAGAGCCGCCCATCACCTGCCTGGGGCCCCTTTCTCACCTGGGCCAGGTGCTCTCTGAAGTGTTCCTGAGCAATCTCTTGGGCTCGGCAGCCTGAAAGGCCTCAGAAATGTCCTCAGAGAGAGGATGGATGGAAATTTCCACGGAGTGCTGAGTTAAGTCCACCCAGATGGAGACTTTCTCGTGTTCACAGGGGCTCCCAACTCCTCTGTGGGAGAGACCAGGGGAAACAGCCCGAGTGGACGAAGGCACCGTGACCCAGTGGGGGGAGACTGTGGAAGGGACGAACGTGGGAATTAATTCATCCTGTGAGCACACTCCATCCCACCTGCTCGTCCTGCTCTTCTCCCCCCTCTCTCACAACAGCCTCCCCTCTGGTCTCCTTGCTGAGAACCACCAGGAGGACCCCCGCAGTACTGGCTGGATGCCCAGCTGTCTGCACCCACACCGTCTGTTCCTAGACAGGGTGAGGTTGGGTGTGAGACACACTGGAGGGAGCTCCGTGGGGTGGGGGCTCTCTGAGTGGTCGAGGAATCCCAGGCAAAGCACCCCACGTGCCCCCAGGGTCTGGGGATTCTCAGCCCACAGGGTCATGAACCCAGGCACGCTTTAACCTCAGGTGGTGTTCCATGTCAGGCCCTCAGCACTCATAAGGGAGGAAGGACTCTGTCTGTTCTTTGCTCAAGTGCTGGAAAAGGTTGAACCCACGCCGCAAGAACAGCAACAAGACACAAGCCGCAAAGATGGTCGTGGGGAAGGGTCTGTGTCACGCCTGGTGCACTAACGCTGCCCATCAGGAGAACACGTTCACACTCCTGGCCTCAGCTCAGCTCCGAGTAGTGGGTGTGGGGACACAGGACCCTGGATGTGGGAGGCTGGCTTCCTCGGTGAGTCATTCTAGCCGAGCACATCAAGTGCAGCACAACAGGTCAGAGACCGGACAGGGAGCTGATGAAAAGCAGACCCACTGCAGCTCCATCTGCCTGTTCTTAGCAGGCTTCCTCCGGGCCCCTAATCCCAGAACTTTTGTACATGTAATCAGCCTCAGTTTAGTCACTGCATTTAAATCTTGACATTTTTGAGGATTCACAAGCAGCTGGCATTCATACACCGTCTGTGTGGATAATCCTGAAACCTTATTGCATGTCAGCCTCACAAAGCTTGTTTCTTGAGAAATGTCAAAATGCAACCTCTCCTTTGATTTACTATTTAACCCTTTCTAATTGTTTTGTTTTTGCTTATTTTATACAGGAATTTTTCTCTTAAGGGAGGCTGACGTGCAAAGACCCGTCACCATTCAAGTGTCATCACTGTCAAAATTGGAGGACATTTTCTCTCTGTTCTCTTCTATTCAGCCCATCACGGGTCCTAAACGTCTTCACAATATCAGCCCCACCATGTTGTTTGTGGACATCCACTTCAGCCTTCCTGCATTCTCCTTTTAAATGACCGTGGACTTCCCTGGGAGGGATTGTCACGTCGTGGTGAGCTGTGCAGGGCCCGGAGTCAGACAGCTGGGGCGAAGCCCTGTCCATACCGTCACCATTTGCGTGGCCTTGATAAAGTCACATCATCTCTCAGCTTCAGTCTCCTCACCTATGAACTTGGAATTGTGAAAGGACGCACCACCTAGAGTGGATGAGATGAGTCATATACACACGGAGTTGAGCTCCAAGCCTGAAAGATAGTAAGCACTCAATACACGTTACCTCTCATTATCGTCACTTGTACAATTGCCAAAAGTTTTTGCTTTATGTTTCCTTGTTCCCTCAGGAGACGTTGTTCCCCTAGATGATTTGTGTAGTGGCTCCTGACTATTTATGAAGATCTAAAGTGATTGATGTTTGTTCAGACCTGAAACAACGAGAGAGACGGGGCAATTCCTGCTGAGCAATTACAGTCCCGTATCTCAGGACCTACTGTGTCCCAACACTGTGTTAGACACAGTTGTGATCTGCCCCTTAATCCTCACAATAGCCCACTGAGATATGTGCTATGATCATCTCCATTTTACAGAGAAAGGAAACGAGCCTCAGAAGGGTTAAAGCACTTGCTGAAGGCCCACGTCTGGGAAGCAGCAGAGCCAGTATTGGCATCAAGGACCAGATGAATCTAAGCCCTCACTCTTTTTCTCCATGCTGTGTTTTCCCTCTGTTCCACTCATAATTCAAAAGAAAAATTCAATCCTCAATTCTCTGTAGCACAGTGCAAACAATATAGCAGTAAACTTTTCACTTTAATTCAGAGTTTGCTGAACACTAGCCTGGGTCAAGGATATCTCTTAGTTCCTTTTTTCCCTTTGTATCCCAGTTTGTTTAATGTCTATTGACCTAGTCATAATTACTTATTCCATTCTTAGCTGTCTGTCAAGTTTACAGATGAATCTGTGTCAAGCGTTCTGCATCTCCGTTACTACGATTTATTTTCCCTTACATTAGCATTACAATTTCCATCTTTCTGTTTAAATCTGTTATTTGTTCATGCATATTCTCCATGTTTTCCATTAGAGGCTTCAGCATATTACTCAGAGTTGTTTTAATTTCACCAACTGAAGTTCCAACGTCTGTGTCATATCTGATTCTGGTTGTGTTGATTGCCTTGTCTCTTGAATTTTTTCCGTTGTCTTTTCTTGTGTCTTGTACTTTTTGGTTGAAAGTTGGACATGGGAATGGACAACAGAAATTGAGATAATAGTATTTTTCTACTAGGAAATGTGTATGCCTCATAAGGCCTTGCCTTTAGAAGAAATGCTCTTACCCACATTTATGGAAGCCCTGTGTGGCTCTCACTCCAGCCCAGATAAACCAGTTTTCCATCTCCATCTCTCCTTGTAGGCTCCTGTCTTCCTTAGATTTCAGGTTAGTTGGTTTCCATGCAACCTCAGCTCTCTAATGGGTTCAAGAAACGTTGTGATTTCATAGATTATCTGTTCTTTTCTTGTTGCTAGTGTGGGAATGATGTTCTTTACAGTATTCTACAACCTAAGGGGAAGCCAAACATGGCCCTCTCTTTAAAGGGATATTACTTTTCCTCATAGCCTATTGGTCACAAGTTGGTCACATGGCACAGAGAGCTGAAGAGGATACTGGAAAATGTGGTTTGGGTTCTAGCTAGCAATGTATCCAGATCAATATTTCCTGACTATGGAGGATGTGGAGAATGGTTACTGAGGGGTGACTGGCAGGCTCTGCCACACTCGATCATCTTCTCAGTCTTCACATTATTTCCTCCATTTTGGAAACAGGAATACTGAAGTTCAGTGAAGTGGCAGCCTCTGTTCCAGTGACATGGTTCCAAAGCATCAGTGCTCAGGCATGGACTCTGCATTCTGGGTACAAACTAGTCAGCGGGAACATGGAGCCCTGCAGCTCCTCACAGGCTCCTCCCAGGGCCCATCAAGCCCAGGTCTCCCTTCTCAGCTGCCATCTGGTCGGCATTTCTCCATCAGCCTTCACTGACATCCAGAGGACCTTGTCAACTTCCTGCACACCCCCAGGTCACCCAGAGCCCTAGAAGTACTCCAGCAAAGTGGACGGGCTCCTTGAGAGGGGCAGCTGGTCCCAGAGGGGACGGCCTTTTTCCAGACAAAGACCACAAAGCAGGAGGACAGAGGGAATGCACCGGAAGATGGCAGAAAACAGCTTCTCGGAGCAGATTGTGGGGTCTGGGTCTGAGGGAGGCAAACTTCTCCAGTGCCTTCCCCTGCCTTGAGGAGAGGGTCCAAACTCCTCACCATGACTCGTGAAGTTGAACCTGACCTGGCCCCAGCGCCATCTCCAATCTGACCTTGTGTTGACGTGCCCTCACACCATTCATTCCAGCTGCACTCAAGTTCTTTCAGTTTGCCAAATGCTCCAAACTTCATCCCATCTCGTGAAACTTTGCATTTGCCCCTTCCTCTGCCTAGAATGTTCTTCCTGATACATCTGCATGGCTGGCTCCTTCTCTCCTTCCATTCTCAGCACAAATGTCACTTCGCAGAAAACTTCTCTGACCCTGTGGAAGAGGCCTCCCCGATATTCTCCATCTCATCTCTGTCAGTATATCTGTTGTAGCAAATAGCACTATCTACAATTGTCCTGCTTTGTTACTTATTTTGTTTGTTGTCTGTTTCCTAAGAGGGCAGGGTGCACGTGAGCCTTGACCACCATTTATCAGCAGTGTCAGGAACACAGGACGTGACTGATAAAACTCTCCTGAGTGAAGGAAGGAATCAACGAATTAGAAAACCTCTCATGAGTCTGATGAAGAAGCTCTGCTGGTTTTTCCTCCTCCAGTCCGATGCCTCCCTCCGCCTCCCCGGACTGTGGGCAGCAGCTGCTCCCCAGTCAGAGGCTGAGGAAAGGGCCAGCTCCTCGCCTGTGGTCCCCTGACCCAGCGCTCCTTCTCCCATCCTGGCTCTGCCTCTCTTCAGCCTTTTCTCTCTTCCTCCTCATTCCTCCATCTGTCCCCTGCTTCTCCCATCTCCTCCTGGCTCAGCGACACCCAGAACTTGGGTGAGGAGCCCCTCTGTCACCCTGAAGTCACTGAATGCCCCCCTGAACCCACCCTCCAGACTCAAGATGGTGTCAGACCCAGACCGTCCTCCTCAGCCCTGGGCAAACCCTACCTCCTGGTTACAAAAGAAAAAAGGTCTTTGTTCCTCCCGGGCCCTAAGGCAAATTTGACATTTGTTACGCTGCAGAGAACCATTTCCCCCCAAAGCATGTTCCTAAGTGAAGAGGCACAGATTTCCAAGCCATCAACTCGAGTGTGTAAAATAACTTGATTCTTTTATAACTAAATATAGTCTCTCTCTAGAGCCCTCACTCTGCCTAATGGCAGAATAAAATAGACTCAATTCCAGGTGAATGGCATCAATTCAGGGAGGTAGACGCTTTTTCTAGACAATTGAGGATTTTTCTCCCTCCCCTCTTAGGTGCCTCTACCTTGCTGGTTCACACCGGTCGGGGTGGCACTCTCAGCTGTCATCTCCCACGCTCACATCTGCTGACCATGCCCATCAGGGTCTGGTCCTGTAATGCTCAATGTGCCTGGTGTCACGTCCCCTGACCCAGCACGTTCTCCTGGTGTCACGTCCCTGACCCAGCACAGCTCTCCTGGTGTCACGTCCCTGGCCCAGCACAGCTCTCCTGGTGTCACATCCCTGACCCAGCACAGTTCCCCTGGTGTCACATCCCTGACCCAGCACAGCTCTCCTGGTACCCTGTCTCCTGACCCAGCACAGCTCTCCTGGTGTCACATCCCTGACCCAGCACAGCTCTCCCCTGACCCAGCACAGCTCTCCTGGTGTCCTGTCCCCTGACCCAGCACAGCTCTCTTGTTGTCACATCCCTGACCCAGCACTGCTCTCTCTCCTGGGACCCACCCTTCCCTTCACTGCAGGACTTTGTCCTCTGTGGGACCCAGGGCACACCACACTCTCCCCCAGTATAGCGATGTGAGAACCCAAATGGTCTCTCCTGGGTCCTCTCTGCCCTGATGCCCCACCAGCCATCTCCTCTCTCCCTGCCCTCACTCTGGCTGCGTGGGGTCCCCTGTGAGGTCACTGCTTCCAGAATCCCAGGTAGGAAGCAAACTCAAGTCCCCTCTGCTTTCAGACCCCAATTTATCAGGGACGTCTGTCACTCTCTGTTCAGAGCCAACGTTGGGGGTGGGTGTTGGGTGCAAGGCCCCTCCTCACAGACCCTCCTCGAGTCTCTCCTCTTTCTTTTGGATTCTTTCTCTTCCCCAGAGGTAGTCTTGACCTACTCGGGGGCTGGGAAACAACTGACTGGTACAACAGTGAGGATGTGCCGGTGAGGCCCGGTGCCCCTCGCCCACAATGTTACAGCATCACACGGCCTCGTGCACCAGTCAGCAACTCAGAGGGTGGCTTTGGCTATTCATCCAGAGTGAGTTTACGGAAAGGATGCTGGGGCGTGCACAGAATGGTTGGGAGACTGGAGGTCAGGCTGAAACAATGACCTGATGAGCAGCCTTTGCTGCCAGCACGGAGCACACCCTGGAGGGGTGGGGGTGGAGCTTACGTTTTCTGATTCAGGTCATAATTATGTTTGCCAACCACGTGAATGTATTAAAAAGGTCCTCGATGCAAATAAGAAAAAAAAAAAATTGCCCCCCTCACCTGTGCAGAACTTAGACCACCAGGGAAAAGTGTGAGGGAGACCCCGACCAGGCCCCTCTGCACGGACAGGTGACAGTGACAGGATGTCCCTGTTCAGAAAGTCAGGGGGACTGCCAGACCACCCCAGGTCATACGCTGCCCCCTTCCAGTGTCACCTCTCCGTCTCTGGCCTCAGTTTCCACCCCTGCAGAGTAGGGACTGAAGCGTCGCCCACCCCATAGGACGGTCTGAAGATCAGTGAGGTCGCTCAAGTGACACGTGAGCCCAGTGCCTGGGTCATGGGCTGCTCCACGAGTGTCCAACATCACCGCCGATGCTTCTCTGCGAGGAAAAGACGAAGAGCGAAAACAGAAGAGAAGACGTGCAGACTCAGCTCTGCGATCACATGAACTGGAACACGGACACCAGGGCCGGGCTTCGCACAGCACCGCGACCGTCCCTCTCTCCACCGAGGACCAGACGCCCGCTCCCGGGGAGGCGGGACCCGGCGGAGACCAGGGCGGGGAGTCTGACGCGCCTCGGCTGGGCGCAGGCGCACTCCTCGGGAGACAGGGACCCCGAATAACAGTGGCTGAAACAACCGGGGGCTCCCAGTGATCCAGTCCAGGTGCGGCAGCGGAGGGGGTGGGATGGGGGGGTGTGACCTCACCTCGCCGAGGCCCCAGCTCCCTGTCGCCGGTCCACAACCAGGCAGACCCTCCACCCTCCTCGTGACCCAAGACGACGCTCTGCCGTCCACTTGCCCCGGGTGGAGAGAGGAAAGAAGAGGGTGCTTTAGGGGCATAGCCGGAAGTAGCATATGTCATTTCCTCTC